>NW_026294617.1:22783915-23241415 GCF_007827085.1 Peromyscus californicus insignis | reverse complement strand
AATAGGCAGCAAATCAAAACAGATCTTAAGTGCAGAGCAATGTTCGGTGATAAGGTGTCATTCGCCTTCCTTTGTCACAAAGAAAAAATTATAGAAAGAGACCTTATCAATTCAGTCGAAAAAATTACAATGTTGATGCTACATTCTTCTCCTTAAGTCTGTTTCAAACAAATATTGTCGAAACTAAAGAATACTATCCCCTCCTAATCATGAACAGCCAGAAGTGACCTCCCACTAGAAGAAGGTTAAAGATATGTAGCAGCCCAACACCACAACGCTGTTAGGAGAGTGTTAACCATCAAATAAAATTTCCCAAATGGTGAAGAATGGAAACAACATCCACAACACAAGCCATGTCCTGCACTCAGGTCTGTATTTTTCAAACTGGCTAGGTTCACAATAAAGCACACACTTCATCAACAGAAGGAATTATCCATCCCTTTAGGACTCACTTGCAGCACAAAAGTAAATACTGGCCTTGTACTCTTCACAAAGCTTCTGCAACTCTGGCTCAAGGCTCTGGTAGTGACTTCTTGTCAAAAGGAATAGAGGAAGTGTTTCTTCAGTAGCTCTGCATTGATTTCCAAGATGTGGTCACACACGTGACCAAGTTGGCCCATGTACAGGAGGAGCCCTCCAGCTTGCTGAGGCAAGTCAGAGCCCAAATGACAGGAGCACACAGCACTTTCCTCCTTCAGATTTTTTTCTAGGATCACAACAGCAAGAATATAATTGATTTTGTTATCATAGATTTGATGTTATATTCAAATTATACAGAAAAGTAGTATCATGTATTTCAGGAGATGTGTATGTGCTTACCGTATGAGAATTCAGAATTCATGTCTTCTATTTCCTTGACTAAACTCATTGTGTACAGAATACATTTATGCTATGTGTGAACCCAGATAAATCAATTCTATTTCCTGTACTTTCCATTTAATTTGCAAACCTGGAGCCAGATTCTGGCCACTCTACTTTTTTGTGCTATGAATTGAAAAACATCATTTCCAATCTTGAGAATAAAACAACCTCATCTGCAAACTGAGGATAATCATATCCATTTCATAGATTTACTAAAGGACACATTCTATATAAACCACCACAGAATCATATATATTATATCTGTACCCAGTTAATAACAAAACACTGGCTTTTATGGCAAGCAATTTTATTATTAATAAATATTTCATGCATATTTTAGTAGTTGTGATTTGTCAAGAACCTTATCTACCATGAACCACTTTTATTTTTATACGTGAGTTTAGTCCATTTCTTTTGGTTTCCTAATGTGCAATTTTGGATAGATCTTTTCCACTTAAATTGTTTATTCACTTACTAGTTCTTATTTTCTTGGTGTTATGGATTTCTGAAAAGGGGTCCTCTTTGTATAGCCCACACTAATCTCAACTACATAATCCTTAGCTTCCTGAATGTTTCAATGAACACACCACCCCACCTGGCTTAACTTTTTTGAAGAAAAAAATCATTGAAATAATAAATAAAAATTATTTTACAGTATAGACTTACCCTTTACTATTGAAATGAGTCCAGGAAGCTCAAGGCTATTATTGTATTTGTAATAGGTTAAATAATTCATAATTATGATGTACACACAAACATTAAATGTCATCGAGAGACACTGAAACAGAAGCAGTCTATCTCCTTCTTCTAACCATATTTTCCCCTATGAAGCATTTGGCTCCCATAAAGGTAATGATTATTGCTCGTTTGGATAGCTAAAATATGCTCCTCAGCTAGGTGAGCATCACTTCTGAGGGAGTCTTTAGAGTGACTGGTGGTTCTCTGGAGTCTTCTCAGACAGCTTGTCACCCATCCAGGCAAAGCTGACAATGAAGTGTAGCACTCTTGCTCCAAGTACCTCTCAGCCTTCCTGCTTCCTGTGATGTAGGATCCAAAGGAGCTATAGGACCAGCTCCATGTTGCTGTTCCAAATTTTAGACCTATACTTTAATTTCCAATCAGCTAGTCTCTATCAGAAGATATTTCTGTGAACTAATATTAAATTTAAAAATCATTCTTTCATTTGCAATCACCATATTTTATATGCTCAATAACTGCTAGTAGATATTGGACAGCACAGACCATTTCTATTTTTACAGGTAGTTCTATGAATCAGCACTTGCCTTGAACTTGGGGAAACACAGAAACAAACAAAACTTTAAGACAAGAGTTACATGCTAGAAGAGGATAGCATGAATGGTAGCCAAGAGAGATTTAAATGTTCCACTGAAGAAAAATGACAGTTGTGTTTCAATATGGATTTTTGGGACCCAGAGGGAAATTTGTGGTTGCTGTATTTGTGTGTTGCACCATGTTAGGGGTAAAATATAAAAATACCTTTGCTATATATGTATATATACCACGGCTCTAAACTTCTCTTACGGAACTTATTCTGTTTAAAAGTGATCATCCTTATTTTAAATAGCCTATTCAAAATTTCAGAATGTTTCATTGAAATGACCATCTCCTAGGTTCATAAGATTTTAGACACAGTGCTTAATATTAATATCCTGTCCTTTCATGTCCTTTCTTATTATTGTTATCAGAGAATAAGCCCCTAGCGAACAGCACAGTTGAAACATGCCAAGCAACTGTCCCTCCCTAAATTCTGATGATAAAAGGCATTCTAGAGGAAAGGCTGTATTAAATGTTCAGATGATGGTCTGCTCGCCAAAGAGAGCCAGCTGTTTATACTTGGCGACATACTGCAGCAGAATTATCTCATTTGCAAATCTTGGGATGTGGAGATGCAGATAAATGTTAGCACTATAAACCAGCAAATATAGAATGAGCTGCACTCTTAGTATTTGGAGAAAGACTTTGTATTGTGTATTTGTGCATATGGAGTTTTAAAAACATATTCATAAACATGTCATCTGAGCAATATGGTACATAAGACATTTTTAATATAGCCAGAGCTGTATTAAGATATTTCCTTGCATAATGTTATACAAACAAAATATTTTAACATTTCGCTTGCATAAGATGTAAATGAGAAAAATACTTAGCAGTGAAAACAAAGGTATGTCTAATTATTTCCACACACAAAAAAGTGAGTTTTCTACCAGCCACATATCTCAGATGAACATGATATTATACTCAGAGGAGAAAAGACTCCAATCCATAGACACAGACACACTATTTGTTGGTAAATTTACTCAGTCAACCTTTTCACATCTTAGCCTTCACGAAGTCCAGCACACAGGAGGAAAAATACTCAAAAACTATTTTTTCATGCGTCTAGATGCAAATCAGTCAAGAACTCAAAATGATTTGTTGTTAATAAATTTCAAGTATATAATATTGTCTTACAGCCCAATCAACTGTGAATGTTTGAGAAGATCTTCTTTCACAGCATGCATGAATGCATGTGCATATGTGCATACATGTATGCACACATACACACAGAATATACATGTGAATGCATATGTAAGTCTGTATATGTATTCAGATATGTGTGTGTAACGTTCATAAAACATTACCTTGGACAGGAAGAAATTTATCCATCATACTAATGGGTAAGCAAATGAAATCTGTTCTTTTCCTTTTATTTACAGAAAACTCAGTTTAGCCTTGCCAATCAATTCATTCTTTTCACTACAGCCAGAATGATTCTAAAAAGTCAAATATGATCACACAGAATTCTTAATTAAAACTCTACAATGATTTTCATTGTCCCTGGCTAAAGCATACAACTCTTTAACCTTTAATATGACCTACATCATGCTTCTCGATTGATCTTGCCTGCCTCTGTACCTGTCACAATACACTCACAAGTTCTTAGAGTCCCTAATACACAGGGGCACTTAATAAATAATGAATGGGTCAATATGTAAACATTACAACTTTTTCATATACAAGAATCATCTGGAGGAAAGTGATACATATATATATATATGAATATATATACATATGCATATCTATATAGCTGTACATATTCATATTTACACATGAACTCCGTAATATCAGATATATCTGTTTTCCCATTCCTAATGACATGATCAGGTACATTATATATTTTCATTAAATTAACATACAAAAATATTTCAAAGGAGTAACTGCTTCTTCACCACTCAGCCAGCTCATTAGTTAAATGGGGAGAAAGCATCTGTGATGACCATTTTGTTTTCCATCACTCTATTCCTTCCCATCTTGCACCCTAAGCTCCTGACCCCAGGTGCTACTCAAGGGATTCATTTATTCACTGGCAAGATTCTTTGTCTTTCTTCTCCCAAGGAAAAACCCTTATAGGATCCTGTCCCCACCCCAGATATCAGAATAAAGTCTAAATGCTTGGCATGGGAGTCTCCAACACTAACTCCCTCATTCACCCACACTCTCACAGGTACAAACAAGCTGACCATTCCTCAGTCTGTAAGTGCATTGTGCTGCCTTCTCCTCTCCTCACTGTGTGTAAAACTGGTTCCTCTGGATGGGGCACTCTTTCCCCTTGTTGATGCCTTTCATTAAATTACCTTTGTTCATTTGAAATAGTCTCATGGAGCCCAGACTGGCCTCAAACTGATTATGTAAATAGCCAAGGCTGCAATGAACTGAAGTTCCTGCCCCACCTTCAGGATACTAGGATTCCAGGTGCCTAGCACCACAGCTCAGCTTCCAGATGAGTCAACTCTGACATTTCTTTTAAGATTCTGCTTTGGGAGTGGATCCCACTAGACCTGCTCTGTTCTGCTAGTTCAGGCTATCTATATCATACAATACCTAGTCTTCCATGATTGAATTGCTGATATATCTGTAGGTCTCTGATTCAATAAGACATATGATGGTGGAGGAGATAATTCCTCACACCCACTAGCTTTGAAAAAAGACTCTGTCAAATGAAGAAATGGAGATGGATAAATTTTACATCCATTGGATGTTGATCTCAAACAATTATTTTTAGAAAAGAACTATTTATTTTTTTCCATATCAGGGACATGAAAGAGATTTACAGGTTACTACAAAGAGAAGGCCTGACAGCTTCTTGCCTGGCCCATGTGCTAACAAAGTTTAAAGCAATTAAGCTCAGGTGCAAACAAACTAACACAGTCCATGGAAGGATTGTGTTAACTCCAGCAAATCACCTAACAAGAACAAGATTTTATTATTCCTAAATCACACTCAACTCTGACAAATTTCACCTAAGTACTACATGACTTTTCCTTAACCTGCAGAAGAACTTAAAATCAAAAAACAAAAACAAACAAACAATAACAACAAAAACCCTGTCATTACAAGTGATCAAAAAGCAGAGAAACCCAGAAAAATATTGCATAAAGTTGTGTGATATTAATTTACTGATGAGTCTCAGTTCTCTAGATACTATCATCTTTGAGATAAGCACTTAGATTTCATCAAAAATCTTATTATAGTGACATAAAATCTTTCCTACGACTGTAGTATTATACTGTTGCAAAACTCAGAATGGGTCATATTTGACATATTGGAATCAAGTACCACAAGACAAGACCAAGTTCTGTCTCCCATCGAGATTATTTGAACAACCTGAGAACAGCAGTGTTGAGAAGAGCTGCACACATTTTCTGCTACTGCAACAATGGAAGGGGAAATCTTCTCTAACCTGAGAATTAATTTGTTATCTTTGCTCTAGGAAGAAGCATAAGGCCCCGACATGAAGTCTTCAAAAACCATTTTAACACAACTTCCGATTATACTCAGAGAGGAATATAACCTTGAGTGATAGAGACAGGGCAATGGCCATTACCCACAAAAACTTACTACAAGCTTGAAGTTAGATCATGACAGACAGACAGGGAGGTAGAGGAACACAAGACTACGGACCAGAACCTCTGTTGATAGTCATGGGTGGGAAAGCTTGTTCCTATGGACAATTTGGACACCATGGAAAGAGGTTAAGTTGATGGCAGCATTATTCTAGGCTTATTTTAATATACAAAGATATTGAGAACAGAACCTTAGAAATAGGCATCAAGCAAGTATTCAAAGCAAGCCAGTGCTGATACAAGTATGTGAGTACCTTTAAGATAAGAAATAACAACTTTTAACAGTATCATTAGGAATCAAGACTTGCCTTCCTGTGGAGACCCAAGACTTGCTCAGAAGTCCTGAAGGATGGACAACTGGCACTTTCTTCTGTGTCCTTGTCCAGGAACAGACCTGGCAAGGCCAATCTGAGCCTGGAGCCAGTGCCTCAGAAGAGTCAAGGTTGCAGTTTTTAGGGGCCCAACTCTACCCTCGGCTGTGGTCATCAGTCCTAAGGCAGTTATGTCTGAGGTATCCTAGGTTCTCTTTACCAACATTGTCTGATCTAACTCTCTGTGGACCTTGGCCATTTCCTTCCTCCATATATATATGTATGTATATGTGTGTGTGTGTGTGTATATTATATACACTGTATAATAGTACATAGGATGCTGTACTTCTTAACAAGCTTGTTTGGCATAAGTCTTCAGCATACACAGGACCTCTTGGTCCCAGATATTGCTTCTTTCTTCTTTAGTTCTTGTCTTTTTTATTTCTCACCCCCAGTCCTCCCACTCAATGCCTCCCAATTCAGGATTCGGGTCATCTTCCAAAGCAACCGAGGGAGTGAGCAGTGTGGAAGAAAGAAGAGTTCAGCATCAGTTGAGCCAAAACCTAGACAACTATTTTGATATGTTTCTATGCAGAACCATCTGATATAATTCTATATTTTTTTTTTTGTTTTTTCAAGACAGGGTTTCTCTGTGTAGCTTTGCACCTCTCCTGGAACTCACTCTGTAGCCCAGATTGGCCTCGAACTCATAGAGATCTGCCTGCCTCTGCCTCCTGAGTGCTGGGATTAAAGGCGTGCGCCACCACTGCCTGGCCCTGATATAATTCTATAGTATGAGTTCTAGTATTGTTAAAGTTTTTATATCTCTTTGCTTCAACTTCCTTGTAAAAATAAGCATGCCAGCACCTGAGTCTGAACAGCAATAGCAAAGCATTCTGCACATTATAGCATGTAGCTAGCAACTCATCAATAATCACGTGATAAGATGCTTAGGTATATTTTGAAGTATATAGCATTTCCTTCCCCAGTACTAGCTGTCTGGGAAGGTACAAGGGATAAAATGTATATAACTTAAGAGTACATAACCTGAGGAGAGGAGTAAAGGAACTATGGGGAGCCCAGAATGACTCTTTGCAACCAAGATGTTTCACTGACAAAATGGTCTGAAAAGAAAATGGCTGTCTGCAAGCAAGCAGCAGTGGGGAGAAAATACCTTTTAGACTGAAAATTTATCAGGGATACAATCAGTCTGTAGATGTGTTGATATCTGTGAGATATCAAAAGAAGAAATGTATTTTTAGGTCACCAGTAGGTAAAGTTGCGGTCGCTAGTTCCAAGGAAGTTGCTCCAATAAGCCATGCTTCCTGATCATCTCCTCTTCCTGCGGCCACTCACCGCCATCTGTGAACAGATTATGATGTACTCTTGACCACAGAATATGGTGGAGGTGGCACTGTGCACAGAAGAAGCTGTGTAGCTTCAAGATGAGCCTCTTGGAATGGGGTGAATGAAACTAGGTCTGTGTTATGGAAGCCCAAGCTACTCAGAAAGGCCAAGGCAGCCACCACTGTGGAAAGGCACAGATGAGTTTTAAACTAATAGCCAGCATGAAGTGCCAATTATGAATGAGCAATCTTGGAAATTCAGCTCAATTGAGCCTTAATTTGACTGTTGCTCCAGCCAGCATTTGACTGAAACCACACAAGAGGTCCCAAGCTTAAATGGGAATTGCACAGCTGAGCCCAATCAATACACAGAACAAAGTAAAATAATAAATTATTGTTTTAAAATCCTTGATTTGGAGGTAGAGTTTTTACTTTTTTAATTCAGCTAAAGATAATAAGAGCAGATGCCTATTAAAATTCTTGGCTCCAAGTATTGGGTATAAATAAAAGAGATTAGTTACTTGAGTCATTTACTAGAATTTAATTTTTAATCTGCTATCCAGATGATGTCAAAACTTGGTAGTGATGCATGATAAAATACTTCAGTAATCCTAAAATGGACACAGTTTTAACTTCTCGAAAGTTATTATTTATCTTATAATCAATGAGATTGTATGGCTGGCATAGTTTTCTTTCTGAAGAGTATTTAGAAACTCTACAGCTAATACCCACATACCATGTTTGTCTTTCTGGGTTTGGGTTACCTCAGGCAGGATGATTTTTTTCTAGTTCCATCCATTTGCCTTCAAATTTCCTGTTAAAGCGTAGGATAACCATGCTACAATCAACATCTCCAGAGAGTCTAGGTAACAAGACAGACCCAAAGAAGGATGCATGGATTTTCCTATGAAGGGAAAATAGAAGAAATCTCCTGGGTAAACTGAGGGTAGAATAGCGGGGAGAGTAATGAAAAAGATGTTTTGATTGGGAGGAGGACACTTTGGGGTCAGGTAGAAACCTGTTGCAAGAGAAACTCTCACGAATCTACAAGGATGGTCCCAGATAAGACTCCTAGCAATAGTGGATAGGTAGCCTGAACTGGCCATCTCCTATAATTAGATTGGTGACTGCCCTAATTGTCATCAGAGAGCCTTCGTCCAGTAATTGATAGAAGCAGATGCAGAGATCCACAGCCAAGCACTGGGATCCTGTTGAAGAGAGGGGAGAAGAATTGTATTGAGTCAGAGGAGAGGGTCAAGGTCATCACAAAGGAACCCACAGAGACAACCAACCTGGGCTCATAGGAGCTCACAGACTCTGGACTGACAGCTAAGGGACCAACCTAGGCCCTCTATATATGTGTGACAGCTGTATAGCTTGGTCTACTTGTAGGATTCCCAGCTGTGGGGAGCAGGGCCTGTCCCTGATGCATTGGCAGGCTTTTGGGAACCTATTCCTTTTACTAGCTTGCCGTACCAAGCCTTAATACAAGGGGAGGATCTTAGTCCTGTCTCAACTTGAACTTGATATGTGATGTTCTGTTGATAGTGTAGGAGGCCTGCCCCTTTATGAACAGAAACAGAGGAGGAGTGGATTCAGAAGCAGGGTACAGGGGAGGGTGTGGTGATTAAGCCTGTAGACCGAGGATGATACCCCAACATGCAAAGAAACCTCGGGTGACTGTCCAAGAAGCTGGCTGTTTCTGTTATAACTCATTTTTTGGAAGTCGCTTGTTTGTACTTCCTGTTTTACTGTAAGATAATATTATTTCCTTCTCAGGTCTCTGAGAGAGTTGAAGATTAGATAGTTGTAGTTACAGTTTTCCTTGTTAAGAAATTCAGAAAAGAAACTCACTAAGAGGTATTAAGTGTATAAGTTTGAAAGACATCATAAGATAGTTTTCTATTGGTAATATAAGTTATGATAGAAAGTGAACTAGGTACATTTTGAATTCACCAAAATAGGATAGATAATGGAGTATTTTCTCTGAATTTGTCAGATGTAAATGGACTAGACATTGTTGACATATTTATTGCTTGTATATAGTGTATATAATTATTGTACTTATTGTATATAGTTTTTCTTGTATTAGTTATAACTTTTTTATTTTTTTATTTTTATTAATCTGGTGAATCTGGTGATATTTTATTTGTGCTTTAATAAATAAAGCTTGCCTGGAGATCAGAGGGAATAGCAAGCCATTTTAAGTAAACAAAGAAGTCAGGCAGTGGTAGCACACGCCCTTAATCCTATCACTTAGCAGGCAGGATCTCTGTGTGTTCAAGGCCACACTAGGGAACAGAGTGAAGTGTAGTGACACATGCCTTTAATCCCAGTACCAACCATAGAGATCTGGAGGTCTGTACAGACAGACAGAAAGTGACAGAGCTGTGTAGGAAGAGGAAGTGAGGTAGTTGACAGAGAACAAATCAGATGGTAGAACCTCAAGGCATATAGGCATGGGTAAACAGGAAGTCACAAGAAGTCGCAGCATGTGGAAGCTGCAGAGCTGGTGAGGGAAGGTTGGCTGGTGACTTTCCCTATTTCCTTGATCTCTCTAAGGCTTTTTCCCCTCTATTTTGCTCTGTGTTTTTTATTTAATAAAACCATTTAGAAATTCATCTACAAGAAGTAGGTGGGGAGAGGGGAGGAGAAGAGAGGAGGGAGGGGAAACTGTGATCTGCATGTAAAATAAATGAATAAATTTAATTAATAAAAACATTTTGAAAAGAGTATTTAGAAACTCATCTCACATTTGATAGCATCTTAGCCTATGAAATACTGTATGTTAGTTGGATGGATGGTCTACACATTCCTGTATTGGCCAACTTACTCAGAAGTATGTTTTGTTTCTTACTGACTCAAAACATTTTAAAGCAGAACCCATGCATTTGTAGCTAAGCAAGCTTCTAGAAAATTCTTATTTTCAATGTCTAAGACATGTGAATCCGAGTGGTCAAATCTCTGTGCTAGAACGAACAATTTGGCAACCAGGCTCACCACTCACTTTGGCCTCCTTTTAACAGATATTCTCTAAGCTGTTGCCGCCATTATGCTCACAGCCGCCTTAGAACCTTGACTGAGTTACTGAGTAGAGAGATGTAAAAAATACTCCTTCACAAAGAGCAGTATCTATTTCATTGGTCAGCAGCAATTTCACTGTAGAGATTACAAATGGAAATCTACTCCTCTTTGCTATTTATCTTTTGAAATGTGTTTTCCTTATGCAATTGCTCACATAGTCTGTTCTGAGACAGCTCAAATATGTGGGTTACATTCAGTTCCAACAGTGTCGTCAGTGTGAAAAAGATTTAGACATGATAATGGTAAAAGTTGTACATTAATTATACTTCCTGGCAGGAAACATAAAAATTCTTAAATTTAGGTGTACAATATTTTAAAAATTAGCATAAGTCTAAACAGAACACCCTTTCTAAATACTAATTTTTTTCTTTCAGTGTTTGTGTTGTGCAGAGATGCAAACTTACTTGCAAACATCAAAAAGATCACCCCAGACATAAAAAATGCCTACTGCCTAGCTCTAAAACTCTCCCTAGAAATTGAAGAGTTGTGAAATTAAATTTGACATCTCACATCCAGGTAGACATAGTGTTATCAGTGTGTGTCTTCTTTTTGTTCTGTAATGGACAGCTTGGAGGCAAATACACCATGAGGGTGCTATAGCCCTTAGCAACCTTGGTAGTCAAGCCTTTCTGTTTGTCAAATAATTTAAATCATTGTAATGATACTGTGGCCATGTTTTCCTACCACGTAAGTTACACATTTTACAGAACTTTATTTTGGGGTAATTTGTTTAAATTTTAGCTTTGAGAACATATGGGCAAAATATATCCTAATAAACTTATAGAAAGTAACTTCTGCTATGTGTGGTGGCAGGAATGAAGAACAGATTGCATCAGAATCATCTTTACCTTCTGGCATTGCTCAAAGTACTGTACTTCTACCAAGATTCAACTTTAAAAATGATTCAGTGAATGCATATGGAGTAGATTTTACAATAAGGCAAAAGTCTATGTTGGCATGAGTATACTCATAAGAGAGAATAAATTTGAAGGAATAATACATGGGAGGTTAAACAATACAATTTTATTTTTATTTAAGAATAATTTAATAGTAAACCATTTGGGGAGGACTTTACATAATAAACTTGATAAATCCTGGGGATTAAAATTCATCTTGGGTTGTATCCTAAACACTCATGGGACACATGTGATTTTTGTATAAAATTTAATATTTATTTCTAACATTCAATGTTGCTCTGACTTTGAATTTGAAGTCCACTGTTCTTTTTTAAAGAGATTGGTTTTAATCAGAATTAGAGTTGAAATTTTATCATTTTAATTGACATTAGATACAATGAGTTTTTCCATTATTTCATAAATTCAAGTGATAACAACCTATTAAACTAAAATTAATGTAAGTCAAAGGAATGTCTTTGATATCTGCCAAAATAAATATTATTTGCATTTTAATATTGAAAAAAGAAAAACAAAGCTTAGCTATTGAATACTACATTGAGCTGTATCAGTTTTTGTAATTGAATAGGCTACATGATTAGTAATATCTGATGAAGAACATTTTAATATTTTACTTATAAAGCTTCAACATGGCCTAAGGTACAAATAAATAATGCCTCCCACCATAAAACCATCAATGTTCACTTATATTTCTCAGTTTTATTCTTTGTACTCCTAATCTAGAGTTAGTGAGTATGGTACCAGCAACAGCAATATATTGCTTTAGCCAACAGTTATAATAATAGCAGTTAAGACCTGCTATTTTTTGGTCATTTATGGCATGCCTGACACTGGCTTAGTGAGTAACACTGTCTAAGTTATTAAGAAAATTGCTTGCAATTCTACAGACATTAAAATGAGAGGTAGAGAGATGGGTTGTAGAACTGCAGTTTGTCTTATTCTAAAATGTTCCCTTTTTATTAAATGTTAATATATTTTACTTTCATTTAAAACTGTATTCCCTCTTCTTTTACTTTATTTTTGAGATTATAATATAATTACAACATTCTTCCCTTTCCTTTTGTCCCTCCAAAGCCTCCCATACAGTCTTCCTTACTCTCTTTCAAATTCATGGCCTTTTTTTCATTAATTGCTAATGAAACGTGATCAGTCTCTATAATGTTACTTGTACATATATTTTTATGACTGATCACTTAGTGTAATTCCTAACAACAATCTAAGCATCTATCCTTAGACCTACACATACGTGAAATCTTCACCCATCATCAAGGAAACTTATTTTTGCAACAGAGACCATGACAGAAAACCACAACCAATCAAGATGCATAGTTGTGAATCCCAGTCCCAGTGGGTACATCTAAAAATTATTCTCTTACCTAAGGCTCTGGGAACACTGCAGAAGAGGGAGTGGGAAGACTGTAAGAACCAGAGAATCGGGGATTTTGCTGTGAGACTTTATCTCCTAGTAATGTTAGAAGCTACAGCCATAAAGTCTCACCAACATGACCACCCAAACATGGGCTGAGCAAGGAAGATATCGACAGGCATGCTTAAGTGGACAGGGAAAAGCCCACAGAGTCTCAACCTTAGGGGCTGGAGAGATGGCTTAGCAGGTAAGAGCACTGACTGACTGCTCTTCCAGAGGACCCGGGTTCAATTCCCAGCACCCAAATGGCAGCTGACAACTGTCTGTAACTTCAGTTCCAGGGGATCCAACATACGTGGCAAAATACCAATGGACATAAAATAAAAATAAATAAATTAAAGATTATAAAAAATGGTCTTAACCTTAAACAAGGGACTACAGGCCACTAAAGAACGCTGGAAGCGGGAGAAATAGTCTTCCCCAGGGAGGAGCACACCAGTTGGTTATAAAATACGTGCTTCAATAATTATTTGATATTATGATCTAATTACATTTTATGGATTCCCTGTTCTCTTTCTTCCTTCTAAACCTGCCATGTACCTCTTCTAAAATGGCTTGCTATTTCCTCTGATCTCCAGGCAAACTTTATTAAAGCACAAATAAAATATCACCACATTATAGTTATCATACTTATTGTATATAGTTTTTCTTATGTTAGTTATAACTTTTTTATTTTTTATTTTTATTAGACAAAAAAAGGTAAATGTGGTAATATTTTATTTGTGCTGAAATGTGGTGATATTTTATTTGTGCTTTAATAAATAAAGCTTGCCTGGAGATCAGAGGGAATAGCAAGCCATTTTAAGTAAACAAAGAAGTCAGGCAGTGGTAACACAGGCCCTTAATCTTATCATTTAGCAGACAGGGTCTCTGTGTGTTCAAGGCCACACAAGGGAACAGAGTGAAGCGTGGTGACACACTCCTTTAATCCCAGTACCAACCATAGAGGTCTGGAGGTCTATACAGACAGACAGAAAGTAACAGAGCTGTGTAAGAAGAAGAAGTGAGGTAACTGGACTAAGAGAGCCAATGAGAGGACTAAACAGTAAGGCAATAAAGGCATGGGTAAACAAGAAGTAACTGGCATTTGGAAGCTGCAGAGTTGGTGAGGTAAGGTTCACTGGTGGCTTTCCCTATTTCCCTGATCTAAGGCTTTGACCCTATATTTGGCTCCATGTTTTTTATTTAATAAGACCATTTTAGAAATTTGTCTACACATTGTAATTATACAGAACAATGTATTTTTATCTGTGGATTTGACCTTTTTTTTAATTAAGAAATTTTTTATACATTCCACATACCAACCACAGATCCCCTCCTCATCCCTCCTCCCACTCCCTCCCCAGCTCACTCCCCAACCACTTCTCCATAAAGGTATGGCCTTCCATGGGGAGTCAGCAAAGCCCAGCATATTCAGATGAGGCAGGTCTAAGCCCTTCCCCCTGCATCAAGGCTGTGCAAGGTGTCCCACCATAGGCAATGGGCTCCAAAAAGCCAGTGCATGCACCAGGGGTAGATCCTATTCCCACTGTCAGGGGCCCCCCAAACATACCAAGTTACACAACTGTCCTGCCCATGCAGAGGGCCCAGTCTAGTCCCATGCAGGCCCCACAGCTGTCAGTCCCAAGTTCATGAGTACCCACTACCTTGGTTCAGTTGTGTCTGTAAGTTTCCCAATCATGGTCTTGATGTCCGTTGCTCATAGAATCCCTCTTCCCTCTCTTCAGCTGGACTTCTGGAGCTCAGCCTGGTGCTTGGCCATGGCTCTTTGTGTCTGTTTCCATCAGTTATTGGATGAAGGCTCTATGATGACATGTGGATTTTACTTTAACTGACCAGTAAAAAAATATGACAAAATTCATATGACATTTTACCTATTATTTTACATTTTTATTCCTCAGTAATATTAAATAACATGAGTACTAACACTGAAGAAGTTAATGCATGCCTAGAGTAGAAAGTAATGGGCAGAAACCAGTGAACTAGAAAGAATAAGAAATTGTGTGAGCCAGTCAGCTGAAGCAGAATGACAGGAGTCAGAGTCAGAGTTCCAATAAACAACTGAGGTTACTGAGGGAATAGAATGCCACATTAGGCTGCAAACTTTTAGGACTTAAGACTCTTAGCCAATTAACTAGACAGATGTTGCTTTAATTAATTAAAGAGATAGAAGAGCGTGCCCACAAATAGCATTGCTTACTTCAGATCTACATCTGAACAGGAAAAAAGAGGCCAAAAAAAAAAAAGAGTCATATCAAACAAAGAACCAAAACTATGACTTTCTACAAATGCTTGAATAGCTTTCATGACAAGGTAAGTTTGAATTCAAAATATATGATTCAGTAAGATGTGTTCAAACATGCTGAATTATTAAAGAGAACACAAAGTCTGCATATGAAAAGCAGCACATGAACCTTGAAAATACTTTCGTTGCATTATTTAGAATAGTTATAAATGTCAGGTTATTGCTAATGGTACTTCTCTTAAGAGTGAAATTTGCAAAATAATATTTACCAAAGTTCATGAGACTTTTTCTATGACACCATGGGCATACTTCCTTGTACTAAAAGTTATGTGCCCCTGAGGAAATATACTGTAACAGACACAAGTGTAAATGGGATATTTTTTGTTCTTATGTTTTAGGCTTGTATTTTTGTTATAACCCTAGAAAATCTTAAGTACATATTTTAGACTTTTATGAGTGACATAACTGTCCCATAAGGAAATTACTTTAATTAAAATTGTTTGATAAACTATCAAACTTAATGCAAATGTTCATGGACTATCCTATAAACATTCAAAAATGCTGTTTGTTCAAAGGATTTTAATTTTGTTTTCATATCAAAAGCTGTTCAAGACATATTTAATATATTATTTTATTTATTCTATTTTTCAAGGACAGGATAATTTTGATGTCTCAATAGATCATCTAGATGCTATTAATGTGGCTTTTATTGGAATTGGGGGATTATAGATGATATTCTAGAAGCTACTTAACAAAATCTTAGTTTGAAAACAATATCAAAAACTAAAAATTCTGCTTGATAAAATTATCAGGAGAAACTTGAGAAGTGATATAAAATTTAATGAACAAATAAGTGAGTTGAATGGGTGGAAAATGGTAGTTCTTGATTAAACTATCTATTGCTGGCATATAAATTAAAGTGGGCTTAATTGAACAAACCTATTTCTGGTATTCATTAAAACGAAGGCATTTACAAGTGAGAGTATACAGGATATTAGTGCTGTAAATTCACTTTATTTTATAACTTCAAATTTGTATTTGTTTTACAATATTTTGTTAATTCTTTAAGAATTTTAGACAATTTATTTTGAACATATTGCCTCCCCACATTGCTCCCTCAACTCCTTTCAACCACACTTTCCACCCTCCCATGCCCTCCTACCAACTGTGAAATTTTTTCTTCTTTTTTCTTTTCATTCCTCCATAAGTCTAGTTTGTGTTATTCAACTGGTATTGGGAGTGGGACCTGTCCTGGTGAGTGGTCAACCTACCAGGGACATATCATTAAAGAAAACTGATTCTCCCTCTCCAAGAAGCTATAAAATACCAATATCTTATCAGTTGGTGGTGGGATTTGGGGCCTACCATCCCTCTCCATGCTGAGATTTTGTCTAGCTGGAGCTTGTGTACATCTTGAGCAACTGTTGTGATTAATGTGCTTTCGTGTGTACAACTGGCCTGTTTTATCCTGAAACTCTATTTCACTGATGTAATTCCACCATTTCTGACTCTTAAAATCTTTCCACACACAATGCTGCCATGATTCCGGCACCTTTGGGGAAAGGGAGAGATATCAGATATCTGTGTCTCTCCCATTTAGAGCAGAATGCTCCACTGTCTCCTTCTCCTTGCATGTTGACCAGTTGAGGGACTGTGTATTAACTGTTCTCCTGGAAAGAAAAGCTAGATTCCCTGATAAGAGTTTAGAGATGCTCTGATCTGTGGGTTTAGAGATAGTCATTAAGAGGTGTTTCAATATTGTGTTCATTAACAGAATAATAGTACCAGGTTCTCCCCTAGGACCTGAGACTTATCTAGCCACAGGTTCTTGGCCCTGTCAACAGTTCCAGGTGTGGGTCCCACCTCATGGAATGGGCTTTAGATCCAATTAGAAAATGGTTGATTATTCCCATAACATCTATGCTACTATTGTAGCAGTGACCATATCTTGTCAGGCCAGTTGATTTTGTAGTTTACAGAGTTCACAGTTGGGTGAAATAGAGAATTACTTTTCTCTACTGGAACATTCATATTACCTTCCAACCAAAAAAGTTAATCAGTAGCTTCCAGGTGAGTTGAACTTGATTTCCCGTGTCCTGTGACTCAATTATGTGATGTTTTCAGCAATAAGATCTTATAGTAAAGTTCTTCAGGCTAGCCAAGAGTATTAGCAATCGTCTGTAATGCATGGAAGGTCTATGTAGCTCAACTGGCTACAATTCAAAAGATGTAACCCATTCCTTGTACTGGGGTTTTATTTGCTAGCACAAGTTGGTGTTTAGTTTAGATATTGTACTCTTGTTATAGAATAGCTCCATTAAAAGCTCCTCTACAAGGCTTGCCAGCAGAGATGAGACACCCTTTAAAAATAATACATTATATCTGTGGACTATATTCAATCAGTGCCTACTCTAATCTAAACTGCCTTCTGTGGAGATTATATCAATAGACTATATTAATAAAAGTGTCTACCTTCATGATGTCTATCTTCTGATAATGGGAATAAATGATATTATGTGAAGGACAGATTGTGAGAGAGGGTAGTTCATGCTTAGAAAAGAAATTACAGGAACAGGAAGTTATGAGTATATATAAGGAAAGACTTTAAAGGAGAATGGGGTTGTTTGAGGACACATGTGAAATGACTTGAGGCAGATTACTTTCATCAGTGGAGATGGGTAAAGTAGCGAGTCTTAAGAGTTAACTAGTAAAGACCAGAACTGTCAGGTGTTCAGTACTCCCCTGGAAAACAATGGCATTTCTATATTTTAATAGGAATCAGAGATATCAATTTACCATTCAATGTTAGAATCTAATAATTTGAAAAGATAATCTTTATTCAGAATGCATTGTTTTATCCACATCACATATTAGAAATAACATCACAAGAAAATAGTGATACTGTCTTGAATATTCCACAAGACACTTTTCTACATTATACATTTTTAAAGACTGGGTGGTTTCCTTTTAAAAATCCTCCTTGAGTAGCTACTTTCAAACATTTGCAATGGCACTCATACAAGAATACCTATTAGTTAATTATAAAGTTCAAGCAATAAGTAACCTAAAGGCTGACTGGTAAAGGTGGTTTGTTAAACAGAACATTATATACTCACGTTATAATCTGCAGGAGGTGAAATTATGAGTCAATATTTCAGAGTGGAAACATAAAAATACAAAAGGCAATATTTATTAACCTCATGTATCAAAAAGGATAAATATACACATTAAAATAAGCTTGCATTCCAATAAAGAATTGTGAAAATAAATTTTTAAAATATATTAATAATCTTATCTCTGAAGTGATGTGTGAGTTGTAGCATATTTTGCTATTCTTTCTTCCTGAATATTCATTGTTTCCAAAGTGCATTTATTACATTATGATTAAAAACTAGGTTGCAGTAAATAAATAAAGTCTGCATATGCTTTGACACAGCAATTTTTTTAGTAATTTATCCTAAAGAAATGATTAAGGATGTGCATAAAGATTTATGTATATAATGTTCATCCTAGCATTGTTTATTACAACAGAAATGGAAAATAGCCAATCCTGCAACATAAGAGCCTGGTTAAATAAACTACAATATGTCTCTTTTATTAATACCATGTACTCATTAAAATGACAGTGTAGCAGCTTTCTCCAAAGTGATATATTGCCCTTTATTAACAAAATTTAAAAGGGGAGTTATAAGATATTATATATTGTAAATTCACATTTGTTTAAGTATATGCACATTTCTTACTGACATCTATATGCTATATTCTCTACTGTATCTCTGTCTAGCTGGTTTGTGGGGTTTTTTTTAATCCTATTAATAAACTTTGCAAAATTTCGACAATACTTGTTACTTCTTGAAAACTATTTTGTTTGGGGAATTATAATATAATCTTCTCTTTCTTTTCTTCAAGCCTACCCATATACCTTTCTTTCCTCTCTTTCAAATTCATCGCCTCTTGTCATTAATTGTTGTTACATGCATATATGTATTACTAAATATAACTTGGTCTGTCTGTATAGTGTTGCTTGTATGTATGTTTTCAGGGCTGACCATTTGGCATTGGATAACCAATTGGTGTGTTCTTCCCGGGAAGAATATATCTCCCACTCTAAGCATTATTTTCTTTTAGTTGTTTGCGTAGGCTTGAGACACTATGGACTTTCCCCCTCTTGCATCAAAGGCTCAATGAACATGAGAGAAGAGGGAACAGAAACCTTATAAGATCCAGGAGATCAGGGAGCTTGCTGTGAGACTGTGTTTGCTAGCAATGTCAGAAGCTACACCCATAAAAATATCAACAACATGACTACCTAAATATGAACTGAACAAGGATAGCAACAGACATACTCAATACTTTAAAAGGAAAAATTTGTTTCAATACTCAAATCACATTTAAAAGAATGAGGACTTTCTTGTATATTAAATTATAAGGTCGACAAGTTTTAGTGTAAAGTTTTATACTTTTGTCTGTAACTTTTATTAGCACCACTAGAAAGAATATTTTTTCATCCTTGAAATAGAAGAGCAATAAACCTAATCAAACATCTAATAAAATGAAGTCAGAAAAAAATGAGGATCACAGCATGAAGACGAAGTATCAATGCCTAGACTAAGGAAAATATCTAATTTGGAATGAAGTATCAATGATTTAGCAAAAATTAAAGTGAATTAAATTCACTTTTACTAATTTTAGGTCATTTCCCTTTATTTAATAGTAATAATAACCATAATAATTATAATTTGCCAACACCAACTATAAATATGTATATGTATATATATATATATATATATACTTTTTATGTTATCCTTATAACATACTATTCTAAATCTAACCTTAGAATATATATATTTTGGGGGTGATTTGATAAATACTGGAATATGACAAAACCTGAAACTTTGTTATATGTGTATCAAGCAAACAGTGCAGCTGAAATATAACCACACTTTCCACACAAATGTACTATCAATTACCTTCACAGTCTGCCAAAATACTGCTGGATTACCTTGATGTTTAGATGCACTGAGGACGTGGGTGCAGTAACAAGATGAATGCAGATCCTGAGCATATGCTGCGCAAGAGTGCAAAGCCATCTTCAGAAGTTTAAACCTGGAGGAGTCCAGTGTCAGCTCCAGTAACACCTGACAAAGACAGCAGAAGAGTGAGCTGTGGCACCGGGGTTTGCGTGGGGGCTACCTTGAAATGTTGGAAGTTTCCAGGCTGGTAATGATAGGAACAATCCTGGAAGGGCTCACAGGACTCAGGAAGATGTCTGCAAACAGGCCAGAGCTAGTCCACTTGGCATTAGAAGCACAAAAGGAGACACATAGAGGACAGGCTATTGAACTAACTGAATTGTAAAAGGAGTCCCCTCCCCTCAAAAGAGAGCAAGTCATCAGAATTGTACTATAACCATCCAAAGGGCATAATGCGATGTGTGCAAAATGTGAGAACATTAAGCAACCATTTTCCTCAGGAACATGAAATATCATACATTTTTATTCATTTGTAACATTAATTAGCATTGTGGAAAGTGACCATAATCAAATGATCCCCGGAACTCTATATCCAAGAATATAGTTAGTTAAGCTCAAATTTCACAGCTTTGTTCACTTTGTGTCCCTTAGAATCCTCAGTGACTGTGACTATTTGAGTCACTGGGAAAACAAATATTAAGCTTCCCTCCTCTTTTCTCAGTGCTGTCATTCAACTCCTAGCCTTGGTTCTGAGAATCACTTCTCTTCTTCCATTCCCTTTGTAATCCCAACAACAGTGCCTTCTGCAAAAGATAAATCTCATTCATCTGTGTCCTGAAGTTGGGAGGGAAAGAGAAAAAAAATCAATGTGTTAGCAATCATGACTCTATGTAGAGGTAGGAGGAAACAGGTGAAAACCAAATCTGTTTTGGTAAAACACAATAAGCTCCTAGTCATCAACAAAAACACAGGAAATCAGCTCTCAGGAATAAAAATGGCAGCAGCATGGATTTTGGAACCATGGATGCAGATGGGATTACACCACAGAGCAAGTTCAGATAAAGAAGGGTCTGTGGACAGAACTTGGGAAACCTAGCCAGAGAGTCCAGAAATGAGCAGCCAGTCCAACAGCAGAAGGACTGAGAGTGATGGGCCTGAGTGTTACCAGAAGTAAACAGTGATTAAGCCAAGCGATGGTGGACACAGAGGATAAAGAGTGTTACCTGGGGCTGATGAGACAGCTCAGTGAGTAAAGGCCTCAAAGGTCTGTTCACCTGAGTTCGATCACAGGGTATTTCTAAAAGTGGCAAGAGAGGAAAAACTTCACAAGGTTATCCCCTGACTTTCACATGCCTGCATGTGCATGCGCGCACACACACACACACACACACACACACACACACACACACACACACACACACACCAACAAAATAATGATAAAGTATTTTTTAAAAGAGACTGAGAATTGATTGTTGGATTAAACATTACAAATGGCAGCAGTAAGCTTAAGTGTTTTTTCTAATCACATAGGAGGACAGAAAAATAGATTGGAGTAGTTGAAAGAGAATAGAAGAGAGAAGATTAGAGGTCACTTTTGAAGGATTTGCTGTTGCTATAAGAAATAATTAGGGTATAGGACACTGGCTGGAAATAAAATTATTATCAAACAGTTTCTTTTCAAATGAGAGAAGAAACAGAATATTTGCATGTCAATAGCAACTATCCAACAAGGAAGAAAAATCTAAGAATGAAATAAGAAAATAGTTCTTGAATAGACCAGAAACCAAGGTCCAACACAGAGGAGCACTGGCCTTACACATAGCACAAGCAATTAACCTATAATATCTCAAGGAATGAAGGACAAAGTTAGAGAATGAAAGGCACTGGTCATGGTAGAAGTTCACTCTGACAGCTTCCATTTCTTAATGAACCACAAGGAAAAGCTTTGAGGATAACAGCAAAGATTTGGAAAGGATAGAGAGAGAATATGAAACAGCCATTTAGGAGGGGGGAATACTCTGTGATTCTAAGAAGCGGTGTGGGAACTTACATAGAAATAGGTAGATATGCATAAGCCAAACACATAGAAAGCAGGATTTTATTTAAGCATGCTGGAGTGTACCCAGGAGACTGAGACCAAGTAAGTAAGGAAATGATGTACACATTGGTGTCATTATTGTAGTCCGTGACGGGATTAAATGTGGATGAGGCGGAAGAAACACCAAGGTAAGAGACAGTAAAAGTTGAGGGAAAATGTATTCAGGGTTTAGTAATGTCCTTGAATTATGGGTAATGACATATTCTAGAAGGAAAGTTGAGAATGCAGTAGGTTGTAGTTACAAAAGGAAATAAAAGCACATTGAATTTATTAACAATGAGAGACATCAACACAGCAGCCCTTGCATTTCTCTCAACAGATGTGTCTAACCAGGGGAAAGTAACTTTCCAGTGTGCTTATACCAGAAGTGTCTATAAAGTATTCCATCTAGGAATACTTTGACAGAAGATCTTTCAGAAAATGACCCAAGAGGACTCAATGTCTACATTATACTGTTGTGTGCTACAGCTCTACAAATAAACACAGTAACCAAAATGCCAAAGGATCTTTTGTTGTCTGTCCCTATTTGTGTTTAAAGGTTTGTTCTGCAGATGAATATGTATTGTGCTAATTTGACACTGCTGAAAATTATTTTTTTTCATTTTAATGATCATTGATTCAAGCCAAATCAGTTATTTTTAAAGCTCTCTGCCTTAGTTGTACATTATGGCTTTGAAGTTAATCAGTATGCAAATTCTCTGTAGTAAACCTTCTCTATAAAGTGTGTCTAAGGAGGATTAGTGGACAGGTGGTGGCAACCACTTGTAAAAATGTGAGAACTTGCAAGTTCATTGCCTTTAAGTATGCCAAACATTTCAATTTGAC
This sequence comes from Peromyscus californicus insignis, assembly GCF_007827085.1. Classification (NCBI taxonomy): domain Eukaryota; kingdom Metazoa; phylum Chordata; class Mammalia; order Rodentia; family Cricetidae; genus Peromyscus; species Peromyscus californicus. The sequence goes on along the minus strand of NW_026294617.1, from coordinate 23,218,428 downwards.
TAGTTTTTAGTTAAAGGACATTTCAGTTTTAATTGCTGGTCTGTCCTGGAAGGACAGGAAAAAAATAGAGAAATTAATCTTCTATCTCTGTTACTTGTAGCTAAGGTTATAAGATGTGTGCATGCAAAATGAGAAAATGATCTTATACATTAGAAACACCTAAATGATCATGAGTTGTCAACCTGTGAATTAGTGAATAAGGCCATTCGAGGTGTCCAAAATGAAAGCTGGGAAATCTATGTTATTAAGTTGGCCTAGTCTATGGCAACCAATTCCCAGGTTCATCAGTATTGGCCATACTATGCATGAGCAAGACTACAGTGTGTGAACCACACCATCTAATTCAGAAATTCAATGGTATTGTTGTCTACCGTATTACTCTAACATCAGATTTATGCGAAGACTGAAACATATAGTCGTGAACGACAGATTTAAGTGATGCCTTTCCCCACATTCAGAGGTTACCTTTTCCTGTTGTCATTCCCTAGGGAACAAAATTGTCTGGCCTATCATACATAAATAGTTGGGAAGGTTTACAAACAAACCAGATATATACAACGTATCACTTTTCAAGACTGACAGACTCAAAAATACACCTGAGTTTCTCTTACAGGTTTATGAAGCCTCAGTTCATCATGATAAGTTAATTTGGATTTAAATACTTGGGTGATAAAACAAACAGGCAAAAAAAAAAAGAGTAGAGTAAAAAGTAATAGTATATTTTCAGATGAAATTTATTAACTACACTACTGGGCATAGACACAGACTACGGGGTATGAGGTTTTGAAGTTGTAAGGTAGATGAAACAAGGACATATCAATTATGCAAGAAGAAAATGGTGCTCACTAAATAAGCAGAAGCAAGGGAAGTGGGTAAAGTTTCCTTAAAGTATTGGATGATTTAAGCAGGTAGCAAACATGCTAGAGAAGACTGGAGAGTGGGGAACATGCAGGAGCCTTAAATATGAGGAATATGGAAGTTGTATTGGGGACAAGGCAACAAGAGGGCCACTTTGACAGAAGCATAAGAATTATGAGATTTAGGACATAAGAGTACACAGACCTACCTGTGGGTGGACATAGACCCAGCAATTCTCAAAATGTCATCCAGAAACATCAAAAATGCATGAGACTACCCCCAGAGTATATGCAAGGACAAAGTGACCTCATAAGTAATAGCAAGATGACACTTGTCCTTTCTCCTCCATCGTCTCATGAGCAGAGAGTGGGTTTTGCTAGAATGTGTGTTCCACGTGATATCTCAGCAGAGTTAATCAGGCCAGATATGGAGTAACAGCTCCCTTTATGGATGCAGCAGACATTGGAGGTTTTAGAACTCAGTGCCTTTTACTACCATCTTCAATCTGAAGAAATTAAGTTATATTTAATGAAATAATGCTGTTAACATGCAATGTGATTGTTTTTGTTCTAAACTACACTAGAAAAAAATCAACTTTTACTTTAATCCTTAATATTGTAAATATGGCATATGTAATGTGTATTAATTAGAGCATTTGAGGTTGCCAAGTTTTTAAAGAGTATGGAGGTATCCTGAGACTGTGTTTGAGGAGTAATAATTTATGCTAAAAGATTTGTGATTCTTCCCTTAGGAAAGGAGAGGAAGAAGGAAAAGGCTACTAGAATGTATTGACAATGAAAACAAGATGAAGTGTGGAGCCTGACTGTGAAATCTGCCATGTTTTAGTCAATAAATACATAGTACCTATGAATTCTGGGATTCAACTTTTGTAAATCATTTCAATGTTAAAGAACACGCAATTTTTAAATTGAACACTTCACAAACACAATTGCCCGGCCCTTTACTGCATACTTGCTGTAGCTACTGGCATTGTCGTCATAGGCCCTACATAGGTTTCACCAATTCTGAACATTTGTCCTCAGCCTTGGCTTGGGCTCACATCATCTGCATTGCTCCCCTACACACACCTCTTTTGACCTACAGTGTGTGAGGTCCATGGGGAACTGTCTTTACTACCAGTTATGACATGTGTGCTTCACACAGAATGTGTAGCACTGGTACTGAACAATGAGTGGTTAGGACCAAAGCATAAGAATTTAGAAACTTGCACATTGCGAGGTGTCTCAAGTTGCCAAAGAAAATGTGATATTGTCTATGAAAATAAGTCACTTCATAGATTATCTTACATTGGATCTTCCTGGCTTTTCTTCCTCATTGCCTCACCTCTGCTTTCTGAGATGACATCTATAAATAAAGAATCTACAAATGACACTGCCTTCAGCATCTGCACTGGGAAAAACCCAAGTTAAAATTACATTCAACCAAAACTTTTGCCTGAAAATCTAAATTGCTCTATTAGTGAAAATCAGGAATCTATTTGAAGAGAGAGAAAAACCAACCTGAAATGATGCTTTGACAAAGGCATGTTCTCGCATATGCTGATTGTGGTCTCGGTGTGAAAGGTCCCCATAAGCTTGTGGATGAAGAGTTGGTTTCCAGCTGGTAGTTGTTTAGAGGATGTTGTGAAGTCCTTAAAATGTGGGACCTGCCGGGCGGTGGTGGCGCACGCCTTTAATCCCAGCACTTGGGAGGCAGAGGCAGGCTGATCTCTGTGAGTTCAAGGCCAGCCTGGACTACCAAGTGAGTTCCAGGAAAGGCACAAAGCTACACAGAGAAACCCTGTCTCGAAAAACCAAAAAAAAAATAAAAAAAAAAAAGTGGGACCTAAAAGAAACAGTGAGTCTCTCAAAAGCAGGCCTCATAAGTTACAGCTCCCCCAAATCTCCACCCCATTGATACTGGGGCTCTCTGCTTCGTGATCCCTCAAGATGTAACAAGCTCCCCAGCAAGCTCTTGCTCTCACAGATAGTGCCACACCCTTATGCCTTTCTGCTCTGATAATCTGTATACTTCTTGGACCAACATAAATCCTCTTTCCTTTAGATTTCTTCTGTTGGATATTTTGTTACAGTGACAAGAAAAATACCTAAGGCAATACTTCTGCTTTGTTTAATAAAGAAGAACCAAATATATTAGTAATAGACTATTTTATCAATAAAGTGAATCCATTGGCTACTTTAAGTATCCACTGGAAGTTGGTAGCAATAGCAGTATTTCCAACAAGTAAAAGTACTCTGCAAATAGTGAAATAGTTGAGCTTTCAAGATATTTTCCAAATACTCCAGGCACAGAGAAAACAGCTGCATGATCTCTGTAGACTCTCTACAGGCTGACATCACAGGAATGAGGAGTGGAATAAAGGTTACCAGGGGTCACAGAGACTTCCCCCCATAGTACTTCTGAAGGATGGTCAAGGATCTAACTTCACATTTTCTTAGTGCCTTATAGTTTTGCACACACTTTCTTCTCTCTGTATTGGCTTCTCACAGGTCATTGCAAATACTCTAAATCTCCTCTGGAAGAAACCTCCTTCTCAGGATTCCCACTGAGCATACCTAGAAGAAATAAATGTATCCTGGTTGTTACTAATTAGTGAGAAACTATGACCCCCTCATTTAACACATCCTGCTTGGTAATTATTAAATAACCACAGAGGAAAGTTCAGTGCTTTTTAAGTAGCTTACTTCACTTGTATTTTTGGCCTTAGAATCAAGACTGCCATTATTTTTAAATATATTCACTCTTTTCCTAAGAAATATCATTCCATTTACTGATCTTCTCATTCACTGCATATAAATCTGATTACCTATTGCCTGGAATATGCAATTATGTGAAGTAGAATAGAAAATTAGACTCAAATTTTTCATTTCTAATTACCTGCAAATGTCATTGTTCCTTGAAATAGTCTTTCTGTTTAAGTATAGATTTTGTAGTTTCCCTGATAAATTTCAACTCATCATGGGAAACAGATCAAATAACACACCCTCTTTGAAAGGCGCCTTGACCATCCTCTTCTCAGTGGCACAACTAGATTTAAACACTTCTGGGATCCTCTTGAGCATATTAAATTGTACTCCATTTTATTATAATTATAATACTGATTTCTGTGCTTGTCAATCAGCTTAAGTACTTCAAAGGCTGGCACTGCTGCATACACTTGTAAGTGTTCAATGTCTAACCTAGGACCTAAGAAATAGCAGAAATCTTATTTAAATGGATGGACAAAATAACACATCAATCAATGAATAAGTAATTACATGAATGAAAGCACAAATAAATGAGTAATCAGAACAACTAGTACTCAATAAAAGTGACCAGCATCCTCAAGGAAGGGCCCTTCACATTTCCATTTCAGTCTTTAAATTGTTTCTAATTTAGTAAAAATTAAGAGAATTTTTTCCACTGAGCTAATTTTTATATTCTAAGGTTATTTCTGACTTTAATTATTCTCCATAAGCTTGTCTTTTTGTCTTCTCTGTCTCCAAAGCAAAGTACTGAGTGTTCAGTTCCCAGACTTTGCAAAGATTTCACAGCTCTGTTCTTACTGCCTACACTAGAGTTGAGACTCACATTGAGGATTTTTTTTTAAAGTCTTATTATTACTATTTCCAAAAGACTGTTACAGAGAAAGAATTGTTCTTATTAGGATGATGCTAATTAATTTTATCTGATCAGGAATCTGCCCTAACCTCAGCTTTCTATGTTCTGGAGACTGCTCTTTTTATAGAATGCCCAGCCTGTCCCTTTGTGCCCCCCACATTCGACAGTAGTGTAATCTACCTGACAGACCTAGAATGTAAAGCTTTAGCAGTATGCCCATGTAGAGAGAGTTCAGCTACCTGGTTACAACTGCTGGTAAGGAGTGGCGCGGGGTTTTGTTTTCCCATCTGTCTTTGTCTTGTCTTCTGGTTGAGTCAGTTGCTGTGTGAGTGTTGTTGTAATGGTACAAGACAAGTTGCTTCCATGACAGACAACTTTGGTTAAGTTTACTCTTTTGTACTTGGGATCAAGAATTTGCTTTGGGCCATTTTTCCAGAAGTCCTTCACTTCCCTGAGCTTTTGAAATCATCAATCTTAAATATATATCACTCGGAGAACTAGCTTGACAGTTGTGATGGGCCATTATTGTAGCTTAAACTCCATTTTTAGGAGATTTCACTTGACATTTCAGGCTTATTATGCTACCTTGAAAGATGGCATTCCATAGGGCTCTGTGTTTGATCTCAGGTCTTCATTAGTTAATGCAGAGATCCAAAGCTTCCCCACGGAGTGAATGCTAACTCCAAAACCTTGTGAAGTACCATTCACCGTGGTTCTTTCTTCATTAGTAATCACACTGGACACGTTGAGAACAGTCTGTACATATAGAAATCCTTACAATGTAATTTCATTAATTATTAAGATGAATGGCAATTAGAAATCACTGTTGTGCTTCATTAAGTATAAATTAAAAAGTTAGTATTGCAGCAATGTCTCCTTTTTGAAAAGAGGAAAAGGAATGCTAACTAAAGTGGTTTTTTTTTTTTTTAATTTAAGTTTTCCTCTTTTGCAGCCACTAAAAAGAATTTCTGGTGTTGAAGTCAAGATAAAGTCCAGCTGTAATTAATACTGTCTTAGAAAAAAAAGTCAATTATAGATACACTTTGCTTTCAAAAGAGTTTGTGTAAAGAATATTATAAGAAGAAATAAGTGGTCATTTTTTTAAAATAATTCATATATAAACATCAATCCTATAAAACCCTGCCTTAAAGTTTTGAAAATATTAGGCAGCTTACAAAAATTATGCTCTTTAGTAATGGTATAAGGCATTAGATCTATTATTCAATGCAATATGTGCTATTTAGTAATACAAGTAATTGTTATTTAAAATAATTGTTCATATATTAAATGAAGATCCTGAATTATGGTTTTACAGTCCAGCGTAAAACAATCATCTCAGGCTAGGGAGAGATGATTCAGTAGCTGAAGTGCTGGCCACGCAAATGGGAGGACCTGAGTTCAAGCCTGTAGAATACATGTAAAGCCTTGCAAGGTAGCACACAGTTGTAATCACAGTGCTTCTGTAGTGAGATGGGAGGCAGAGTCAGGAGAATCCTCCAAAGCCCGAGAGATAGCAGAGAGACCCTGAATCATGGAGAAGAAGGTGATGTTGTCCTCTGGCCCCCACATATATGTTGTGGCATGCACACCAAAAAATATATAGATTGTCCAATTAAAAAAGAAGTCGTTGTCCTGAGCTTCATTTATTTATTTTTTTATTTATGAAATGCTGAAGGAAACTCCAGAGTGACTGTGTTGAAGTGAATAGAAACAAACTGGCTTTGTCAGCATTTACTGTCAATGCTTCTGGGTGGAAGAGCTTTTCCCCTCCAAATAACAATTATGGATTCTACCATCTCTTTGGCTTCAGATAAAGCCCTCCAGAGGGACTAGAGGGACCCACAAGTGTCACAGATCACCTGAGGGTTCCTTTGATACATTTGGATGGATATCACAAACAGACAATGAGTAATTGCCCTAATGATAGCATCCTTGGGGAAACTCCAAGATCCATAGACTTATGAATTGAGTTTTCAAAGCCATGAGCTTATAGCTCTGAGCCTTGAGAACCAGAGGCTTATAGCTCTGCATTCTCAAAGCCATAGGCTTATATTGCAGACTTTATGTACAAGCGGTCCTGAACCCAGTCGCTAGATTTAAAGCTGTAAGCTCTAATACTGGAGCCCTTAGCCTTTAGATATCCTGGGTGATTCAGGGGCTCCCTAGAATTCTTCCAATGGCTGGCATCTATAACTCCCCAAATATTACAGCTCTGTGAAGCCTCTTGCCTCTACAGTATTGGCTTTTTTTTTGTAGCCTCTCTTCTTTGGGTCTCTGTTCTCTTCTCCACAGTTTCATGCCTTCTTAGTACTTCTACAGCACTTCCTATCTCCAGTTTCAATTCTGTTGCTTTCTGGAACTCTTCAGTTACCCTCTCACCAATTCAGCTAGGTGTACCTGGAGTTGGCAGCTACAGGGATGAAAAGTGTTTTGTACAAATAGCTTGGCCCACTCTACCTGTGATAAAGATGAGCAGATATTTGGGGAGGTTTTATTGAAACCTACCCTGGCAACACAGAGAGGTTGTGAACAAGAAGGAAGACACTCAGAATGATCTATGGAGAGTGAGGTGAATGATGTTCATATAACCAGTGAGATGGTGTAGTAGATAGCTGCTTGAGCCATGCCCTGAAGCACCATCCCAGTGAGGCAGCTGTAGCTGTTACACCTGCCTATGACCTTGAGGTACCTACACCCGGGGCATGGTCACTGGGGACCCCTAAGACCTGGGATGCACATATGCCCCCTCTCTCTTTGCTTTGCTACCTCATTTCTTTGGATGCTTTTATGGACCACGGCAGAACTCGTCAGAGAATCGCGTTGGACCAGGCCTCACCCTTCTAGAATCCTGCAAGAAATTCCTTTATTCTGTTGTGAATCAACCTCCAAATAAATTCCTTTGATCATTAAATAGATTCCATTGATATATCCCAACATTTGGCTGCCCAACGTGGAGCAAGTTTCCACCTAAAACCTCAGAGGACTTAATAAGAGATTCTAAAATGAAGCCAAAAATAACTTCCTACTTTATGTCTCATGTGGGCTGCAGTACAGAAGATGCCAAGGTACAGAGATGCTGCAGTATGCAGGCTTGAGCAGAGCATGGTGGATTCCCACATCGGTAGACAGAGCTGTCTCCAAGCTGCACAGCACACTGCATGGTAGATTTAGCTTTTATTCATACAGGCAAAAAGAGTTTATGGGCCAGCTGCAAGCTACCTGATGGCAGCATGGACCCCAGAGTTGGTGTGTTAAGTGTGACTCTCCTGGGTACCTCCGCCATGTTGGGAAGAAGAAGTGGGTGGAGTCAGCAGCCAGGGCTGCTGCTTCTATCTTAGCCATGCTTCAGTTTGCAATGATCAGAAAAGGATTATAGATACACAAAAGACAGATTCTGATGGAATAAACCTCTAAATGGTTTACATTATATGTAAATAGTACATAGGCTTGGAAAAGAGAGGAAAAGGATAGTTATATAAAGAAATAGATAATTTTAAAAAATAAAGTCTTTAAAGGGACAGTAAAAGTAATATAAAAATAACCCATATAAAGATGTAAATCACACAGAGTCTTGATTATTTTGTCTTTGGGATTTTTAACTGCAGAAAGATATTTGATTGTAAAGACTGCTGAGTTAAGCATATATATATATATATATATATATATATATATATATATATATATCTTGACTTCAAAATTTGTGTTTAAGGATACGTTGTTTTGGAAAAGAGGTTCTGCTTTTGTTTCCACAGAAGATGAGAACCTATGGATTTCTTCCAGGCTAATATGGTTTGATCAGCCAAGACCCCCTGAAAGGTCTCTGATAATATCATGGCCCAGATGATCTAACATCCAAAATTAGCTTCAAAGCAACTGGCTGAGATGATCCATCCTCACAGACTACTACAGCCAAGATTTAACTATACTTTTTAATTTTCTCAGGATCCCCATAAGGTTACCAGCACCCCCAATCAGCAGGAAGTAATAGGAGAAGCTTCGCCCAAATTTCCAAAATATTGTTTATAAATGTTTATTTTTATTTAAAGGGGGTTGATTATAAATGCAATAGCTTTCTAAAAAAGAAAACTGGATGTATAGATATAATAGGATAAAAGGGTAGATTATTGAATCTACTTTTAAAGAGCAACAATTTGTTTAAAATATTTTACATTGCTATAGGTTTTAGTTTATTACAAATTTAAAGTTAATTTTGTTTTACTATATGTATATTTCTACTCTTGTTTAAGGTATTATGTTTATGTAGCTCATTTAAAATTGTAATATATAATTAAGAAATACAGATGAATAGTCATCTAGGATAATCAAACTTATAGTCATGTTAGTTAAGATTTTTAGGTATACATAGATATATTTCAATTAGGTAGGTAATCTTCAAACACTTCAAAGACATACAGAAAATGACATTTAAAATGTTTGAAAAACTTAAACTTTCTGGACAGTGAGGCACATCTGCTACTGGCAGCAATGATTTACTTCAAGGAGGAAGATGGGCATTGAAGACACTCCATAAGGAGTTTATCTTCTTGGCACAAAATGGCCTGCTGGGCAAAGAAGTGCTCTTGCCTGGACTTCTTGACAGCATGTTATATAAACTATACATGCAAGACTCATAGAAAAATGACCACTAAATTTTGCCAAAACAAGGTAAAATATTCCTCCAGTTTCCTGCTTCACAGAGGAGATTGCCAAACATTCTACAGGACACAGGGAGAAGCAACTAAAAGACTCTAGGCCTATAAGCTAAAGATAAATGGCCCAACATTACAGAGGAATTTGGGGTGACTGTCCAGGTAGCTAGCTGTCTCTGTCATTCTAGATTTTTGGAAGTTGCTTACAATGCACTTCCTGTTTACTTAAGTAATGTTATATCCTTCTGGGGTCTTTGATGTAGATGAAGACTAAATAGCTATAATTTTCCTTGGTTATGATAAAAGATAAATTACATATGAAACCTTAGGCTCACAAATATAGGATAGATAGAATATTTTCTTTAATTTTGCCAAACACAAATAGACTAGATAGTATAACTATAATTCTTGTTCGATAATTGTTTGTTATACATAACTTTACTATATTAAAGCTAAAGCCTTCCTTTTTGATTAGACAGAAAAGGGGAAGTGCTGTGTGATGTCTTTCTGTATGCTGTGAATTTGTATTGCTCTGATTGGTTGATAAATAAAGCTGCTTTGGCCTGTGGCAGGGCAGGATGAAGCCAGGCAGGAAAATCCAAGAGAGACAATGGGAGGAGAAAGGAGAGTAGAGGAGATGCAAGCCAGCCGCCCAAGGAGTAACAAGATGACAGCAGACCGGTAATGCCATGGCCCCATGGCAAAACGGAGATTAATAGAAATGGGTTAATTTAAGATGAAAAAGCTAGCCAGCAAGAAGCCTGCCATAGATCATACATTGGTAATTAATATAAGCCTCTGAGTGATTACTTTGTAAGTGACTGAGGGACTGCAGGGCTGGGCAGTACTGGAGAAACCCTCTGGCTACAAGAAGGTGTTCTAGCTCTCAGAAATAGTGATAGAGGAGCTCTATTATGACCACAAAGTGAAATCCAAAGTATGAACAAGGCCATCTGGACCACTACAGGCAGGGTCATATAAAGATTATCTGAAGCTATCAAGAATTCACTGAAGTTTCTCTTACCAGTTATTGGGCAAGCCAATAGATAGCTCCATTAGTGGCCATGACAGCTGTGACAAGTCCAATGTTATGAGGGAAGTATCCACAAGGCATCTACAACTAACTTGAAGTTTCCTCACACAGTATGAGATGTTCTTTTAGTTATAGGTTGTCATTCAAATAAGCGATAAAGATTTGCTTTTGACAGCTGATGAGCTCCCTGAAAAAGTGGCAGCATTTGAAACTGTGGTTGCTGCCAGACTACTCAAGAAAGCCTTGCATTTCCACCAGACTGGGAACTGGTAGCAAGTAAGTGTGACCATAATCCAGTCTCTATTTTCCCATTGGGAGTGGTCAATTAAAGAGCCAAGCAGTTCAGCTATGATGGCTTCCATCATTTGGAAGAATAAAAATAATGGGCAGTGGTTTCAACACAGATCCTATGTGAAATTAACATCTTCCCTGGTAAACATTGTCTAATGCTTATACTAGCATCCCAAAATGCCTTAGGGGAGATCTGGGTCCTTCTGGTCTATTTTCTAAGGACCTAGACAAAATCACTCTCAATCTGACTCACTCTTTTAGTCATCTTTAGTAAACCTTTCTCACTGTAATGCTAAATTCTCAACCATGGAGGAGATCCTTTCCACCATATTTGAACATGTATGCATCATGGTCTCTAACTAAGCATGCTCAAGAATGATCTTGTCTTTCCATGTGGTGAGTCACTCTTATATTAATGTGCATTCCCCCAATAAAAGACCTTTCTTTTTTGTCTGTGGAGGTATGCTGCTTTGAAAGTTATCTCCAGGCTTCTCTTTGCTTGGACTAGCAACATTCCTTCCTTCCTTTCTTATCTCCTGGTTATAATTTTTAGCTTTGCAATTGTTGTATAATTTTCTAGAGAGATGCACGGAAGTGCCAGTTAGCAGGGGACAGAAAGGGAAGCAGCAGAACAAAGTAGCAATTCTAAGTCCAGCTTGGTAAATCAATGAGATTACTTGGTTACCTAAAGGATCATGAGTGACTCATAAACAGCATCACTATCAAAACAACAACAACAACAACAACAAAAACCCACCACAGAATGTATGATGACTCATGAAGGCTGCATCCCCAGAGTCCATTGGGAAACTTTTAGGCAACTCTATCAATGACTGGTCTCCTTTTACTAACGAGTATTTATTGTTTATACAACCTCTGGGAAGAGTCTCTTGAGTCTTGCCACGTAGTTCTGCAAGCCTCATGTCTATCAGGAAGACACAGTTACTCAGTGGCCTTCACCAACCAGTGAACTCACCCTTTTGGGTTGTAGTCTGGGCTGACAGTAAGAGGATGCTTTCTTCAAGGCATCTGATTGATTCATTTCTAAGGGATCAATGGTTTACATATGGTGGTATACTTAAATACCAGAAATTGTTGTTATACTCTCTCCAAACACACAGAAATCACAATATAGCATTGAAATTTTTCTGATTACTTGTTTCAATTGAATAACAATTATTCAATTGTTATTTAATTCTCCAATGTGTAATGATTCTTATGATTACTGTCATGGTATCAGGAGATTTCAGCCAATCACAAATTGACCACTGCATGTCTATACTCTATACCTTAAGTCTCACTCAAGACTTTCCTTTGCATCTCTGTGTAGTTTTGCCAAATGGGTTTTTCATTTTATTTTTCTTTGTGTATTTCCATTTGGGGTCAGGGATATTTTTCAGTGAACAAAATAAATGGCAGCGAGATGCAATGGAAAAATAATGCATTTGAGAATTTACCCTGACCTGTGTCCAGAAAGTATGATTTTTGCTGAGAGCATCTGCAGCCCAGTGCACCAAGACTCACTGGCCAACAGAATACAGTTGGCCTCTGTACCAGATTGCCTTGGCTGAAAATGTGTGATAACATTCAACATATGCATTGGAAATGTATATATGTATGTAAACATACATACAGGTATTAACAGTGTGCAATAATAGTCACAGGTGTAGATAGGAAAATGTTTTATTAATACACTGAGCAGAGAAAAATCAGATATGTATAAATTGAAGATAACCTAGCTGTGTGTGTAATAACTAACAAGTTTGCAGAACTCAAAGGAATTGAAATGCTAAGAAAATGGCACATCTCTTTCTTTCCTTCTGTTCTCAAATACAATTTTTATGTGCTAATTAAGTACTCAGGGACTTATTTCCCTTCTATTTCCTTTTGATCATGTGAACTGAGAAGATTTTCAGAAATGTATTGATATTAACAGAATCCCATTACAGCAAAACAATATGTGTGACCACATGAGATTCCTTTGAAAGGATTTTATTTCCATTGTTGCCAGAGTCATCTTTGTATTGGGCATTAAAACACAAAATCAGCTTTAGAGAATTTAGTCAATACATACATAGTAGAAACTACCTATTTGTGTCATAGTGATGATGAGCTTTCTTATTTCAAGTAACTTCAAGGGAATTACATGAGGTTTGATCATATGTAAAAGCTAACAACATAAGAACATCTCAACAAGGGTACAAAGTGATATTCTGAAGAAGTAAATGACTATGCCTTCTGTTTGCTTGTCTTAAATTCTGATGAAGACACATCCTTGTATTGAGTCCCCAATTCTAATTTCAAATATTTATCATTCACGCATACACTCTAGCCTTCCAAACAAGATAAATTTTCTGGTTTCCTATTAAACTTCCCTTTCGACTTCCTTGTGCTAATGGAACAGTTCCTCTCCATGGGAAGACCTATCCTTACCAACACAGGATAGTGGATGTGCCAGTCTTTAGTGCTCAGTTATATTATTTCTCTGAACATACTAATGTTCATGCAGACCTATTAAGGTGAAAAAACCCTCCCTGAATTTTGCTTGCAGAGTTAGGAAGCAAGCTGCTTTATTTTTTTCTTTTTACTAACAGATCTGTCATAAGGATATTAGAAACCTGAAGCTTCACCTGACCACATACTCTTCTGATAGCTATGCTACATCTTAGGAAGTGATGTATTAAAAGAAAGCCTATTTTTAAGAAACGGGAAAAAAAATCATCAGTGAGAGGAGTCAGTGAGATTTCCTCTTAGATTTTATTCTGTCATGATAAAAGAGGTGTCTTAGGAGATTAATAGCATGACCTGCTGTTACTTACAATGTTTATCAGAAAAGCCTCTAATGACCTTACTTTGTTTGTTTGTTTAAACCCATTATGCTAAACAGGGTTCCAATCCAGATCTCAATTCCATTTTTTCATTGCTTCTCATCACATGCTTATCTTAGGAATGTGTGTCACTTCCTCTCAGTTCTACAACTGACACAAAATTCCCTTGTAAATTGTTTAGCATTCCCAGAATTGTGAATAGCATGTCTGGAAGCCACCTTGCAAACAGGGAACCAGCACACTCCTCCTCTTTTTTGACCACATGCTGGAGGTTAGTTAGTGGACCCAGGACTGCAGAACATGACAGGGGAGATGGCTTTTTACACTCACCTTTGAGTAAACATATCCTAGGGGTAAAACACTTTGGGGGGGGCAGAGTGAATCAATAAATTTCTTAAGTAAAAGATGCTCATATCTTTATTTCAGAAAGTCCAAAATGGGAGAGGCAATCCATCATCACTGAGTGAATAGGAAAGAGAAGCTCAGAGTCTTAGCAAGAGATGCGGTCCTTTGTAGCTAGGACAGAAACTATGACAATGAGAACGTGACTGCCTTAAGAGCAAAGCCAAAACCCATCCATTTGTATATTTATATTCCAGGATGCAACTCCCATTCCCCAGCCCTTAACATTTTCATGCCTGATTAAAGCACTTCCAAGCTTCAGCATCTATAATTCTTTGCTGAAGGCTTTCTCTGGCCAGTGGAGCCTGCTCTCTGTGTTCAGGGCAGGCAGCCAGATGTTCTGTGGAATTAATGTCCCCAATCCCAGCCCCCTCCAGCAGGGACTGACAGAGGCTGGGATATAAATATTCTAACCTTCTTAGAATTCAGGTTTCTTAAAAAAAAAATGGTATTCTGTGTTTTCTATCCACTGTTTCTCATGGATCCCCAGAAATTAGCTTCTTCTTCTCCATAAAGACACTTAGATTGCCAATTAAATTTTTTGTGTCATCTCCTCCTCTCTCTCAAAAAAGATCCTGTTCTGTTTTTGTTCATAGAATTACCTCTCAACCAAAGAGTCAATCCCAAATCCTGGTCCCAAAACCTGTCTCTATGAGATTCTAAAGAAAGATACCCACTGACTTTAACTATCATCTTAGAAATAGTCCAGGTTACAGCACACTAAAGATTACCACACAATATCTCCGTTCTTGACATGGATTCCTCAGAATAGGAGTCAAATTATGGTCATCATCATCATCATCATCATCATCAACTTTATTATAGCCAAACTATAATCATCATCATCATCATCATCATCAACAACAACAACATTATGATAGCCAAACCATATTTGTTCATATAAGTTGTAATTCCTTGCTTCTTTGTTCACAATTTCTATTGACCTCCTAGTCTTTCTCTCTGGACCTTGATATCTTACTTACTATAAGAGCATTTACTATAGGACTATGGAAATGACTTAAGGAGTAAAGGCACTTACTGCTGAATCTGACCATTAGTTCAATGGCTAGAATACATGGTGTAAGGAAAGACCTGACTCCTACAATGAGCCTCTGACCTCCACACCAGTGCCATGGCAGGCACACACACACACACACACACACACACACACACACACACACACACACGCACATGCTTTAAGAAATAGAACAACATTTTTGTAATTAAAGTAAAACAGATTGCTAAAGCTTTGATGGCATAGTTTTGTTTTCTTCTCTGATTTCATATAAAAATGGTGATTTTTTTTCATCCTGCTTCAGGAAAATTCAGTTCTATTACCACAAAAGCCATTGTTTAAATAATTTTCAAAATCATTTTGTTTACATTAGCACCTAAACGCTGATGCCTGCATGTGTTGTGGAATATTATTTTAACTATGTAAAGATGTGTTATATTTGTTTATGCTGCAGAAAATCACTTTAACTATGTGAAGGTGCCTTTGTTTCTGCTGCCTTTGTTAAGAATGTAAAGATGTGTTACATTTGTTTGTGTTTGTTTGTTTAATTATGTAAAGATGTGTTGCATTTATTTCACCTTGCCTGCCTAAGGCACCTGAATGCTCTAGTAAAAAGCTGAATGGCCAATAGGTAGGCAGAAGAGGGATAGGCGGGACTGGTGGGCAGAGAGAATAAGTAGGAAAAGAGAAAGAAGAGAACAAGGGAGAAAGAAGGACACACTTGGGACCAGAAGCCAGGAAGCTGCCAGCCAGAAGGAAGGGAGGGAGGGAGGAAGGAAGGAAGGAAGGAAGGAAGGAAGGAAGGAAGGAAGGAAGGAAGGGAGAGAGGAAGGAAGGAAGGAAGGAAGGAAGGAAGGAAGGAAGGAAGGAAGGAAGGAAAAAATTCCCAAGGTAAACATAGATGAAGAGAAACAGGTTAAATTATAAGAGCTAGTAAGAAACGCACCTAAAATAAGGCCGAGCATTCATAACTAATAAGTGTCTGTGTCATGATTTGGGAGCTGGTTGGTGGCTGAAAAGAAAGCCTGGTACATGCATGTCAAGACTTCACAGCTGTGTACGAACTGAGGCTGACAGGCTCATTTAGCAAATCTAATTCAAGATCACCTTCTTCGTGATTCTTGTCTGCTTTTTATTTTGTTGCTGACTTCATTAAATTATTGCATACTCTCAAGGGGAAAAAAAACTTTCTCAGAGGGGCTAGAGAGATGTGTTAGAAGATAGAGTACTTGGTTCTCTTCATTGGACCTAGGTTTCTTTCCTAACACTCATGTAGGCTGACTTACAACTGCATGTAATTCCTGTCCCAAGAGACTTGCGGGCCTCCTGTATGTATAGGATGCACATACATGCATATACATAGGATGCATACATGTGCATGCATTTAATAAATTAATAAATATTTTTCTCCTGAGGAAAAAAAGTCACATTCTTTCTTTTGAAAGATTTATTTATTTTTAATTGTGTGTATGTGTGTGTTTGTGTGTGCGTGTTGTGTATGTATGTGTTCGAGTACATGCATGTGAGTGCTGGATCCTCTGGAATCGGAGTGACAGGCAGTTGTAAGCTGCCCTGTGTTGGTATAGGAAAATGAACTCAGATTCTCTACAAGAGCAGTATGAGTCCTTAACTGCTGAGTCATCTCTCCAATGCCCACATTCCTTACTTCCTCAAATTCTAATCATTGTTTGTCTATAACTCTTTTTTGCACTACTGTAGCCAAACATTTTACCATCTTTGTGATCCAGTGACTTTTTAGTTATTGATTTTTTTCTGTGAGTTGAGGATATAATGAATAAAACCCTAGTTACAATAAAAATGTAAATTTAACAAGTTAAATTAATAAAATGCAATTTATATGAAAATATCTTTGTCCGGACAAATTAGTCCCCTGTCCAATGAATGTTAGCTTAGGCTAATAGTTCATCATAGAACTTGTGGACCATTATGTAAAATTTCATAATCATTTTGGATATAATAGAATTTCCATGAAAGTAAGCTAATCTCAAACTTCACTTGTATAAAATATATGTGGACAAAAGGATTCATATTTTCATATTCATAGAAAATTATCAAATCCTTACTGTCCAGTTGGTGGACTAGTAATGATTACACAATAAAAAGATAGTCAAGACAATGGGTAGTCATTCTGCAGAGGAGACATCCTCTCCATAAGTGGAAAGTAGCCCAGACTTTATTCAAAGATCATCCACATGATAATAAACAGGAACTGAATTAGGCCAGAAATGACAATGAAGAAAGAACAGATACAGAATATGATACATAGAAACTTGATACAGAGAACCTTTTGGGTAAAAACTCAAATCTCTTCCTACATCTAATAAGGCAGTCGTGGTTATTACTAGCTTAGTAAAGCAGGAAAGTAGCACATCTCTGTTATGCCACCCACTAAAACCATCAGGGAACTGTTCTCCTTGGCTTACTAGACCTATTGAAAGTATCAGATTCATATGTGATCCTAATATTCCTTTGGATTCCATGACATCATATGTGCATCCTTCTTATGCCAGAGTCAGTGTCAAAGAACAGGGTAGTATCTCTGAGTATGGATGAGCATGTTTTGAGCACTGCTCTACTCTGTTGGTGTACATAATCTCACAGTAAGCCTAGAAAGGTTTTTGAGATTGCTACTTAACAGCTCAATTGAAAGACTTCATGAGAATTTAATTAACTTAACTAAGATAATATCAGCAAGTGGTGAGACCTAATATTAATACAGCAAAAACTGTAGGGATGTGAAAGTATGCTTGAGGGAATGAGTAAAATGATGACAGTATATTTAGGAGAGAGGTGTAGTCACTGGTAGTATTTACTGGAAGATGAAAAATGAATACAAGAATGGAACCCAAGAGCAATGCACATTGTGACTGGGAGTTCAGATAGAAGCCTTGGTCAGAAAGGGGGATGGTAAAGGTTGAGGCTATGTTCACAAAGCTATGGTAAACACTGCCAGCCAGGAGAATGACCATCCTTGTGAGCACCAGGACCATAATTTCAAGATCAAGGAAAGTGTTTGAGTCTTAAAGGGCACAGGAAAAGTAGTCGTAGAGTGGGCATTTCATCATTGTATGTAAGAATAATAGTTTCTCTCCTTTAATTACTTTGGTTTCTATAGTTATTCATTCAGCTCCCACTGTAGACTCTGAGAGCTAAAGTAGCTAAACCAGACGACTGTTTTTGAGGAAATGAGAAACATGTTGCTGCTGTTATTGTTGTGGTCCTTTCTTTTAGTTCCTTTAATTCTAAGCAATAATAAGCACGATGTTCAAACGTGGTTTATATTTTTGATAACTATTTAATACTTTACTTCAGAAGTAAGGAATTGCAATAAAATCACTTATTTTTTGTTCTTTCTCTCTGTTCTTGATCCAGCTGGGATCTCCTGCTTTCCTAAGCTCTCTTTCCCTCGAACCTTGCCCTTCATTACTCCCACTCACGTCCAGGTTGTTCACATAGAGCTCATCCATTTCTCTGTCACTGGACGATCCCTGTGTCTTTCTTAGGGTCCTGTTTTCTAGGTGGCCTCCCCAGAGTTGTGAGTAGCAGTCTAGTCATCTTTGTTTTACATCTAGTATCCTCCAGGGGAGTCTTTGCCCTGGAGGAGATAGGAATGGGATGTGGGCTGGGGGCGGGGGGACGACAAGGGAATCCATGGCTGATATGTAAAAATAAATTAAATTATAAAATAAAAAATACAACAACAAAAAAAAAACCTAAAAAAAATCACTTATTTTTTAAAAAGATACCATGCCAAGCTTTCCTACACCCAGATCACATCTCTAATCTGTGTAATTCTTGGCATACTTGTCCAGAAAATTCAAACAAAATATGTAAGAAGTAAAAAATGTGGTAAGCTACTCTTAAGAAATTTAAAATAAGGAAACATAAGCAAAGTTTCATATCATAATGGAGTAATTTTTTTATTGATTACAAAGTAAACTGTGCCCAGTATAAAATTACAATGTCAAAAAAATGTCAATGTGCTAGGTGATCCAAAAAGCTATGATGTAATTAAGATAAAATGTTTGTGTTCAAACAGTAAACAAACAAGTAAAATCTAAAATTCACACTTGACACATACCCAGATAGTCTCTGAGATAAAGAGAACATGAAAAAAGCAAGTTTTAGATAAAATTATTGACAGGTATCTTTTTTGAACATGTCTTTTCGTATCAAGTATTTAGCTATAAAAAATAAGAACAATAGACAGGTGATCAACTCAGAAGAGAAATCAACTTAAAAATTGATGTTTTCATTAAGGAAACAGGAGGGAAAATGTCATCCATATTAAAATTGCACACAAATACATACACATCTATAAATAAATACATGTACACAGTCATACATGAACATATTCTTTTGATTTTAGTACCAAGGGTTAAAGAGAAAAATCTAAAAATGTAAAATTGCTTGTTCAACAAATGTACCTTTTTTTGATAACACTAAATAACTACTAATTTGTTCAGAATAATATTGTCTAATTACCAAATCAAGTGTTAAAAATAATACAGTTTAAAATTATAATCAATAAAAACTAAAATCATGATCTTATGAGCTCAAAATGAGTTTCTCACAGTCGCCCATACATCCCAGAATCTATATAATACTTGAAAGAAAGTGTGAATCTCTTGTGACCTAATTATGTAATGAGGAAGAATTTGCTTTGCTTTTATTCCAAAACTGTCTATTGGTTTCAGATGTCCCTCCATGGGAATGGATTTCATGACTTGAAAGGGAAACTCAGTTAATCAACTGATATTGTTCATCTTTCTGTTTGTTCCAATAATTGCTGCATTTTGAACACCAAAGGAAAAATTATAGAGCCTGTCCTTAGAAGTTTTTTTTCCTCTCATATTAAGACAAGAAGGATTATATTTGCACATAAATTGAAACAACTTTAAGTTAGAAGCAAACCAGCAATAAACCCATGCCACTAATTATACAGCAGCCTCGTGGGAAGGCAGTGCTTGAGAACATGTGAAAAAGTATGTTTGACCATGAGCTTTGCATATCTCATAAACACGTGTAGGAAACACCATTAGTTTTAAAAGGAGAACAATTTTAGGTGAAAAAAATTACTTAGTTTTCCAACCTTTTAAATTAGACTATTCAGTCTATTAAAATAAATTCTTTTTGCATTTAAAATTTTAAGGACCATTTGGTCATGTTTCAGTAACTACAGGGCCTAATTCTTAGACCTTAGACTTATTGAGAAAACAACAAAAAAAGATTTTAAAAAGATCTGAAAATAAACAGAAAATACCAAAAGCTGAGTGTTACAATTCAGTGAAGATCACTGAGTAACCTTACACATTCTCTACTACTTCTGTCCTTAAATGTCTCTATCCTACCAGAGGGAAATTTCCTAATTTGCATGGATGCTTTCTTCTGGAATGGTTTACTAGAACCTGTCAGTTTCCCGTCGTTTGGAGGACACCCACAAATACTAGAGACATTTTTTTTAACTTTACTTGAAGTTTCAAGATTGCTTTTTGGACAATTCTAAAATACCTATCACATTTCATACTGAAAGCTATTTACAAAACAGTAGTGCATTTACCCAACATCCCTGAGAGGTCACTAAATGAATTTTCAAGTGAAAAACTCACCCAAAATGATGTTTTTCCTAAGTTGTAGTGAAAGCTTACTTTGGAGGATTTTCCTTTCCAACTTCAGTGTTAGAAATATTTAATTTGTTTCTGGAAATATTAGTTCTACTTAATTTGTAGGTAGTTAATCTTAAGAGTTTATCAAAAAAGCAGGGAACCTGGCTTGTAAGGTTGTCTATTTTATTCACTCATTCAATAGCACTAAACTGTGTCTGAGTCAAAATTTGACTACAAAGGGAAATGCTCAAAAATTAGTGGAAAATAGTCTATTCATCATTAAATGCTAATTACATTCTTCCAATCTGCTTGATTTTTAGATCCCTCTCTGCCAACAAGAGCATATGTATTCCAGTATGTGCATTAATACAGAAGCAACCATAAAATTCTCATTTTCTGAGCTCTTTTAATACCTCAGCTTAATCAAGACAGTCACCAACATGACTCAGTAGAAGGGCCTTACACTCAGCATTACAAAGAAGAACCAGGACAAGGGGGAAGCTGTGCCTTCATGAAAGTGGTTGAGGGAGAAGTCTGGAAATGAGTGAGGGAGCCACAGGAACATGGAGCGGCACAGAGTCAAGAAGGCACCACGGAGAACAAACCAGAGTGACTGTAACTTCAACCCCATCTCCATGGCAGTGGTTTTGGGGACCCTACTGTAGGAGAATTTACCCACAGGGTCCTCACAGGACTGAACCCTGGCTTTGAGAACTGGTTGGTCAAGAGTACTCTGCTCCAGTGAAGGAATCATCTTTGAGCTTCCTCCAGCTCTCAGAACCAAGCAGCTGCTCTAGTCACTGTCAGGCTCCATCTTACTTAGAGGAAGCAGCAACCTCCCCAATGCAATATATCATCATGGTATATGCCTGGTATATGCCTACTGAAGACAGAGGGCATCATGTCCTCCGACCAGTGATTGTTGCAACAGCCATAAGCCCAAGTCCCACCCACAACTGCTCCAGGGTGAGCAGGGAATATCATCTCAACAGTTACAGACCTGAAACTAGCTGCTGGTACAAACCTCTTCAATCACTTGTGCCTGTCCACTGGAATCAGGAATAAGAATGAGCCTTGAGGCCCAGCACCATGAGACTTTACTCTGCATGACTTAGAGAACATCTAGGTTCTTGTCCTACACAGCTGGGATCATGGACAGTAGTGCACATCACAACTCCCATGGTACTTGTGCATGCCCTGAGACACCTAGAGAAGAGCTCCTCCACAGTCCATGAACTTGGTACCACAGCAGCTGTGCCCAGAGGTTTGGTATCATTTGTTCTTATATCTTTGGTGAAAGGGGAAGTGCTGGGGATGTCTTTATGTATATTGAATGTGTTGCTCTGACTGATTGATAAATAAAGTGCTGATTGGCCAGTAGCCAGGGAGGAAGTATAGTATAGGCAGAATAGGAAGAGAGGAGAATTCTGGGAAGTAGAAGGCTGAGTCAGGAGTTGCCAGACAGAGACGGAGGAAACATGATGTGAAAGTACTGGTAAGCCACAAGCCACATGGCAACTTATACATTGATAGAAATGGGTTAATTTAAGATACAAGAACAGGATAGCTGCCCCAGCCAGCGGGGTGTCAACGGGGGTGACCCACCTGTGGGAGAGAATGAAAGGGATGGGGAGACACGAAGGAAGACAGCAAGACAGGGTTCTGATCAAGCTGCAAATTTTATTCTCCTCAGCAAGGCTTATATAGCATGGGAGGGGGAGGGGGCAGGAAGGAGGGAAGGGGTGCACAACGTGCAGCTGAGGAGAGACGTGCAGGTCATGAGGCTGCAGGATGTTGTGCTAGGTGATAAGGTCACTGGTCAGGGCCCATTGTTCTGTTGCTGCGCTACCTGACCTACCTGACCAAGGAATGTTCTTTATCTTTGAGGGCATCTGGTTTAGGGCCTGTGACTTGTTCTCTGGCATAGCTAGTACTTTTCCATGGTTCATGTTTGGTCCCTGACAGATAGCAAGGAGCCTGCCACAGCCAAACAGTTTATAAGTAATATAAGTCTCTGTGTGTTTACTGGGTCTTAGCAGTTGTGAGCCCAGGTGGGATTGGAGAAAACTTGAGCTACACTTTGGACCTGGAACAAAGGTTGTCTGAGTCCCATAACAAATTAATTAGCAACCTACAAACCCAGCACCTAGTATGATTGCCTCATAGTAGCCAGGAAAAGTCCAACTGTATTCAGGAAACTTGAATCTATAGGTTTTGGCTCCAGAATCCAGCATCATATGTCCTGATCATATGGAAACTAGAAAAGCACTATCACATCCTATGTTTCCTAAATAAAATAAAATAGTGACTCCTGGTTTCAAAGGCTCAGGCACCTTCACATTCATCCTAAAGGACTTAAGAAAGGTCACTTACTCTCCTGCATCCTGAAGATTGCTTCTGTGCATGCCATAACCATTGGCATCACCTTGCTTGCACCAAAAGACTGGCTTTTGGTCTGTTCTACATAATAGACCACCAATAAGGTAGCAGCCCCAGCCTCAGTGGATCCATGTGTTACTTAGGATCCTGAGAAGATGTATAATTGGAAGTCTAGGTCCATTGCAAATCATATAACTATCTTTATAAACAATGGCTATTTGTGATACTTTTATATGCTCTTAGCCTAAATCAGAAATGAAGAAATCACACAGAGACTGCATCTCTTAGCTCTCTTAAAACCAGTGTCAAAGTATATATATAAAACATATTTCCCTAGAAAATCTACTCCATGAAATTGGAAGAAATGATGTGTGCACATCAGCATAGAAATACCACCAAGATAACTCTTCCAAGGGAAAATAATTGTTTTAGAAATAGACCTCAAGGTCATGAGCACATATTCTGGTTAGTCTCAGCATCAAATACACCAAGTTGTTAAAGAGTCTTATTTGTATTCTAGATGAAAATTGCCATCATATTAATATTAATTAGCATGTCATACTAAGTAGGACCAGTCCAAGTCAAGAGTTCCTCTGTCCTTCCAAAGCATGTTGCACAGTTCTTCACATGTGAGCTTTAAAGTCAGGTTGTCTTAAGTATGTGCCCTTTAATGGCTTATTTAACCCTTATTCTTTAAGATTGACTTGATTGATTGAAACATGGGAGTAGATGGGGGAGGCATAGGAGAGGCAGGAGGTGGGGAACAAAAGGAGAGAAGGGAGGGGAAACTGCAGTAAGGATGTAAAATAAGTGAAAATTTTTAATTAATAAGAAAAGATTGCTTTACCTACATACTGTTGGCAATAAAGCTACACAATGATATTAGATGAGATAAATATGCATGTTTCTTACTAAATTCAGAATTTCCCACATAAAAACAGAACTAAGGCTTAATAAATATTATATGGTTTTGTGCTACAGAATTATTAAAATCTGACTCTTCTAAAAGCATTCTGCACATCTCAGTCCACTCTGGTTAACTTAAAATTCATTTATTTGTGTGTGTGTGTGTGTGTGTGTGTGTGTGTGTGTGTGTGTGCGCGCGCGCGTGCGCGCGCGCACACATGCACAGTGCATCTGTGGCAGTCAAAGGACAACTTTCAAGAGTCAGTTCTCACCTTCCACCACATGGGTCCTGTAAATCAAACTCAGGTTGTTTGGCTCCAGGAAACTTTATCCATTGAGCCATTTCACCAGCTCTTCTATGGTTAACTTAATGTGATCCTCACAATAGTCTGATAATAGTTCAAATAAGCTGAGAATTAGATGGGATCTTTACCAAAAAGAAAAGTAGAAAATACTGGTATAGATTTATTCTGTCATTTAAAACATCAATTCTAATGCAGTCCTCCGTGTTTCATAATGTCTTGATATCTTTGTAAATTTAGATTCCTGTAACAGATTGCCATAGACAGAGTGAGTCACATAATAAACATTTACATCTCATAGTTAGAGATGTTTAAAGTTGGAGACAAACTCCGTATATGCTGAGAACCATTGCCAGGCCATTACTACTGGGTCCTTCTTGTATACTCACATTGCAAAAACCAAAGACAGGCTATTTATCCTGACTCAATTCATAAGACCACTAGTGGTAATTTTGCTCTCATAACCTTATCTAATCCTTTTTACCCCCAAAGACTTCATCCCTTAACATCATATAGTAGTGCCATAAAGAAGCTGGGCATATGTATTTGATGGGGAGAAAACTTGATCTGTAACAACAGGCACTCAAAGCTACTTTTAAATTTTGCCTCAAAAGCTAAAACATTTCAAACTGTGACCTAAATAAATGACACATGACATTCATTCATAATCACACACACACACACATACATACACACACACATACACAAATATGATGAATCTTTAAAAACAGAATCTTCATTGAATATCAACTTAATATCAACATAAAGATAATTGTTTTGGTAGGGGATTGAATCTTAATGAAACATACCTGAGTCAACGCAACCACAAATATAATCATTCAGAAGCTGTAAGTATAGTGTGATGGATTTGTTTCCTACTGTTCTTGCACACAGAAACATCTACTTACAAAATATCATCTACTTATAAAATATCATCAAACTGAAAACATTCAGCAGTATTACTTTGCCTACCTTAACTGAACCTGGTTTCCATTAACTAGTACTATAACTTTCATCAGTGTATATAGGTAATTGTGGCAAGCCACAAGAATATGTTATAAGGAGTCCCGCTGTGTATTAAACCTATACCTTGACCAAGTCAAGGGTCAGTCAAGTGGGAAGCCATCTAGTAAGGACTATTTGGTGTTACACAGCTTAATATTCAGCTGTGCCTTGTTATTAATTCCTTGTGCCCACAATTCACATAGAATTTGTGTGTGAATTTCCTGCTCAGGCCAGTACTTGGATAAGGTCACGTAGGCAAAGACAAGCTGGTGGAAGACGCAAAGCTTTGTTTCTTGTGCTAATGAAGCTCAGACCATCCCCTTACCTTGAGACCTATTGGCTCTCCAGAACAATTGACTGAGAATAAAAGAGGTTTTTACATATCAAGGTGGAAGGTAGGGTGGAGCAATATTCCAGAGGAGGCAGAGAACTGCATGGCCAAGGGAAGAAGGAACAGGTGTTTTCTGTAGAGGAGACAGAACAGCATAACCAGGGAGAAGGGAAGAACACAGAGGTTTTATAGACAGTAAGGCAGAACTCTTGTAGAGTTCATCAGAGCCAGGAGTAGGAGAGGAAGTAGAGATGGAGGGCAAAGAAACAGAGGACAAGGATTAGGGTTGAAGCATAAGAGCTTAGTTGTTAGCAGGACTATGAGATGGCAGTAAAAGAGAGGACAAAGAGGAGCTGAGTGTCAGGACGGAACTGAAGCTATGTAGGCAGGATTTCATCCCAGAGAAATAAAATAGATGGACAAAGAGCTTGTTGTATCTAGATTTATTCCTGCCCTGAATGCCTGATGGAGCTGTAGCTGTAAAGACAGAATTTTGTCATAAAGGAACAAAGTTAACAGACATAAGAGCATAGTGTACATAGGGTTTTTTTTCCCCCTCAGGTATCCCACGTTGGACGTAGCATCTTCCCCAGACTCTGGGCAATCTATAGTAATGTCAAGAAAAAATAAAATAACACAAAGATCTTCCCCCTGATGATCCATCATCATTATCAACTTGACTGGATTTAGAATTTCCTAGAGGATAGGTCTCTGAGCCTGTTTGTGAAGGCATTGAACTAAAGAGGGAAGACCCAGTTCAAATGTGGGACACCGAGAAACATTACAATGGACACCATTTATTGACTGTGGTCTTGAAAATAGTAAGAGGAGAAAGTGAGCTGAGCACAAGGATTGACTGAAGACACATTGGAGCCATCCTACCACTGTTGTGCCCAGATCGCGACCCCCAGAGAGACCACCAAAGATGAGCATGCCGGAATGCAAAAGCAAGGTTTAATTCTGGGATATCCAAAAGCAATACAAGCCTAGGCAGGGACTTTGTCCAATACATCCAACGCAGTGGAGGCTGGAGGAAGTGCCCGCCTGTCTGCAAGCTCAGTTTTTAAAGGGAAAAATCACAAGGTTACATCGTTTAGGGGTGCTAGTACGGGTACAATTCTGATTGGCTCGCTTCTAGGGGCTTTCTAGAAATCATGGCTTAATCTTACTTCTAAGGGAATGGTTGCCCGCCACCATTTCTCATTGACTGCCCTCAGGTGGGGGCATTTTTATGGTCAGTTACCTTGGAAACTAGGGAGAGGACATTCCATAGTCTGGCAGGCATTACCTCGTGACTATCTTGTGACTCTGTACTTTCACACTTCCTGGTTTCTGGAATCTGAACTGACTTGTTTCAGTAACTATTGGCCTATTCCTAGAAGGAAAAATCTTAGGCCTTAGTTTTTGGGTGAAGGCATTTTGGTCTTATTTCTAAGATGGCTCATTTTGGTCTCACACCACTATACCTTTCTCCACCATGGCAGGCAATACTCCTTAAGCTGTGAACTGAAATATCCTCTTTTCCTTACGTTGTATTTTGTCAAGTACTTTGTCACAACAGGAAAGTAACTGATAGTCTCCCAAATTGCTCTAGTTTAGATTCCAGTATCATAGAATTATATCTGAGGTTTCCTTACAATAATATAAATTGATTCACCACTTCATCAAAATATGCCACAAAGAACTTAAATTTCCAGGATGCTCAATATCATCGCTATCCCTGAGTGTTAACCCTTGAACTTGAATGGGACTGGTGACTGTGACTTGCTTCTAACAATAGAATGTGTCATAGGTCTCATGATGAGTTGAAGAGAGGTTAATAGATCTTGCTAGCTACCTTGACAAGTGACTCTCATGCAAGCATGGAAGAAGTTCACTGCTCTCTGACAATTGACAATAGCACCCTACAGGCAGTTTTCAGTGACAACCAGCAAGAAGCCACTTCCTTCAGTCTCAGAAATACAAGAAAACATTTGCCAACTACCTGAGTGATCTTAGGAATAATTTTCTCCCCAGTCAAAACTCTAGAGGAGAATTCAGCCCTGACAATATAAAGACTATGTCCAGAACCTGGACCAAAAAACCTGTAGGACAATGCACATGTATTATTTTGAACCATTAAATTTCTTTTATTTTCTTTAACATCAAAAGGAAATGGATGTGCTTACTTGTCTAACTTACATTTATTAAAAATCAAAAGATAGTTATTTATTCAGCCACCTCAAACCTACATAGTGCTTTCTCCTCATAGCTAGCTATATTTCCATCAAATATAATTGTTTTCAATCATCTCTCTTCACTTCTAACTACTCTTTGGTGGAAGATGGACAGTGATTAAAGAAAGAAAAGAGAGGAGAATGCATCATTCCATGCCCCAGGTTGATTTTGCCCATCTCAGCTGTATTCGGTTCTGCATACGGCAATTGAAAGTCATTTAATTCACTCAAAATGTTTTAAACAGGACAGGGAATGGGGATGGCAAATGAAAGGTTATCAGTAAGAACACTGGGCTCTGCAAGTTAAAACTGCAACTCAGCTTCTCAGGGGTTCTTTTAGCTTCTTCTGTTTAAGGTGTTTTCATCTTGCAGGACTTATAGGAACCCTATCTAGAAATGACAGAACTGGCTCAGAGCAGGGCTGTTCTTTGTATTCATTCTCCCTGCTTCTCACTCCTCTTTCCTCCAACTGACCTTGCTCCAAAGAGGCCTCTAGAAAGTCCCACTGTGTATGTGTACATACACGTGTATGTGTGTGTGTATGTGTGTGTGTATGTGTGTGTGTATGTGTGTGTGTGTGTGTGTGTGTGTGTGTGTGTGAGAGAGAGAGAGAGAGAGAGAGAGAGAGAGAGAGAGAGAGAGAGAGAGAGAGAACGCATATATGTGTGTGTTTCTCAGGAAATGGCTACTGTGCTTTTCTGAGATAGGATTTGTCATTGGCCCTAGGGCTTGCCAATTTGTGTAGGCTGGCTGACCAGGTATTCCCAAGGATTTTCTTGTCTCCACCTCCCCACCACTGAGAGTTCAGCTTTCATCACCAAGCATGGAATTCCTTATGTGGATTTTGGGGGGATTGAACTCAGGTCCTTGTGCTTGCACAGTAAGCATTTTACCAACAGAGCCATTATGCCATCTCCAAGCAGACTTCTCTTTGTCCCACCAACCAGAACTTACTTGCTATCTAAAATGATCACTGACAAAACTTAACCACGTCCTTGTAGAGATAGGGTCAGCTTCCCTTATTGAAAATGAGATCAGAACAGAATTTCACCTGTGGGAACAAACAGAACTGGAAAGGTTATTGAGGAAGAAATGACTGAGGAAGCCAGACCTGTTTAGATAGTAACAATCAGACACAGATGAGCTGGAGAACGGAGAGCAAAAGTGATAGGAAAGATGATTCAGGGCCTGAGTTGGGAGAGTTGTATTCTGGGTGGAAGGCGAGGAGGGAAATCATTTATGAAATATTTAGATAGAAAAATTAGGAGGACTTTTTAATGTGCTATAAAATATTCATCTTCCCCCAAACACTGCACAACCCAACTTTCTGCAACCAGTTGGCTTATAAAATTGAATTACTTTCAACATTAATCTGAAATCTTGGAAAAGCACATTATTCATGCTAAAGGTCACAAATGAGTTAATTTCTTCTACCTAATCTGAACATTTCAAACTTGAGTGCAGCTAAAAAGTGACCAGCACGCTAATTGCAAATACCAGAGATAATTGATTCAAAATATGAGAGCCACTTAGGCATGAACAGCCTTCATTTCAAGATCTAAAACCCAAAGCAATGACTGTTAAAGCAAATTGTGCTCCTATAAAAATGTCTCTCATAGCATTTTAAACCGCCATCCTTTCTGAAAAATGTGGAATACTTCATGTCTTTTAAATACCTAGCATACGGCTGTAAGCTGTTGTACATGTGAGTAATTTTTTGATTTCACAAATGCTTATATATGATAGCACATGATTAAAATAAAACTCTTAAATTTCCAAAGACAATTAACACCAGAGTAAAATGATCTGTGTTTAAAATCATAAAATCATCATTGCTCTAATTATTAGCAGTATCCATTTTTAATCTATGACATTTATAAAGCAAGGGATTCTACTTATCCAGACTTATTAGCATAATAATCATTGCACTTTACAAGGCTTTAACAATAAATTACTTCCCCTATATTTAAGTTTTGCTCAGACAAACAGAATTAAATACGTTTTGAACTTAAAGGTTAAAGCCCCTTCATTAATTCTGTTATTGTTTTTCATAAGCCAGCCTCTCCATTTGGATGACTCCTGACATTGTAGCATTGATTCTAATCATTTTCTTGTAATGAACCCCAATCTGGCATGCAATAATGCCTGTGGGCATTTTTACTTGTAAGAAACTTCAACCTTTAACCCCTCTCTTTTCATTTGCATAATCACTTACACAGATCTTCCTGTGTTGGGGAAGTGTCTGCATTTTTCTGCATTGAACTTTCATTTTACCATTTGGATCTATCTCTTTCTTGGTTCTCTCTCCCTCTGTTTTATTTTTTTCCCTCATTGCTGCTCCAAGCCTGTACTCAGGGCCCCTGGGGTTTGTTCCCTGTGGTTGGTCTTCTTACTTTGCCTCGTTTTGGCACCACTTAGAAGAGACTATTAATGAGTGTGATGAGCTTCCTGATGTACAAGAGCAAATCACTCTTCCAACCTCATTTTCAGGTCACTGCCCCATGACAAACACTCCAGAAATGTCTTTAGACAGAACTTCCCTCAGTCCTTTGTGCCTAATCTCTACAGGGTCTATACAGCAACCGTGATGATGGAATACGAGCTCTCCCTTTTATGTTCCCCATTCTCCACATTTTTACTTCCAATTATTATACGCAATTTAATTGAGTTCACTACTGTGGGATCCGGGACATGACTCAGTTAGTGAAATGCGTGCCATCAAACATGGGGATCTGAGTTTGCTTCTCAGCTGGGCAAGGTGGCATGTGCTTTGTAGTCCTGACATTGAAAAGGTAACAAGAGGATTCCTGAAGCTCACTGGCCAGACACCATAGTCAAATCAATAAGCTCCAGGCCCCAGTAAGAGATGCTGTCACAAAACACAAAATGGAGAGCAATGAGAGAGACAATTAACCACTAGATGCACCCATGAACATACATACACTCTCATACAAAGAGCTACTGCCAAAAAAATACAGATGGACTGTTAAATGCAATTTGTGTATGGATAGATACCGTATAGGTATTTTATAGTATGCAAATAGTTACTATTTTAGCGATCCTTATTCATTCACAGAACTAGTCTTTCTATGACTATTTTTTTAAGGATAGTATTACTGGTTCTTTCTGCTTACTCAGTGGCACATTTAATTCATTTCAGACACAGATTGTTAATATTTCTCCATTTTGATCTAAATTAAATTCTACCAATTACTCCATAATTTGTGGTCATTGGCAGAAATGTGTTAAATGTTTGATAAACAAGCAAACAGAATATTGTGTATAAACGAACTGCATCAAATTAAGGAATTACTTTGTATTTGTGAGTCTGTTACATTAACTTTTCCTGCAGCAATGTGAATTAAAGTCTATTCATCTAGACAGAATACTAGCAGCAGACAGAAGTAATGATTTCACCAAAGTCCCACAAGATGAACCTGAGTTCACTGGACTTGCTTCCAGGGTATGGATGAAGGGTTGCTTACAGGAACCTAGATGACCACAAAACATCTATAGAACTGTGAGTCCCCACCCCGTTATAGATGATGGTAACACGGTGAATGCTGCATCATGGCGTTCACTTTCAATTAGCCTTCCACTTCCTCTGTCCTCCAGCACCAAGATCATTTGTAGCTAGAGGGTGGAGATCAGAAGAAACCAATGGCTGGAATCCCATGAGGGTCCTGTGACCACTTCTTCCTCATCCCTCCTTCTACTATGGAATGTAAATTGCTTGTTACTATTACCATGGACCTAGCTGCCATGTCAGTATTCTGCTCAATTAGTTGCCTCACTACCAGGCCAAAGCAATTTCTAATCTGAGATGGTGATGGGATGATGTTACACCTGTAGGAAAAAGCCATGCTTAAACTGAGCCAATGTTTTATACATTGCATTTTCCAAGAGTAACAATGGAAGGACTTGAGAAAACAATGAGAATTCTATCAAAATCTACTGCATCCAAATGACAATTTTAAATGACTTCTCTTTTATAGGCTACAATTTCTAAACATCCAAATTTTCTCAAATATCTTCTTTTCTTCTTCTGAATGCCTTTCAAGTCTAAGTGAAATGGAGGTTTTAGAAATCAAAGTACCTGAGGTTTCCAGGCAATTGACAAAGGTAATTTTATAGGCTGTAAACTTCTTCTTGAGACTATGGGCTCCTTGAGGGCATGTCTGAATAAAGCTCTAACTCTACCTGTGCCTATGGAAATGACTCCTCATGAATATACAGCAATAGTTGTATATTCAGAGATGATAGTCAGTAATGATAAATGGATACATAAATTTACTGTGGGGTCTAAACTATTTACAAAGGCTAGAATTAACAGGATAACTTTTAATGTTTTTTTGCTTTAAAACCCAAAACCATATTTAATACACATTTGCTAAATGTTTGCAGAGTCGTGAGTGATGGCCACCTCTAGGTAAGGGCTTTGTGAGGCATAGTCATGTTGTCAGTCCCCAAGAAACTATTTAAAGCAGTGATGTGCAATGGTTCTAACAGCCTGATTATGTCCTAAGGGAAGCCTCACCTAGGGATTTAACTAGTGGTTGGAAGCCCTCCAGAAATTTGAGGGAGGAGGCAAGAACTATGAGAGACTCTGGAAAGCTTTATGTGACACTGGGTGTTGGATAAAAGGGAAGAAAGTAGAAGTTCCAGCTTATCAGAACCAGGTAGTGGGTAAGATTTAACATGTTAATGGCAGAGTACATATTTTAATATATTATCAACAAACTCACTCAATTTCACAATTGTAAAAGTTCATCAGCAGGAAGGGCCCTTACCTTGAACTTTAAAGCAATTCAGGAAGACTTTTGAGTTGAAATGCTGTGTGCTTCTCTGCTTGATGGACCTTGAGGAGACTCTTTCATTAGAAAGAGGG
Source organism: Peromyscus californicus insignis (assembly GCF_007827085.1). Lineage (NCBI taxonomy): Eukaryota > Metazoa > Chordata > Mammalia > Rodentia > Cricetidae > Peromyscus > Peromyscus californicus. The sequence continues at coordinate 23,186,077 of NW_026294617.1, read as the reverse complement.
TTCTAGAACAATGTTCCTTGAGAGTTGGTTTCTCATTATGGTTGGATAGAAAATATCTTTCAAAGTGTTTATGATAAAAGAAGGCCAAGAGTGTATACAAGGCTACAGGGGGCAAAAATCAGAAAATTCTGCACAAAAATACATTTGTCATGTGCAAGAAGCAATTACGTCATAAAGTGACCTGGAAGATTATTAGCAAAGAGGAAAAGCACCTTCAGATACACACACCACTCATATGAGAGGCAAAATAAGGATATTTCTCTCTTAGCTGCTTTCCCCCATTTTTAACCATCCCTCTCCCAGAGTGTTAATTCCTCTAAATTTGAAGGTTCACACATGTAGACACTGAGAGGCTGAAGTGTTAGTTTTCATGGACTCACAGGGTCCACACAGAACTCAGGAGAGCAACAGTGTCTTTTATCTACATAAAAGATGGATGAAAACAGGAGGGGCTACAGTAACTTAGAAGGGTGCCAGCTAAAGGACTTCCTGGGCAAACTATGGACTTTATCAAATAGTACTATTTTGCTAAATCCTTTTCAACACAAATGTTTAAATCAATTTTGTGTGTATACATAGCAATATCTTGTTTATTTTTTGTGACTGTAATATAATCACATAATTTCTTCTTTCCTGTTCTTTCCTCCAAACCCTCCATATACTCCTCTTTACTCTTTTTGAAAGCTGTGGCCTCTTTTTTAATTATTGTTACATGCAAATATATACATGTAAACACATATATATTCCTAAATATAACCTGCTCCATCTGTGTAACATTACTTGCATGTATATTTTCAAGGCTGACACTTTGGCATCAGATAATCAATTATTATACTTTCCCCGGGGGGGGGGGGACACAACCAATCAAACCATTTTAGACAGTGGTTTTGATATTAACTGAGAATATTGTCCATTTCTAAATCTTTCAATCATGTAATAAATGTACTCATAGATAGTAAAGACCAAACACCACCCCATTCCTTACATACATGGAAAGAGCATATGTAAGATGTAATAAGATGTAACAGCTTCCATTTGAAAATTGTATGCATGGTTGTAGAACAATAGTCCCATTCTTGAACATTTTGCAGAAATAAAGCAAAAAAAAAAGAAAGAAAGAAAGAAAGAAAGAAAGAAAGAAATTATTCTACATCTCAAAGATAGCAAGATTAAAGAAGTCTGATTGACATTCTACAAACAAGGTCGATAATAAGCAGTAAAAGTCTGTTTCTCATGGCTTTGTTGGATGGGATGGCAGCATCAAGTAATTAACAAAGTCACTCTTTGCTGAGAGATCTCTCTTGGTTACGATTTATGGAAACCTTCCATTGTCAAGTGGAAGGATGAGCAGGAAAGCTTTACTTAAGGACATTTATCTTTTTAGGAGAGATTATATACTCAAGACATAATCATATAAGGCATCCAAAGGCTCAGTCTCCTAATACTATCACTGTGCTGAAAGCCTCGTTCAATACTAGGCAGGCCAGTGAGATGGTTCAGTGAGCAAAGGCACTTGCCACCAAACTTAAGGACCTGGTTTGATCTCTGGGACCCACATGGTAGAAGGAAAGAACTGAGTTACAGAAGTTGTCCTCTGACTTCTCTGCACTTGCCGCCCTCCCACAAACCATTGTTGTCACACACATATAACACACACGCGTGCACACACACACACACACACACACACACACACACACACACACACACACACAGATAAATGTAAAAATTTGTTTTCTGAAAAGCACTGGGATTTTTTGGGATGTGGCAACAGGCAAGGGAGCATGCCATTATAATTGGTCATATATATCTTCCCTCTTCGGTACTGTTTCAAAACTTGAATCAGTCAAAAAAAAAATACAAAAATGATCTAATAATGCTAATTGTCACAGGAGCCAAATATGTACACTGGTAGTATTTTATATTATCTAAAATTTTTGAAAAATATTTGTCTATCTGTTTCTAATCATATTTACAGCATATGTATTTTGGTCAGTGTTTTGAATATAGATTTGCTCATATTTGAAATGTCAAGATTTGGGGCCACTCATGTTTTGACATGAAAAGACATAAGTCAATATTGGAATAAGTTTGAAGAATGAGAACAATGTTTTAAATAAAAGCAAAGTCTTGATAAAACTCATGTTGAATTTCTGCTTACTATTCTATGGAAACAAATGTGAAACATGGAAGAAAATGGAATTATCTAGGAAAATATAAGTTGACAAATTGACATTTTAAAATGCAAAATCATGATGATTTTTGAAGGTTATTAAAGATATTCTGGTGGGTAAAGCAACAGAAACTAATGGGCTGATTTCTAAAGAGTTCATATTTCTAAATGTACTTGAAATATTTCAAAATATGTCAAAGAACAGAAGTGTTCGCCAAATTTTAATAAGTTGAGTATAATAATGATTCCCATACTGTTAAGATAGTTGCAAAAGTTAAACAGACTTTCTCAGAACACCAATGCAAAAATCTTTAGCTGTGTATTAGAGTACAGACTTCAAAAGCCCAAGGAAATAATTTTATATTACAATAAGTCACTGTTATTTCCAAAACATAAACCGATTCTGATATTTTTAAACATCACCATTGTTGGGTCCAGGGTGATGCAATAATGGGGGATAGACCACCAAAGTCTATTAAACCAGAAGCAAACTTTATTCCAGAAAAAAGAAAAAAACAAAGAAAAAATACTTTAAGGCACAAAAGCTTATCAGCTAACTGAGACCACAGCCAATGTTTGAGATTTCTAAGGCTGTGGCCATGGAGGCGGGTTCTGGATCCCTTTTTACAATAAGGGGGGGAAAGCATCAAGCACAGGGTACCTGCTAGGAGTCATGTAGAAATATCAGTCATGGGATGCATTCTAGAAGTCACATAGAAACAGCTATTAAAAGTCAACTTTGGTCCAGGCAGTTGTTGGCTATAAAGGGTAAGGGGGTAAAAAATTAACCTCTGGCTGTTGACAGAGAAGCTGGCTGTAAAGTAGACAGCCATTGTTAGCAGTTAACCTTTAGAGCTGATGATTGTCAGTTTTCATCTCTTAAGCTTATAATTTTATATTTCTATATTCCTGGACCCTTCAGACATGTTTCAATAAGCCAAAAACTGAGACTGTTCTCTTTGTTTCAATAATTTGGAAACCTTTCTTTGGGCCTGCCTAAAGCATGTTCCACCTTCCCACAGCACATTACTGGATACCAAGGCCTCCCCTACATGGGTTTTTGAAGAAAACAAGATCAAGAGATAAAATTCTGTGTATATCCATCTCACAATAAAAAAAATGGGTCCAACCATCTCCAAAAAGTCTCCACTATCATAACTGTCCCAGCAATTGCCCAAAAGTCCAAATCCAAAGTCTCCTCTGAGAAAATGAAAACTCACTTGCAAGCCTCTGTAAGACAAAACAAACAACAGCCAAACAAGTTCTAGAGACACGGAGTAAACATTTTCATCACAAAGTGAAGAAATAACAGAGTATAAAATGGCTTAAAGCAAAATTGAAACCAGGAGGAAAAATAGAAACCCTTACAGCTGCTTCTGCAGTATCTAGGGCTTGCTGTAGCAGGATTCCTTAGAAAACCCCATCCTTATAGCTTTTCTGGGCATTGTCATAGGGATACCCTGCTGGGCTGGAATGCATATGGTCATTAGCTTCTTGCAGCAGAGGATCTTTATTTCTGGGACCTTTAACTTCCTAGTGTCTCCACTGCAACATTATCAGTTTCACAAAATAATACTGTGTCCTCTGTCAGGGTCTATATGCAGAGCTCCCAACCAGCAACACTCTGCCTGGCCTCTTCAGCTTTCCTTTGAAGTCTCAGTAGAAGTCTCCATCACTTCCTATTGTCTGTATAACTGCTTATCTGCCAAAGCTATTGCAGGAATGATAACAAAGACTGCTACCAGGAAGAGTTATACCTATTGTGGAATAATCCAGCTATACATTGTGAAAATGTGTTGCTCTCACTGTTAATAAAAAGCTGATTGGCTGATAGCTAGGCAGCATTTTCAGGGTAGAGAGAATGCTGGGAAGAAGGACTGAGTCAGAAAAGTCTCAAGCAGAGTTAGAGGGAAGCAAGATGAACATACTGTGTTGAAAGATAGTACCACCACATGGCAGAGGATAGATACGAAATATGGGTTAATTTAAAATGTAAGAGTTAGCTAGTAATAAGCCTGAGCTATCGGCCAAACATTTATAATTAATATTAATATCTTAGTGGTTATTTGAGAGCAGGAGCAGAGACACAGAGAAACTCTGCCTACAAATGGTGCCCAAACACCTGCCACACACATCCACATAAGACCTGAGAAAGCTTTAAAAAGTTTTTAAACACATAAAAATGGAGCCAAACATGGCTTCCTAGTTTCTTGATTCTCATACTGGCCACAGTACAGAGATGTGATCCTGGTAGCTGCCAGTACATCATGAGCTAAGCCACATAGTGAGTTCCTAAAGTCTCTCACATGGGTCACAGTGCAAAGAGGCATCTCCCAACCTCTACTCATAGGCTTGAGTCATCAGTACAAGCCAGCACACTGCATGACAAGTTTGGGGTTTTGCTAATGAAGACAGAAAAGGTTACAGATACTCAGTAAAGACAGATCCACATGGAAAAAAACTTTAAATGTGTTATAGTCTGTTTAAAAATGTACAAATTCTTGGGAGAGAAAAGAAAAAGGATATAGGCAGTCATAATGTGCATATGTATATATATACATATACATATATATAATAAAATAAAGTCCTTAAAAGGGGAGTAAAGTAACATAAAAGAGAAAAGCCACATAAAGATAGGAAATACACAGAGATTCTGTATCTTGTATGTTATTGTGTTGTCTTTAATTTTTTTGACTGCTAGTGAATAGCAATAACTGCTAAGAAACATTGGATTATGAAAACTGCTAGATTAAACTAACCTATGTATTTTAATAATATCTTGACTTCAAAGTGGAATTCAAAAGGTATGTTACTTTGGGGAAGATATTATGCCTTTAATTCCCCAGGAAATAAGAGGCTGTGGATTTATTACAAGTTAAAAATGATCAGGTTTGATTAAGGAAGATCCCCTGAAAATCCCAACTACAAACATAAAGAAATAAACCTAAAATAAAAAAACTACAGAACACATAATATATATTTTACCTGCTCAAACATAAAACAAAATCCACCTTTAGCTAACTTGTGTACAACACACAGTATATATTTGTACTAATACAGATATGTATGTTACCTTCAAAAGTTTGTGTGTTTTCAGAGCAAGGGGACCAGATATCAATTAAAACAAAATTTCTCAGGTAATCCAGCATCTCAAAATGCCTCTGTTGCAGTTTCCTTGGAGTTCTGCATCCAGAACAACTTCACGGTTGCTAGCTGAGATGGTCCAGCCTCACAAAATACTCCATGCAATACCACCCAATTATTCTGATTTTTCTCAATGTTTCCCCAAAGATACTGGTGCCCACAAGCAACAGGAGGTAGTCTAGAGAATGATGCCCACATTCCCAAGAGATGAGGTATGGGTAGGTTTTGTTTATTCAATATATTGTGAATGTTTGTCATTGTTTAGGGGGGTTGGTTACAAGTTGTTATTGGTCATAGTTTAAAAAAAAAGGCTAAAAAAGAGTTAAATTCAAAGATCTCTTTCCAAAGGTAAAAAGGGGGATATGATATAGAAATGATGAGATAATAGTAGATTATCGAATCTATTTTAATCCAAAAAAGAACTATTAATCTCAAAGTATTTTATATTGGTATGGATTTTGGTTTGTTGATAGAAATTTAAATTTAATTTATACTGTATGTATGCTTCTACTCTTTTTGGAGTATTGTGTTTACACATCTCAGTTTAAAGTATAGTGCATACTTAAGAAATATAGATTACAAGTTAGTCACCTATAATAGTCAAACTTATAGTCATGTTAGATATATTTTCAAGGTCATACACAGATACATTTAGATTGATAGATGGTCTTCAAACACTTGAAAGACCTATAGAATATGGCATTTAATATTTTTAATAACCCAAGGCTTTTCATGATAGTGAGACATGCCTACTTCTGACAGCACTGATTTAATTCAAAAAAGGGATGATGTGCATCTAAGAAACTCCATATGGAGTTTGCTTTTCTTACAGCAAAGGGTAGCCATTTGGGCAAGAAACTGCCTTTGCCTCAATTGCTGACTGTGTACTGTCCAAACTTGACCAGCAGAATGCAGAAAAAAAAAAGTGAGTGCCAAACTTTGCCAAGACAAGGTAGGACAGTCTTTCAAAATTCTCTGCTTCTCAGAAAAGTCTGTCAGATATATTAGGCTTGTAGGCCAAAAATGGATGCACCAATGTTACAGAAGAACTTTGGGTGACTGTCCAAGCATCTAGATGATCCTGTCATTAGGTAACATTTCACACTTCTGGGGTCTTTGATGGAGTTGAAGACTAGATAGTTATAGTTAAAGTATTCCTTAGTTATAATAAAAGGTAAATTAAGTATAAAACTTTAGATTCACAAAGATAAGACAAATAATAGAGTGTTTTCTCTAATTTTCCCAAATACAAATGGACTGGATATTATAAATGTAAATCTTACTTGATAACTGTATTTCTAGTACATAATTTTACTATGTTTAAGTTAAAAAAACGTCCTTTTTTATTTAGACAAAAAGGGGGAAATGCTGTGAAATAATCCTTCTATACATTGTGAAAATGTGTTGCTCTCATTGTTAATAAAAAGCTGATTGACCATTAGCTAGGCAAGATTTGGGGGGCAAAGAGAATGCTGGGAGGAAGAAGAGCTGAGTCAGAGGAGTCACAAGCAGATGCAGAGAAAAGCAAGATTAACTTGCTCTGTTGAAAGAAAGTACAGCCCTGTGCCAGAGGGTAGATAAGAAATTTGGGTTGGTCTACAATGTAAGAGTTAGCTAATAACAAGACTGGGCTATCAATCAAGCATTTATAATTAATATTAAGCCCCTTTGTGGTTATTAGGGAGAGACTGCTGAGACACAGAGAAACTCCACCTACATATACCCAGGCCTACTTCACCCACATCTGAATGTCTTCCTGGCTTGGGTAGTTCTGGGTGAACAGGACCTCCCCCGCATCAAGGTTCCTTATCTGACCCTCTGCCCTGGAAAGTCTCTGAAAAGAAAGACATTTGCTTTTTTTTTTTTGGGGGGGGGGGTTTGAGACAGGGTTTCTCTGTGTTGCATGTACCACCACCGCCCGGCGACATTTGCATTTTTATACCTCCAGTTTAAGATGGCTGTTATTTTACTGTTTCCTTGAACATAAAACCTAAGTCTAACCCCCAGAACTAGTGCCAGAAGCTAGCCGTGTTGGTGCACACTTGGAACACCAGTGGTGAGGACATGGAGACAGATCCTTAGGGTCACTGGCCAGTCAGCCTACCCTACTTGGTGAGTTCCAAGCCAGTGGGAGATCCTGTACAAAAATGAGAGTGAGAAAAAGACGGAGACAGACAGAGAGAGCAGTGTCTTTCACTAAAGCAAACACTAGAGGTGTTTCCTGGCCTTTGTGTGAATGTGTACAAGTTTGTATGCATGTTCACACACAAATATTTGCACTCATGTGCACACACACACACATACATGCACATGGACATGAATTGCTATAACACACTTGGACTGACTAAAACACAGGGAAAGCTATAGAGAAAGATGCTCTTAAGGACTGGCCTCTCAATGTTTTCAAAATGTCCACTGGTTGTTCAGTATTATTAGATATTCATTCAGAACTCTCACTTGCCTGGATATCTCTGATCTGCATTTTATCATCCTCCTATTCTGTGCTGACAGCTCTTGAGTTTAAATTATCTTCTCCTTGCAGTCAAATTTTAACAATCCAGTTATCTTTTTCTCTCTTTATTATTCATCTGTCTTAAACCAAATGAGAGGATTTTTTTTCCAGTGAGACTTACTCTTCACATTTTATAAAAATGAAAGTAGCTTTCTGTATTATAGAATTGAATTCAACTTAAAAAGAAGTCTGAACCCCATTTAAAAATGGTTTTGTAACTGGAGAATTGAATGAAATTCTTCATGAAATAGCATCACCTTAAGACAGAGGATAAGGGCCCTGAGGATAGCTTATGATGAACTCAAAGGTTCTCCCAAATAATGCTGCCAAGAAGCAGGGCATGATGAAGGATGTGGAAGGAAAGTAGCAGCATTTATCCCCCCAAGGGGGCACTGATCCTCCTCCTCAATCTGGGTATCTGAGTCTGGGAAAATGCATTAAGGTGAGAAAGAGAGGAGATAGTGAGGCACCCGTGAAACAAAGATGGAAATAAAAGAAAAATGAACAAGAAGAGAGAGAGAGAACTACACAGAAGTGATAATAGAGTTTCATATGCAACAGGGCAATTTACAATCTATAGTGTAGACTAATGTTGTTTGCATAATAAGCCCAGGTTATACACTTGCATTCTGGAAATGAGAACTTTGCCTGAGCAGAGCCAAAGTGACCCGGACAGGAGACATTCCAGCTACCTGCCTCAGTGACCTTTCATGTTGTATCTCGTGAGGATCATGTATGACTGTGAATGAGTTTTATGAGACATTTTGGACAGGGTTGTAGACAAATTGTTTGAGAGATGCAACTATGTCTCTAGCTGTATCTAGTAGCACCTAGTGTCACCTTCTCTGAAGCCAAAGCTTCTCAGACATAAACCCAGTTGCTGAAGAGATGAGAGGAGATGGCTGACATTCTCCAACATGAACTGAGCTGAGGATGATTGGCACCTTGCTTCAGGAAATGCTTGATGGCTCAACTCTGGAGACGGGTTTAAAGCTTGCAAGCAAATTAGGTGAACACAACATTGCTTCCAGATTTGGAAACTTGTTTACATATCCTGCAGAAAATATTGTAAGCTTTTAGAGTCTACTTTAAATATCTACAGATTATATTTCTATAATACTGAGAGCATTAACTTTGTTCATTTTACTAGCTTTGGTAATTCTCTTTGGGAGCATAATGCTGCATTGAAATTTTGTCCTTTAACCTATGATATTTATGTATCATTTAATATGAAATTTATGAGGTTCCAACTCTGATTTCCAAATGGATGCAAATCAGAACAGAGAATTTACATTCCTTCATTTCTAACCCATATACATAAAGTTCGACTTTAAAATGCCACTCGCTTGTCTGTTTCATAGAAGCTATATGTATTTATAAGTTCTTTGTGTCTATAGACTACTTTGAATTCTAATTTTAATGCTGTATTGAAAACTAACTAAAAACAATACTACAAAATTGAGGGTAGAGTCAAATAATTTTTCCTTTCAATTCCTGAGAACTTTCTGGTACCCCGGGGAGTAGAATTTGTAGAGGGCAAAGAAATACATGTTTTCCAAAAAAATGAGACATATTTCATTTCTTTTTAATAAACATTTTAGCTTAGTTAATTATTTCAAATTCATTCTCATTTTCATGGACGATATTTGGACGGAGTAATACAAGTCCACTACTTAAAAATCTTAAGTATTTTGATATTTCTAGTATTTTAATACTAATGATTGAGCTACTGTACTTTGTCAGTATATTCAATATCAATGACTTTTCATAATAATCTAACTATGAGGAAATTTTGTGAAAGGGCCAATATTTTTGTGCACTAAAATTTGAGCAAAACACATGCTGTATCTGTAATTTTGGCACACAGCAGTTGTTGATAAAATATATTCATGTGAGTAATTCTGTTTTAAGAGTTGAAATATAGTAAAATAATCCAAACAAATTCCAAAAGACTGGTTCTGTATTTGTTTGCCTCCTCACACTCATTTTAAGTTCTGAAGAGTTTGAGATTTCCCTCATGGTTACCTTTGTACAATTTGTCCCAAACCTATCTATTCAATCAATAAAATGGCCTTATTGAACTCTTCACCCTGAACTCTGGTAAAGCCTGTGTTAAAATCACACACACACACACACACACACACACACACACACACACACACACACACACACATACGCACACACACACATTAATGAGAAGCTTTGCTTACAATGTTTGCATGAATTAAAAGTCAGTTACATGTAAACATTTAAAAATGGTGTGGGCTGGTTTAGCACCTTCAAGACATAGCATTATTAGGTTATAGCCTTTGTGTTCCAAGGCTCCTTGAAACCAAAACTGAGCCAAATACTGCCTATTCTTTGTACACCTTGCCTTAATGGTTGAAAGAGAGTGATGGACAATGTGTTAATTCTGTTCTTTCAAATCTTGAGGACTGTTTCTTTATTTATATATTTTAGCTGGCACAAAGCTTTTGCCTTTAATACTTTCTCCAGAAAACTTACGTAGGTGACAGATCTTCTTCAAAATTTTTACATATTTTAATTGTTTGATTGCTCTATGAGGATTCTAGAGTTGTAGGCTTTTCTACGTAGCAGTTCTCTTTTTATTTTATAATTAATTTAATTTTATTTATCAGCCACAGATTGATTCCTTTGTCCTCCCTCCTCCCCCCACTCCTGCCTTCCTCCCAATCCACCCCCCATTCCCACCTCCTCCAAGGCAAGGACTCCCCTGGGAATTCAGCTCAGCCTGGTAGATTCAGCTGAGGCAGGTCCAGTCCCCTCCTCCCTTCACCTATGCTGAGTAAAGTATACCATCATAGGCCCCAGGTTCCAAAAAGCCAGCTCATGCACTAAGGACAGGTCCTGGTCCTACTGCCTGGAGACCTCCTAAATAGTTCAAGCTAATCGACTGTCTCACTTATCCAGAGGGCCTGATCCAGTTCCATGGGAGCAGGGACAAATAGCCAAACTAGTGGAAACACATGAACTATGAACCAATAACTGAGGAGCCCCCATGGAACTGGATACATATCAGTTCTTAATGTTCTACTTCATAAGTTTGAAAATAAGAAGTAGAAATTAGTTTTTCTATGTTTCAGAGGTCATTCTCTCTCCCTCTCCCTACCAGACCCCCACCCTTTAAAATGTAATACATGTGGTGCACCCACCCAAATGTTTGCCCTTTCCATTAAGGGATACCATCCCGGAGAGCTCCTGAGCAGAGTCAGTCTCATAGTTCTCAAGACACTGGCATATTTCACTTCTTCAGTTACTGCTTCTAATATTCTTTCCCACTTTTAAAATCATTTTAAGTTTTTGTTAGCTTGACAAAGCTGATTTCATATATTTCCTGCTCAGTCGTTATTTCTACCACCTTAGTAATGGCCTTGGTCTTTAAGCTACTTATTGAACTTCATTTCCTAAGTCAATGATGAGGTCTCACTCTTTCACTCTTTCACTTCTCCAATATTTTAGTTGGCAAATTCCATGCTTTGGTTCTGATTTTAGTTTGCTCTTCCTTATTTTCAGCATAGTATCTCAATTTCCTTGTACATTTTTGTCAGCCTATTTCATTCACATGGCATCTCGTGCAACAAGCTTGGCAAGATTTGATGGATGTCACTCTGTTCAGGTTGACCTTGCTCCCTGCCTGCTGCCCAGTTCAGATGGGCTATGACTCAGCCAACCTAGCTGATGGAACTCAAGTCTAAGTCTAATTGTCTTAAACAACAGCAGACTTATAGGGGCTATGCAAAAAAAAACAACAAAAACAACAACAACAACAAAAAACCAGTATCTTCCCTTATGGTCTGTTAGTACATGGGAGGCAGGTGGGTAGTATTTGCTTACATTCCCAAAGAAGTCTGGTTTTTCTTTCTGAATTATCTACGCTGTGGGTCTCTGTCCTGGTTTCCTTTCTGTTGCTGTGATAAAACACTTACAAAAACCAATTTGAAAAGGAAAGAACTTACTTGGGTTACACTTCCACATTACAGTCCATCTTTGAAGTCAACCTCTAACTTAAGTTGACTATATAGGCTGCTCTCAGGATCCTTAACTATGACTTTTGGTCTTCCACCTTCAGGATCTCCAGCTTCATTCTGGGGCAAGTGGCTCTGGCTGCTTTAGTGTTCCTACCTCAGATAGGTGTTGCCATGTTGGTGAGCCTGTTGCTCCTCATTCCCCTCAGATGGGCAACTGTTGCTTTCTGCCCAGGATCCTTAGAATCACTGCTACCTTCCTTATCAGGGAGGTAGTGTTCTCAAGTCCGCTGCCTCAGATATCTGCTGTCACATTCTGCCAGTGATTCCTCTCATTCTTCAACTGTCACTGCACCTTCCTTTCTGAGTGGGTCTTCTTTCTGGGATATCCATTTCCCGTCAGTTCACAGAGCCAACGTGCTGGTACACTGAATCCTAAAAGCATGGCGGCTCAGGAGAAGCCAGTGGATAGGAGCTGGGAACAGTGAGGAAACAAGTGTCTGGACAGATCATGTGTTCCATACATATCCCTAGAATTATCCCAATGTACGCTGTTTGTTTAACTTTTTGCTTGTTTGTAACTTTTATCAGTTTTAACCTAAATATTATTGGACCACAATATGTGTTCATAGTGTTGGATTATTTATATTGATCTATAAAACTGGTAGTTTATCCAGTTTATTTAGTTCTTTGTCATAAACAAGCAAATGTCAATTATTTGGGTGGATTTTTTTAAGTTTCATTCCTTATTCTGTATTGTTCAAGTTTTCTAGCATATGTGTACAGTCAACACACATTCAATTGAAAAAAATCTTTAAGCTGGGTATGTCGGTACAGGCCCCTAATTCCAGTATTCACAAGGGTCCAGGATAACAGAAAGATCACAAATTAGAGGTCATCTTAGGCTCCATTAACGGAGTGCCAGGCCAGCCTTGGCTACCAGCAAAATGCTATCAAAACAAACAAACCCACAAAGCATATTCCTACAACGTTTTAGTTGCTTAGATAATAAGTCACAATTTTGTTCTAATTAGCTTTTATCTTATTTCTATTTGGCTACTGGAGTTTTTAGTTTGATATTCTGGTTAGATCATCTTGTTTGACTTTTAGAAATTTCACATATGTAGATGCATTTTGAATTATAAAGTTCTTCTTTTGAAAACATTAAATGGCTTCACATTGTTGGGGTTTTTCTGATGAAAAACATTACAGCCTTGCTCTGCTTTGCTGCCTGTTTAAAGTCGTACTGCTCAGTAGTCTACCACAGAATCCTGTTGATAGTAACATGATCTCCTCTCTCTCTCATATGGACTGGTCCTCTGGAGCTTGGCCTGGTACCAGCTGTGGATCTCTGCATCTGCTTCTATCAGTTACTGGATGAAGGCTCTATGATGACAGTTAGGCTATTCATGAAGAGAGGAGGGATTCTATGAATGAGCAAGGGACATTGAGATCATGATGGGGAAACTCATAGAGATGACCAAGCCAAATTAGTGGGAACTCATGAACTATGGACCAATAGCTGTGGAGCCCCCATGGGACTGGACTAAGCCCTCTGCATAGGCAAGACAGTTGTTTAGCTTGAACGGTTTAGAGGGCCCCCTGGCAATGGGATCAGGATCCATCCCTGGTGCATGAGCAGGTTTTTTGGAGCCCAGTGCCTATGGTGGGATACCTTGCACAGCCTTGGTGCGGGGGGGGGGGGGGGGTGCCTTGGACCTCCCTCAACTGAATGTACCAGTTTCTTCTGACTCCCCATATGAGGCCTTGCCTTGGAGGAGGTGGGAATGGGGGATGGGTTGGGAGGGAAGGCTGGGGGTGGGAGGAAGGAGGAGAGGGGGATCTGTGGTTGGTATGTAAAATGAATAGAAAATCTCTTAATAATAAAAAAATGAAAAAAAGAAAATTCCTTAATAAGAAAGAAAAGAAAAGGAACAAAAAGGAAAGAAACATGGTCTCAGCTGCACATATCTGTACCACAGCACTGAACGTGAAGGAATGGCAGAAGCACCAAGATGCAGTTTAGAGTATAACCAAATAGTTCCCAGGTTTAACACACAGGCTTTATCCAAGGCAAACCATGTCATTAGCACCCAGGGACTCTTCACCATCTCTTAATAAGCTGACCTTAGAACAAGCATATACCAAGTGTCAACACAACGGACAGCTCTTCCTTCAAAAGAGTATAAGAGGTTTATTTTAAACCTGAGTGATCATGGTCCAAGATCACATACCGGGTTGCCCCGAATGACCTGTTCTACTGTAGCAGTGGTCATATGAAATTTTACAGTTGGTGAACTAAAGACAAACCATGCATCAATACAGTTATCAAGTACATCAGTCACGAGTGCAGGCAGACAAGGCACAGCAAAGCAAATCTTGAAATGGGTTTTCAAATGTTACCTGATCATATTCTCAGCCTTTTGAGGAGTTAGTGATAACTGATTATCTCCTAAGTTAATATTCTCCAAATATTTTACCTGATGGTCAAAGGGATGTTAGGTCAAATAAAGGAGTGGGCAATAACTGTTCAGGGAACTGAGATGATGATAATCAAAGGTGATTTTGTCTCAATCTCTACTCAGTCTCAAGCTCTAATTAGTCAGTCTATAGAAACTTCAGAATTAATAATCTAGAATTTCTCATTTACCACGGTATAAAGACACAAAGAACAAAATTTCAACTGTTTATCTGTAAAACTAAAGGGCATCAGAGTCCACAGACAGTCAACATGGATGTTGGCCAACCCTGTTTTGCTATAGAAGTCAAACAGCCTTTTGTCGTTGTAGAGCTGAAGAACAGTATTATTTGGGGGGACCCAGGGAGATTTAGATGGGGAAAATGGGGTTAATATGGTCATATCACATTATATATAATTATGAATTGCTCAAAGAGAACATTCAAAATTTTTTTAAGCACTCAGAAAAGTCACACAAAAACTTCATTGAGATATGGTACCTATAGCTACACAGTGCCTCCCTCACAGTGCCTTGCCTGGATTCCCCTGTCATCATTTTAAAAATTATTATTTTTTGAAAGGGAATTTAATTTTTTTCTCTAGTATTAGTAACTGTGCATTATGTCTCCATACAGCAAAACCAAAGAGTCCAGAGAGCAATCTGAACCAGCAGTTTGGGAAGTGTGCTATCCCAGGAATAAAGAGTGATTGTCCATGAGAGACTATAGATTACATGTATTTATGTTGCCACAGGTAACATTTACTAGACATTCAAAATAGCACGCAACTTAGAAATCACATAAATTGTGACCTGGAGCTAATTAGATTCAGCATTTAATGGAGTGAAGTTATTGACGGCTCACTAAAGTGAATTAAGAAAAGCAGTAACTGCACTATGTTAAAAGTAATAAAATGTTGATTTTTTTCCTGAGCTCTTAGAAGATTATTATAAAATTGCTCTAGGCTACTGAGTTAATGTGCTACACCCAGTTACTATTCTTAAATCAGTGAGGACATGTCTATTTATTGAAAGTAGCTTACATGTTATTGTTTGTAATTTTTATCCATATTTAAGAAATTAGACACTTATTAAATATTGAAATTGAACAAAGCACATGATAGATGTCAAGCTAATGACATACAAAGAGCATTTTGCATCCTGTTATCTCCAATTTTTGGTATTTTTCAGACATGATTTTAGCACAGGGGTGTACAAATCTATGAAACCTTTAAATTCAATTTTTAAAGACTGAAATTTCCCACAAAGACTTTTATAGGAAAATGTCCTATTACTCATTTCAAGGAATAGAGGTCCACTTTAAAACTATTTCTTGAGGATGTTACTAGGACATTTTCTTAATAGCCTTAAGAAATGGAGAAAAAAAATTGACCATTAGCACAACTCATACCATAATCATTATTTAAATGATGTGGCACCGGCATATTTTTAACCCTACAAACAAAGAAATTCAAACCCCAAAAAAGGGGAACAAATAAATGATAACACATAGTACTAAACATAACAGTAATCAGTCCTGTGTTAAGACAGCTAAAGAAATATTCTAAATACTAAGGATAAGAGGCAGAGGAGTTCGAATGCATTAGCAGCTGATTATGGCTAGGAGAGGGTTGGGTTCAGATATCAGGAGTATAGCTTTTATTTGCTTATTGAATTTTAAGTCAGAGAGCTCCCTTAAATCCATTGAATGCACAAGATTAACTTTGTGTTATAGCAACATTCCACCTGAATTCATTCAAAGAAGTTCCTGTGACCATTCTGAGACCAGACATGGAAGTGGAAATGAGCTTTCACAGAGCCACGGTCCCTGTGGCGACAGCTCGATTGTAACACTGCAGTCCAGCGGATAGACACATTAATTAGCTTGATGGTGGTAATCATTTCAACAATGCACAGGTATATCAACACAGGAAATTAGACACCCTGAATCCCATTTTATTTGTCAATTATACCTTACTGATGCTGAGGGGAAAAAGGCACACACGAAAGTTCAGTCTTTGCTCCAATTATTTAGCTAATTGACACAATCCTCCACGTTGTTTTATTAGTGAAGATGAATCCTTTAAAAGTTGATGATGTGGCAAAAGAATGTTATTCTCATCTTGTACTAAAATGGATGCTGGTAATGTAAAACTAAATGAATTCTGAAAAATGGAGCAGCAGGAGTCACAAAGCAGAAAACTGAAATGATTAAAGCAGTTCATCAGTCCTGAGAACTTCTGCTGTCCACAACTTTCTCAGGGAAAATATTGCTCTAAGGGAACTATTTGGCATGGTTATACACTGTAGAATCTGTATAAATTCCACTTTACATAATGCATTATTTTTAAGTAGGAAAGCTATAGCTTTTGTAGCAACATATCAAAGCATTGTCCTTCCTAAGATCTTCAGGAAAAAAAGATTCTACCATCATTACCTACAGAACCAAGGTAAAAGGTGACTTAAAATATTTGAATATTTATAGTATAAAAGTTCAAAGGTTAAAAGCAATCATGTATTTTTTCAGCTAAATATTAAGAAAATAAATTCAAATCTAGAATTGATGCTTCCTATGCTTTTCATAAGGATCTTTATGAAGCAATGGTATCAAGATCAGGTAGGGATTCCCTGGAAACCCACAGGCCACCCCAACCAGGGAAACAGGTAGCCCAACTGCAGCTATTCACCTCTCCTTCCTCTCTTCTAGTTCTAATCTCTGTTTCACTCCCAACTCTGTAGCAGACCATCTTCTGCCGCTCCCCTCTCCTCTCCGCCCCCATCTCCTGCAAGTCACATAAATCTTCTCCAAGTTTCCTTGTTACTCATCCTATTATTCCAGCCCCCCAACTACAGTATGCATTCCTGGAAAATCACCAGCAAAGCCTGCCAGAGAAGCAATTAGACAAGATTGAGACCTTTGCTCTCCATTCCTCTCCTCCAAATCCAATCCCAAGTCTCATTTCCAGCTCTGAGTAGCCCACTTGTGGAATTCCCTCAGGCTCTACTCCCATTCCCAGGGAACTAAGCAGAACTTGGTGGAACACCCTGCCTTTTTCCCTCCTGTGGAATCATTTACCCTCCCAGCCCATTCCAATTTCTAAGTGTCAGCTCCTATACCTAGAAACACATCTTATCTCAGTGGCCACACATAGTAGAATCCCAGAAGAATTTCCTACCAAGCAATTCACAACTACCAGAGAAGGCAACAGAAATCAAGGAACAAGATAACCACCCAACAAAGAAAAGAAATCAGCACCTAGAATTACAATCATCCCAAACCCAGATGCCTAGACAAGAGCATAAAAAAGTAATCAATACCAGCAGGGACAATTGTCTCTACTAGAGCCCAGCAACCCTATGACACCAAGACCTGAGAACTGTAATATTAGCTAAAGCACAAGAAAACAATCTTACAGCCCTTATAAATATGAAAAAGGCCCTTAAAGAGGAAATTAAAGAAATCTGGGAAACACACATACCACATACACACACACACACACACACACACACACACACACACACACACACACACAGGGTGGGGGTTGGAAGAGAAATAAAACCATTCAAGACCTGAAAGTGGAAATAGAATCAATAAAGAAAACTCAAAGTGAGGGAAATTTGGAAATGAAAAACTTGGGAAGTCAAACAGGACCTCAGAGGCAAGCCTCAGCAACAGAATACAAGAAATAAGAGAAATAATCTCAGACATTGAAGACACAATGAAAGAAATGGATACCTCAGTCAAAGAAAATATTAAATCCAAAAGACTCTTGACACAAAACGTCCAGAAAATCTAGGACAGTATGAAAAGGCCTATCTAAGAATAATAGGAATAGAGAAAGGAGAAAAAACCCAAGTCAAAGGCTCAGAAAATATGTTCAACAAAATTATAAAAGAAAATTTCCCTAACACAAAGGAGATGCCTATAAAGGTACAAGAAGCATACAGAAGCATACCACAATAGTCAAAACACTAAATATAGAGAACAAAGAAGGAATATTAAAAACTTCAAGGGAAAAAGAACAAGTGTAATATAAAGGTAGGAAAACACCTGATTTGTGGATGAAGCATTTAAAAGCCCTAAGGACCTGGACAGACATTCTAAGAGACTAGAGATACAAACCCAGACTACTACCCTCAACAAAACTTTCAGTCACAATAGATGAAGAAAATAAGGCTTTCCACGATAAAAAAAATCATATTTAAATAATATCTATGTACAAATCCAACCCTACAGAAAGCTCTAGAAGGAAAACAGCAACCTAAAGAGCCTAACCACACTCAAGAAATATATAATCCCAATAATCCCAGACCAGCAAATCAAAAGAGACAAAACACTCACACACACACACACACACACACACACACACACACACCCACACACACACCATCACTACCACCACCACCACCACCACCACCACCACCACCACCACCACCACCAAAATAACAAGAATCAATAAACACTCGTCATTGATATCTCTCGACATCAATGGTCTCAAACATTAATTCCCCAAAATAAAGACACACACAAACAGAACGGATATGAAGACAGGATCCATCCATCTGTTGATTCAAGAATCACATCTTAACATCGAGGATATTCATCACCTCAGTGTAAATGGATGGAAAGATATTCCAAGCAAAGGGACCTAAGAAGCAAGTTTGTGCTGCCATTTTACTATCTAATAAAATAGACTTCAAACCAAAATTAATCAAAAGAGAAGGGAAAAGATACTACATACTCATAAAAGGAAAAAAAACCACTAAGATGACATTTCAATTCTTAACATCTATGCCCCAAACACAAGGGCACCCAAGTTTGTAAAAGAAAAATTACTACAGAGTATATGACATATTGACCCTCACACACTGATATTAGGAGACTTCAATGCCACATTCTCACAAATAGACAGGTCATCCAAAGAAAAACTAAACGAAAAAATCCTAGAGCTAACAGACATTGTAAACTAAATGAATCTAGCCTATTTACAGAATTATGCCTTCTTCTCAGCACCTCATAGAACTTTCTCCAAAACTGACCACATATTCAGACACAAAGCAAGTCTCAACAGATACAAGAAAATGAAAATAACACCCTGCATCCTCTCTGATTACCAGGGATTAAAGCTGGATATCAACAACAACAGAAATAACAGAAAGCTCACAAACTCACAGAAACTGAACAATTTTCTACTGAATGAAAAATGAGTCAAGATAGAAATTAAGGCTTTCTTTAACTGAATGAAAATTAATACACATACTCAAACATATGGAACACAACAGAGGCAGATCTAAGAGGACAGTTCGTAGCACTAAGTGCCTACATTTGAAAAAAGTTGAAGAGGTCAGGAGGTGGTGACACACGCCTTTAATCCCAGCACTCTCGAGGCAGAGGCAGGAGGATCTCAGTGAGTTCAAGACCAGCCTGGTCTACAAAGTGAGTTCCAAGACAGTCAGGACTGTTACACAAAGAAACCCTGTCTCAAAAAATCAAACAAACAAAAAAAAAGAAGGGTCTGTTTAAAAAAAAATTGAAGAGATCTCATACTAGCAACTTAGTAGCACATGTAAAAGCTCTAGAAAAAAAGAAAAAAATCAGGCCCAAGAGGAATAGATGGCAAGAAGTAATCACACTCACAACTGAAGTAAATAAAAAGAAAAGAAAAAGTGCTAAAAATAATCGAAACAAAGAGTTAGTTCTTTGAGAGAATCAATAAGATTGACAAACCCTTATTCAAATTAACTAAAAGGCAGAGGGAAAATACCCAAATTAACAAAATTAGAGATGAAAGGGTGAATATAAAAAAACAAAAAAATTTAAAAAAAAGAAAGGGTGAACATAACAGCTAACAAGAAAATCCAGAGAATCATAAAAATATACTTAGAAACCTATTCACAACCAAATTAGAAAATCTAAATAAAATGAATAATTTTCTTGGTAGGTGCCAAAGTTAAATAAAGATCAGATAGGCAATTTATACACACCTTTAACCCCTAGTAAAATAAAAAGAATCATTAAAACTCTCCAAACAAAAAATAAAAGCCCAGACCCAGACGGTTTTAGTGCAGAACTCCACAAGACTTTAAAACATGAGTTAGCACCCATATTTCTCAAATTATTCCACAAAATAGAAACCAAAGGAACACTGCCCAATTCATTTTATGAGGCCACAGTTACTCTGATACTCAAGCAATATAAAGACTCAGCAAAGAAAGGTAATTACAGACCAGTTTCTCTGTAAATACAGGTGCAAAAATTCTCGATAAAATACTTGAAAACTGAATCCAAGAAGACATCAAAAAGATCATCCACCATAATCAAGTAGCCATCATCATTATCCCAGACCTCAAATTGTATGACAGAGCTTTAGTAATAAAACAGCATAAAACTGACACAAAAACAGACACATTGATCAGTGAATCCACATACCTATGGACACCTGATGTTTGATGAAGAAGCCAGAAATACACACTGAAAAAAAACAGTATCTTCAACAAATGGTATTGGTCAAACTGTATGTCTACATGTAGAAGAACACAAAAATCCTGTACAAAACTCACCCCCAGATTTCACAAAGACCTCGATATAAAAGCAGATACACTGAACTTGATAGAGGAGAAAGTGGTGAACAGCCTTGAATGCTTTGGCACAGACAAAGACCCTCTGAACAGAATACCATTAGCACAGGCACTAAGATCAACAATTAATAAATGGGACCACATGAAACAGAAAAGTTTCTGTAAGGCAAAGGGCACCATCAATAGGACAAAATAGGCCTACAGAATGGGAACAAGATTTTTACCAACTCCACATCTCATAGTTAATATCCAAAAAATATAAATAATTCAAAAACCTAGATATCAAGAAAATAAACAACCCAATTAAAAATGGGGTATAGAGCTAAACAAAAATTCTCAGAAAACTCAAAAGGCTGAGAAACAATGAAAGAAATGTCCAACATCCTTAGCCATCAAGGAAATGCACATAAAACTACTTTCAGATTTCATCTTACACCCATCAGAATGGATGTGGAGTAAGGAGAACACTCATCCATTGCTGGTAGAAGCATAAACTTGTACAGGCACTATGGAAATCAGTATGGCAGTTCCTCAGGAAGATGGGAATCAATCTCCCTTAAGATCCAGTTATAGCACTCTTGGGCATATGATGCTCCATCCTACAACTAGGACACTTGCTCAACCATGTTCATTGTCACTCTATTCATAATATCCAGAAATTGTCCCTCAATAGAAGAATGAATAAAGAAAATGTGGTACATTCACACAATGGAATATTAGTCAGCCTAAAAAAAAATTCCTCCTGAGTGAGGTAACCCAGACCCAAAAAGACAAATATGGTATATATTCACACATATGTGGATATTAGCTGTCATGTCAATAATAACCAAACTACAATATAATAGAACAACAGAGGTTAGGTATAGAGTGAGGAATTGGGGGACAGATAGATCACTCTGGGAAAAGGAAATAAAATAGCTAGTTATGAATGGATGGGGGAACTACAATGGAAGGATAAAATGGGGAGGGGATAGAAGATGGAGATGAGGGAGGTAATTGTAGCTGGAGAATTTCTCTCCAGCTACCACCAAGTCCCGCCCATCCCGGAGCCCACTTATAAAATAAACATACAGACGCTTATATTATTTAAAAACTGTATGGCTGTGGCAGGCTTCTTGCTAACTGTTCTTATATCTTAAATCAACCCATTTTTATAAATCTATACCTTGCCACGTAGCTCGTGGCTTACCGGCATCTTCACATGCTGCTTGTCATGGCGGCAGCTGGCAGTGTCTCCCACTCAGCCTTTCACTTCCCAGAATTCTCCTCTCTCCTTGTCCCGCCTATACTTCCTGCCTAGCCACTAGCCAATCAGTGTTTTATTTATACAGAATGATGTTCACAGCACTTTCTATTTTCTTTTTTTTTTCAAAAAGGAAGGTTTTAACTTTTATAGTAAAATTACATATAACAAAACAATTATCAAGTAAGAATTACAGTTACAATATTAAAGAAGATATCCTATCTATCTTATATTTGTGAGTTTAAGGTTTTGTATCTAACCCATCTTTTATCATAACTGAGGAAATTATAACTATCTAGTCTTCAACTACATCAAAGACCTCAGAAGGATATAATATTACCTGAGAAATGGGAGAAGGATGCAAGCAACTTTCGGGAGTCTTGCAGGGTAGACAGAGACAGGTGACAGCCTGGACAGTCACCTCATGTTCCTTTGTAAAGTTGGGGCATCTGTCTTTAGCCCACAGGGCTAGAGTCTCTTGGTCATTTTTTTAGTGTCCTGTAGAATGTCTGGCAGTTTTCTCTGAGAAGCAGGAACCTGAAGGACCATTTTGTCAAGCAAAGTTTAGTGGTCATCTTTCTATGGGTCCTGTATGTCCAGTTGATCAAGCAGTCCAGACAAGAACAGTTTCTTGTCCAAATGGCTATATTTGCCAAGGTGAAGATAAACTCCATATGGAGTGTCTTCGATGCCCATCCTCCTCTCTGAAGTAAATCTGATGCTGTCAGGAGCAGATATGTCTCACTGTCCAGAAAATCTCAATTTTTAAAAATATTTTAAATACCATATTCTGTAGGTCTTTGAAGTGTTTGAAGATTACCCGTCTATCTGAAATATATCTATGTATGCCTAGAAAACTTAACTAACATGTTACAAGTTTGACTATCATAGAAGACTAATTATTAATCTATATTTTTAATTATCCATTACAATCTGAATGAGTTACATAAACATAATACCTCAAACAAGAATAGAAATATATATACAGTATAACAAAATTAAGTTTAAACTTGTATCAATAGACTAAAATTTATACCAATGCAAAACATTTTAAACAAGTTTTTGCTCTTTAAAAGTAGGTTCATTAATCTACCCTTTTATCCTATCATCTCTATATCCTATATATCTATATCATATCCCCTTTTCTTTTTTAGAAAGAGATCGCATTTATAATCAACCTGTTTTAAATAAAAATATTTTTATTTAAATTTCTCTCCAGCTACTGCCAAATCCCGCCTGTCCTGGAGGCCACTTATAAAATAAACATACAGACGTTTATATTATTTAAAAACTGTGTAGCTTCTTGCTAACTGTTCTTATATCTTAAATCAACCCATTTTTATAAATCTATACCTTGCCATGTAGCTCGTGGCTTACCAGCATCTTTACATGCTGCTTGTCATGGCGGCAGCTGGCAGTGTCTCCCTCTCTCAGCCTTTTACTTCCCAGAATTCTCCTCTTTCCTTGTCCCACCTATACTTCCTGCCTGGCCACTGGCCAATCAGTGTTTTATTTTTGCAAAATGATATCTACAACAGGTAATGTGGGGAGAGATAGCTAAAATTAAGAGCATTTGAGGGGTCATATGGAAACCTAACAAAATAGATGTTTCCTTAAATATATACATGTATGAAGGTGATCTAAATGAAATCACCAAATAGTGGGGAGACAGAGCCCAATTAGACATCTCTTATCATCAAATGAAGCTTCCAGTACAGGGATTGGGTTACATCTTATTCAGTTATTGGTCAAAGGGGTCCAATGAGAACTCCCAAACAACCCAATCTACTGCCAAGACTAGAAGTTGCTCTGCACAAACTAACAGTAATGAAACCCCATTGCTAAACAACTCACTGAGCATGGAGACTTCAAGCTGGTGCCTACATAGAACCTTCACCCATATGTGCTAATGTCTTTGGTGCAGGAAGTTATTCTGCAGGCTACTAAAGGAGAAACATAAACACCAACCCCACTACAAATGCTTTAATCAAAAACGGTATCCTGCCTGCAAGTTATGCTCGTAAAATGGTGGCACAAATCTTATGGGAGCAACCAACCAATGTCTGATTTGATTTAAGGTCCACTCCACCAGGTGGAATCCATACCTTACATTGGTTGATTGACCCAGAATCTGAAACTAGATAGCCCAGGAACCTAGGATAAGACCAAATGCTACTGTTGTAGTAAAAGAATGAAGCAACAATATGACTTCTAATGTCATTCAGCTATGCAGATACATCCATGCCTTTTTCAACCATCATCAGAGAAGCTTCCTCCTGTAGCAAATGGAAACAAATACGGAGACCCACAGCCAGATATTATACAGAGAATGAGATATCTTGAACACTTAGCCCTAAACAGTATATCTCCACGAACCCCCTCCCCTCAGGGAACTTGTGGAAGGGGATGCAGGACACCAAGATCCTCTATATCAGCAGGATTAATGCACATAAGAAATCAGAGAGACTGCAGTAGCATGAACAGGGCCTGCACGGGTCCATAGACTATGGCTTCTAGTTTAGTGTTTTTTATTGAATTCTGAGTGTGCGCATGAGTGTGTCTCTGTGTCTCTATCCGCTTCTTGTGCCATTTCTTGGGCTCTTTTCCTTTTGCATGTTTGTTTTGTCCTATTCTGATGTGTTAGTTTTTGTTTTTATCTTTTTATTTTATTTTATTTATTATTCCTTAGAAGTCAGTTTTGTTTTCTAATGAGAGACAGAAAGGTGGTGGATCAGGATGGGAGGGACGGCGGGGAGGAACTGGGAGGAGCAGAGGGAGGGAAACCATCATCAGGATGTATTATGTGAGAAAAACATCTATTTTCAATAAAAGGGGGAGGGTCATGAGAAGAACAGGTATGTTTAAGAAAACCCAGAAGAAAGATCCGTAGGAAGGCGTTTGAGTGTGTCTATTTGGAGACACTCCATGAACTCTCTAGTCACTGCTTGAAGTAATCATCCTGGCCACCCATGTAATGACACTGAGCACAGCTGCTATGTAACTCTTTGACTAAACAATATATTACCATCTGTATAATAACTGTAATCTTAGAAGATTATTATCTTTCTCTTCAACATACAGATGTGAAGACCACATGTGTAATCCGAAAAAGGAGATTAAAAATTATACTAGCTGCATTAGCTGCTTTTCTTGTTGTTGCGATCAAATAACAGACAAGTAGTAATGTAAAGGAGGAAGCACGTATTTTTAGTTCCTAGTTTGAGAGTCTTATCCATCACCGTACTATGGAAGACATGACAGGGAGCTTACTCTCTTTTGACTTTGTAGGAACCAGAAAAGAGAATGCTGGTGTCTAGTTGGCTGTTTCAGTGTGCTCCCCACCATCTAGACAGTGGAATGGTGTCATCCTTATTGAGAGTGGATCTTATTCGCCCATTTAAACCTCTGCATCCATGGCATACCCAAAAACCACTCTCTTAAGTGATTCCAAATCCAGTCAAGTTGACAATAAAGATAAGTCAACTCACATAAGTTTCCAAAGAATGGAGAAAAGAAGGAGAAGGAATCAGAGGTAGAGGGGAGGAGGGGAGAAGGGAAGAGAAGGAGGCCAGTGTTAGAGCACTCACTTAGTACACACAAGGCCATGAGCTTGATGTCTACCACTCTGAAGAAAAGGATAGGAGGGAGGGTGAAAAGAAGGGGAGAGGAGGTGGGAGGGAGAGAGGGGAGAAAGGAGGGAGGAAGGAAGGCAGGAAAGAAACAAGGAAGAATAGAAAAGAATAAACTCTCATTGTTTTAATTTGGGGATACAAACAATTTATGGGGTTTGGGGAGTTGTGTTTTTTGTTCTGTTCTGTTTATTTAATATGCAAAAGCCTATTAAAATAGCATTTTTACTTTGCAGGAACGGGCTATAGTTTCCTGCCTTTACCAACATCACCAAATAGACTTGTGTTACCTGGGAGCAATCACAAAGCCGTTGGGCAGCCCACTCATGTCAAGGGGAAAGAGCGTTCAGAGTGAAGCCCAGTGCTTTGTCCTCTTCCTGAACAGAACCTTGTGTGCCAACAGCAGTAATGGACAAAAGCCCCCTTGCGCTGGGCCAAGAGAGCGTTGATGTGCTTTATTTTCCCTAAATGAACTAAACAGTATTCTTGTCTTCGGGGGACACTAGCTTTGTCTTTCACAAGGAGCACTAAGTCCCCTCTCCTGGCTCCCTGACATGACTCAAGATAGAGAGCTGGGTCTAAGGCTGAACTGTCTGTGGACTCAGGATCTTTTCTCTCCTAATGGCCAATCATTACACTTAATTTGTTTAACTGCAGTAATGTATAATTAGTTCTAATTCCCTTTTAAGCTGAATTACTACCACGGATGTGATGTTCATTCTGCTTTGAGTGGTTCTCTTGAACACATCCACATTCCAGTTCCTTCAATAAATAAAGCCCTCTGTGATTGGTTCCCTGAAATCTTCCAGGTTCCCTCTTTCTAACCCCCTCTTCACACACTTTCACTCAATGCTCTCACATGCATTATTGTATGCTTTCAGCCCAAATATTCATGCCTAGGTTTCATGCCTACTGTTTCTAATGTCCTGCCTCCAGACACTGAACACTGGGTCCTCTAAATCTACAAAGAAACATTGTTAGGGTTGGAATTAATATCATACATGCATATACACACATACATACATACACATACACACAAGCATGCATATACACATATATACATGCACATATACACCACACACACACACACACACACACACGTACATACACATTTTGAATGCATATTTGCTAGCTGCTGGTGGTGATTTTAGAGGCTGTGTCATCTTTCTGGTAGATGTGGTTTTGTAGGGGGAACCCTTAAGATTATAGGCCAGCATGCTGGCTGAGTTCTCCACTTCCCAGGAGCTGGTGAGATCTAACCGACTGTCACCTGCTGCCACTGTGTGAACTGCTCCCACTGCCTTGTCCACCCCTCCATGAAGAATGCCATTCTCTGAATTGTGAACCACAATGTACCCTCCCTCCTGCAGGTGGCTTCTTGCCAGGCATTTTGTCACAGTGACAATAAAAGTAATTAATACAAATGTCAGCTCCTGTCTTTTCATTAGGCTTTCTGATTAGACACTGCCTTCGCTTAGTGATATGTTTTTATATCTCCTTCAGACAAGAAAAGGTTCCCTAGTCATGAGGACTTTACCTGTCTGACTAACTGCTTAAACTGAAAGTAAATGGAGTAGTTCCTGGCAGAAATTGTACATACAATAAATCCTCATTTAAAAGAGAATAAATGAACACACACACACACACACACACACACACACACACACACACACACACACACACACATTCCAAGTAGGAATAGGGTATTTATTTATTTATAATTAAAAGCTGGGAAGCTGGAGAAATGCCTTAATGGTTAAGAATACTTGCTGAACTTCCAGAGAACCTGAGTTCAGTTCTCAGTACCCACGTTGGGCAGTTCATAATTACCTATAATTCTAGCTGCAAGGGCTCCAATGACCTCTTCTGGCCTCTGTGCAGACTCAGACATGTGTATATGCACATATTAATATAAATAATTATAAAGTGACACAATTATTCTCCTTGAGTCTGTGAAAGGACCACTCCACTGGTATCAATGGAAAATTGTTGAACATGCATGCATTCTGCACTACACAAATCTGTGTAAATTTAGATAAATAAAGTGGGAACCACCAGCTGTAGGTGTGTAGTGCCAAGTCTCTGTCTCGTTTTTCCCTAGAGTTCACTTCAAGCTCCAGTGCCTGGCTTGTAGGATGCTAGTATCTGCTGTCACTACTGTTTCTGCTTAGTCTGTCTTTCCTTGAATTTGCTCACCAAACTTCCTAACTGTCTTTCAGGTCCACATGGCACAATGCAAAGCCATCTGCTGAGAATAATTTACATCTTCTTGGCATAAAAAATTTATTTCATTCCATGGTTCTTGCACAGAAAAATCTCTTCTGATTGCTAAACTTAGCAAGCTTTTCCTGTAAATTCCCCCATTTCCTCTGGTTTCTGTAACACCAGTCATTACTTTGTGTTTTCTGGCTGCCTGTCTTTTCATTTCATCTATCAGGTAGGGTCAGTTTTGTTTATCTTATTTATTATTGTATCTGTCAGGGAGCCAGACATACCTGCTCCATGAATGAATAAATAGTCAGAACTTGCTTTCCAGAGGTGGTATACCATGACCAGTTTTCTTGGTGTTCTGTATTTCACCATTGTGTAATTTGCAAAGTGAACTCACATTTTATTTGTATTTATGGTGAAGTCTCACCTTGTCTTGACCAATAAAAAGGTAGGGGGACGATGTCCCATATTTTTATCATCTGTTGTATATTTCAGCAAACCACGGTGTCTCCATCTTAAAAATCTCAGTCATCCTGCCAATTCTGTTTTGACCAAGGCTGTCCCAGATCAGATTGCCCCATTGTTGCTCTGATCAGTCGTTCTACTGAGTTCTATCTTACTTCCCTCATAAAATAGATTCATTTTCCCTCAAACCTGAGTTATGAATGAATGTTAAATAAAATGACGGCCAAGAGCTAGGGAAACAGCTCAGTCAGAAAAGAACTTGCTGTATAAGCTGAGGGACTAAGCTCAATTCCTAGAAGAGATGTTTAATACAAAAATAAACTTGGAGGGGAAGCAGGAGGGGGGCATGGTGGCAGGGCTTTGTAATCCTAACACCAGGCAAGAAGCAGCAGGCAGGTCCCTAGGACTCTGGACAGCATA
Organism: Peromyscus californicus insignis; assembly: GCF_007827085.1. Taxonomy (NCBI): domain Eukaryota; kingdom Metazoa; phylum Chordata; class Mammalia; order Rodentia; family Cricetidae; genus Peromyscus; species Peromyscus californicus. Next base: position 23,157,262 of record NW_026294617.1, on the reverse strand, counting down.
GCCTGCTGGACTACCCCCATGTTAACAAAAGCTAAGATTGATGACATCTGAGGAATGAAGCTTTCTTCTAGCCTCTATACACACACACACACACACACACACACACACACATACACACACCACTGATGGGCAAAGCATATATCTACGCACAAAGGCATGTTTTCACAAACCCTGACTGAATACATTTTGACCCAGTTTCATCCCCAATAAAGCAATTTTACTCTTATATAGCTATCCAATGAGATTTTTTTTCTCTGATTTAACAGAGCAGATCTATTTTTCCCCAACTGGCTCCCTCACCAGCTGTAAATAGCCCACAGTGGTTAGTTAGAACAGGAGACTGGGGTCCCTGGTACTTGGTCTTCATTTTCATGGAATCACGCTCCCACCCACTCTGTTTACTGTAAAACTCATTCACAGAAATTACATTGTATTTTTTTAGCATCAGTGTGCCTTTAGAAGAACTTTCTCTCCCAGCCACATCCTTTAATGACTAAAAGCAGCAGCAGCATTATCAGGGAAACATTGACATGCACGCATTAAAATGGCATTATTTGAGTTGACCTATTATTCAAGCAAACGACTTTCTAGATTTTAAGTTAGGTGGATTCGTGCTGCTACTGTAATCTGATTATAGGCTAAGAGAAAATTTTAATTTATTTTAAATGGCAACAAATTCAAAATGCAGATCAATGTCAGGATGATAGGATCAAGTGCCTTTCAAACAGAGCAGAGAAGGTAAGAATGATTTTCTTTGAGAATTATCTTCTAGGTATAAAATTAAGAACTAGATATTAAATCAGAGACGAGCTGATCGTCTTAAGCAGCTCAATGAGTGTGAGAGCAAAATGAAGGAGAGGAATTAGACCTCTGTGAACCTGAGCAGAGGGGCAGGCTGAGTGTGTGAGATAAACAGCCTAGAGGGGACAGAAGGGGGACAGCGACCTGGAGCTGTGAGAAAGATGCTGCTTGGACTATCAGAGAAGTGGAGGGGTAGACCATGATAAAGAGCTTAAAAAGGTAAGAAAGCCCATCAAGTTTCAGATGGCAGATGCCGCCACATGTGAGTCCAGGGTAGAACGATAGCACAAAATAGAAAAGAATGATTGACAAAGAGAAAATATAATTGCATACTCTAGAAAAGTCAAGAAAGGGCTTTGTGAGTTACCATTTTATTGGAAAACAACAGCATTAACGAGACAATGATGAATGTTCTAGGACAAACATAAAGGGCATTATTGAAATGGTAGATACCAGTCAGGGGAATTAGAAATGAGCTTCCTTTAATTAGGAACCAGAGTGGAATAACAAATGTTAAAGAGACATTTGGAGATACGGAAGATGAGACAATATGTTTTCATATGTTGCTATCTGCCGATGGACCTGACGATGCATTGCTGCAGAGCAGCTTAAGGAGTGAATAATAGTTGGCCATCTGGTTGCAAACTCACAGCTTTTGAAGAGAGCAGTTCACAGAGAGCAAGGAGTGAGGGAAGTAGAGTTTTATCAACTGCATCAAAGTTATATGGGAGTAAAGGGGTTGCCTGCTAATGAAGAAAATTACCTCTTCTTGATAAGAGATGAAGGCGCAGAGCTACTGATGGATAATAAAAAATTCGTCTAGAGCAGAACAGCATAAAATTATATTCAATTCAGGTCCCATGCATTATTAACTCCCTCAAAATTAAAGCCTTTCTTCAGTCTCAGGCAAAGTAGAGGCATGCTATGGGAAGATCACAGGCTTTGAAGTCAGATAAACATGGATTCAAAAGCCACCTTCACCATCTACAAGTGTAATTTGGAGGAAATCCTTTAACCAATCCTCATTTTGCAGCAAAGATATAGCTACTTACCTCACATGATTTTAAATGACTAGGAAAGGAGAGGTATGTCAAAAAAATGCCATGGTGACTCCCATCACCATTCACTTAAATATCGACTGAATACTACCATGAGTTAAGTGTGTTTGGAATAATGAAAGCAATTAAAGATGAGTTATTACATTCCTTCCTCACAGAGCTTACTAGACCTATTAGAAACAGAGAAAGAGAGAGAGAGAGAGAGAGAGAGAGAGAGAGAGAGAGAGAGAGAGAGAGAGAGAGAAATGTCAATCAAACATTTACAAATGTAGTAGCACATGTAGCAAAGGAAAAGTCCAAGGACTATTTTATTATTTCATGTGTCCACAGGATTCTGAGAGGTCCTAGGAGGTCTCTGATGACAGGTAATTGAGATGATATTAGCAAGACCAGCTGTTAATGTAATGGTATTTATCTAAAATATCTCCTATAGCCTCATGCTTTGAATGTTTCTTTCCCAACTGGTAGTTTTGGAGGAGAATGGACCATGACTAGGAATCTAGCTGGTGGAAGTGGAACTAAGAGCAGACAAAGTTGATGTCTGGATCTCTGTTTTGAACATACTCTGATTCCTGGTCTACCACAATGTGAGCAGCTGCTGTGCACACTCCCACTGTCATGAGTCAACATGCTGCCCTCTGCCTTCCCTACTGTGATTCTGTACTGCAACCCTCTGAAACTGAGAGTTAAAATAAGTATTTCTTCCCACAAAATGTTTCTGTCAGGAATTTTCCCACATCCTGATAAAAGTCAACTACAGAGTGGAAATAGAGGAGAGCATTGTGAGAGATGAGACAAGCAGGTCAGTGAGTCTAAGGTCACACAGAATAGACTATCTCAACTACACATTGGAAGATCACCAATGAAAGCTATGGACCTTGACATCTTAAATCCATGTCAAAAGAATCTAGATTATATTAGGCTACAAAAATGTTATTCTTGCTCACTTCTCAAAGGTTTCTCTGATCAGCTGGAACCTCTGCTCCATATGAAACATCATGAGAGCAGGGATGGGTGATAGAACTGCTGTGGAACAATCTTTTTGTACACTATGAATATGCATTACTCTCATCGGCTAATAAAAACCTGACTGGCCTATAGCTGGGAAGGAGCAGGTTAGGCAGAGAAACCGGACTAAGAAAATGCTGGGAGGAAGAAGAACAGAGGCACGGGAGTCAGAGGAAACACCAGTCAGATAGAGAGGAAGCAGGACATGCAGAAAATGAGGTAAAAAGCCATGAGCCACATGGCAGAGGGTAGTTAAGAATTATGGGTTAATTTAAATGTAAAAGTTAGCTAGTAACATTCCTGAGCTATTGGCTGATCATTTACAATTAATATTGTTTCTGAGTGGTTATTTGAGAGCAGCTGCTGGCACTGGAAAACTCTGCCTACATAGAATGACCAGCATCTGGCTATAAATGCATGTCACAATTGAGCAAAATTCATTGACTAAAGCCATCCTTTGGCCACTTCTAATGGCAAAGGAGATGAGTGGGTCCTACCATAACAGAGGAATAATGAAATCAGGAATACTGACAAACATTCCACACAGTCATTTGGGAGTCAGAAGACTAAAAAGAATCTCTCACACCCACATCCAGGTCCTGCTTCCCTCATTCCTGTTATAGTTTCTTTACCATTGCATCAGATCTGCAGCATTTGTTGAAACAAACTTCCCGCTAATGCTGTTGATCCATAGTTGTTTCTCTGTAATGTACTTCGTTAAGTCACTTTACCTTGCCTAGTAACTCTGTGCAAGCTAATATCTCCTAGAATTGATATATAATGATCAAGCAACCTTACTAATAAAAATAATGTAGTAAGTGGTATAGAGAAGTAGTTAAAGGTACCATGACAAGTAAGTTCTCATATAATATCCAAACCAACTTGGGTTCATGAGTTCCTCAGTTTGTAGAAAAGAAACTGAAATTGACATTAGCTTACCAGGAAGCCGGGATCCTAGGCTAGTAGCTAATGAAGCCTCAACTGGAATCTCTGTCTGACTACAGAAAACATTCTTTCCACAGTGCTATGTATTCTCAGAGCTGACATCTGCTTTTCATTATTAAATGTTGTATACATACAAACTATTATTCTACAGCTCACATGAACAGAAAACAAACAAAAACTTAGAGGCTGGTGAGGTGCTAGCTTGCATGCACCCTCACAAGATGGTTTCACATTCATTAACTGAATATAGGCTCTTAAACTCCTGGAGCACTAACCTCATCAGGCATCAAAGATAATAACTGACCCCACCCAAATAATAGGATGTGGGAAGTATTGACATAAAATAATGGAGTCACATCTTCTAAGTAGTAAAAGGATTAAAATACATTCAGAGATAAAAGAAGTAAAATACCCTTTCAAAATGTAAATTGCTTCTTCCATAGCAACAGTGATAATGTACTAATTCTAGGAGTCGAATAAATTATTCAAGGACACTGCCACTTAGTTTGTTCCTTGACTCCATGGGGAAAAAGTAATTATGTCTAACCTACCCAAGCCTAGGAGAACAGCTGGTAGGAAACACAAATGCAAAGGTAGTGTTTCAGAAACCCGCCATGATGTTTCATATTTTAGTGGAAAATGTCCTTGGAGGGGCCTTGAATCAGTCAGTCCAAAGTTCTCATTTTACATTCATAGGATCTGAAATCCAGAGAGGTTAAGTACTTTCCTTCAGGTCACATGGCTTGTGGCAGTTCTTGAAGACAGAGGCAGATTCCAACCACACAAAGGCCGAGAAGGAAACTGCCAATTATTAAACAGGTTCTTTGAGGCTTTATGCACATTCTTACCTCATGCTCAGATGAACATGATGAAAAAGATATCATTTTCTCTTCCATTATACATATATCAGGAAATTGAAGGTAAAATACCTACTCTACATTCACACACCGAAACACAAAGCTAGACATGGTGTTTTCTTTAACCCCTAAAGCTTTGTGCTTTCTCCTACATCAAAATGATTTGTGAGCACATTTGCTCCCTGATAGTGTAGGGGTTCAAGTTGAGGTAATGTTTTTCCAAGCTCTTTGGAGGGATTGTTTGTTATAGACACTTTTCTTTTTAATAATGTCTCTTTTAATGCTGTCATTCTGGGATGCCTGATTAATGTATCTGTTCCTTCTAGAAGCACTGTCTTATTTGAGGGTTTAGTTAGATAATTGAAATAATTCAGGGATCATTAAGATGATAGAAACTGTCTTCCTGAATTATTGTCCCAAGTCTTTTGAAACGCCATCCAAATGAAGGTGCCTGCTTAGAGACATTCTCTGAAGACCAATAGGGTATTGTCTCCAAGATTTGCTCTGACTTTCTTCCCTAGAAAAGAATTGTGTCTGCCTCTGGTAAGTGAATAATTAAGTCCCCCAGAGGAAACAAAGTCACTTTTACATCCACTGTCACAATGTCAATGTGATTTGGGCTAAAAATAATATAGACTAGGAGATTCAGTGATCCAATATTTAGTTGATCACTGCAACCACTCCTGTGGAAGAACCCTCTTGTCCATCCTTCTCCTCCAAGCACATATGGCCTTTGTCTTTTCTGTTTTAAAGTGTGTGGGATCCAAATGAAAGAGAGAAACTGAGACATATATGCAAAAGAGCAAGTTAACTGCCTCCCTGAAGTTGTCTATTTCCAATAGAATTGGCTAGATTTCTTCAAATTTCCCTGGTATTTTTCAATGATCTGAACAAACTAGAAGCTTCCATCTCATGATGGCTATTCCTAATTTTCACATTGATTAGATTGAGAAACCCCTCAGGCATTAGTTAGACATATTCTAGGTTGTGTTTATAAGGGTGTTTTCAAAGAGAAGACCCACAGTGGACCTGTGTGTCATCATCCCAAAGGCTGCCAATCCAGATGAATTAAATGGAACTAGAGAAAGCCTTATGAGCATCAGTGCTCCCCTTTCTCTATTTCCTGGTCTGTTGAGATGCAAACAAGCAGCTAGTGAAGACTCCTGTTGCCAGGGAGCTACTGCCTGGTTAGAAAGTTTCTCCTCGGACTGTGGATCAGATTGAAACTGTCTTCCCTTAGGTCCCTTCTTGTCAGATATTTGCTCACAGCAACCACTGAGGATGATAACCAAACACAATAAGAAGAAATTCCACCTCAAGGGTAGAGAACACAGTCCAGATACACTTCCTGAATGAAAACCCATTCATAGCACTCCAGACCTCATCCATCCACACTAAGAGGATGACTAGAAATCAAATGTAGCTGTCTTAAGCATGATTGTTACCAAGAGCGGGCATTGTACAGCACTCATCTACAGAAATCATCTCCCATCATCTGGAAAAAAAGTTGGTTGTTATGGTTTGAATATATTATGTTCTGCCCAGGCTCATGGATTGGAAGCTTGGTTGCCAGCCAAGGAGCTTTTGAGAAGAGATGTGATTGCATTCTAAGGGTTCAGGGCTGATCGAGACACATGCCTAGATGGACCTATAACACGACAATAAGATTATGAAGTGGTAACAAGTAAGAGATGGCCTAGTTAGAGGAAGAAGGAAGTTATATCCTGGACATCTCAATTAGGAGCTTTCTTTCTCTGCATTGTTGGTTGGAAATACACAATATCCCTTCATTCCTAGAACACTATTCCGATTTGTTAACTTAGCTTGAGAAGGCTATTCAGCTAGGCATTGTAATCAGAGAATTGTAAGAGCAAAAACCATAAGAATCCTTCCAAGATCTGCCAATGATGAGTCCACTGCACCCAGCCAAACTCAAAAATCCATAGTAAGTGTGAGTTAAACATACTTTAAATCTCTCAGTAATTTATATACCGCTCAATGGCTTTGAAACAGTTGTAATCTTTTATGTTTGTATATTATTGTATAATACATAACCATTCCTTCATTGCAACTTGAATTCTTTCATATAGGAAAGGCAAGGATTTTTTTGTTTTGTTTTTAGAGTGGAAATCAGATTACAAGATTAAGAAACATGAAGAAAAGAAACTTCAAATTCAACAAGTGCCCCTGTATCCCCCATTCCTCCTCAACCACTTCTTCTGTCAAGTTAAGTTACATATATATATATGTGTGTGTGTGTGTGTATGCATATATATATATATATATATATATATATATATATATATATATATATATATATATATATATATATAAAATGTTTTATGCAAGCATGGACTGGAGAGATGGCTCAGCAGTTAGGCCAAGCACTGCTCTTACAGGGGACATTCACAGGTTGGTTCTCAGCACCCACATTGGGTGGCTTACAACGGACTGTGACTTCAGCTCCAGAGAATTAGACACCCTCTTCTGACCTCTGCAGGCACCTCCACTCACATGCACATACCCAAACAGGCACACACACATATACAGAATTAATAATAAAATACATATGTATTTCTTTAAAAAACATGGAGATAGATTTCCTTTATTTTAAATAGCTACATTGTTTGACATTTTAAAAACAAATACTGTAATGTTTTGTTTTGTTTTGTATTGTTATATTCTTCAAGAAAATGTAGTTTATATTTCTATTCAATTTTATGGGTGGTGTAATTATTTAAAAAAAAAAGTCAAACGCAATCTGCTGGAAGTCCTGACATCTTTTAGAAGGTAGGATTTGTGGTTGCTGTTGTCATATTTGGAAAGCTGATTCTGACATTTTAGCACTAGAAAAAAATGTTGATAAATCTGTTCTACTTGTCACCTTACCAAACCTAAGAAAGGTAGGAAGGGGAACAGCTGGTAGATATTTTCTAATCTAAACTGTCAGACAGAATGAGCATGAAGAGAAATCTGTTGCTGCTGAGGCTGTGCCCTGACCTCCAGGTGGGACATCTCTGGCAGGAAATCACTCTCTGTGCCACTCTCAGGTAGACCAGTTAGAGTGCCCACATCTAAATCCCTCAGGCCTGGAAGGACTTCTCCCAAGAAGACGGTCATGTATTCATAGGAAACTCCTGTTTCTAATGAATGCTTTAAAAAATTCTTTGCTGTGCAGCTAAAATCAACAGAAAGAGTAACATGTCCTCATTGCAGTCTCTGTTTGAGTGAACAATCCCAGAGATAAAAGACAAGTACAGAAAACGCCCATCTCCTGCTGTATTTGTATATTGAACTGCACACTGGAATTCATGTAAGTTTGACAAACACAAGTTGGAAAGAACTCTCCAGGTGTTTAAATAAATTCAAATACTATTTACTCTTCGGAATTAGTGAGCATTATAAGGGAGGAGGGATGAAAATTTAATTTAATACTTATTTCCTGAGATCAGACGCATGGAAAGTATTTTTCATATTGCTGTTGTGAATTCCTTGTGTTATTTTTCTCTTCCAAAGTTAGCTCACATTCTGATCAAATGATGTATGTTCTTGTCGAAGGGTATTCAATTTTTAAGTTTAACATTTAAATGAGTTTTCAAAATCTGCTCAAGTATCCTAAAGGAAGCCATTATCTTGATTAATTGATTTGTGGTCTCTTTACATTTTGTGGATTTTGTTGTTTTTCCGTGTAGAAGCACGTGTGCATGGGAAACTTTTTAACAAGTTTAGCTTTCTCGAAGTATTTTAGGGTATTATTTCCTCCCTATATAAATGTGCTGATTTGCTTAACACTGCTTCAGAGAGCAAACAAAGCAATTCGAAAAATATGCAAATATTCTGTTGCATTTCATTTTTTTTAAACACTATAGGAAAAAATAAATGTCCTACTTACCCACACTGTCCTTGTTTTTGAAGGAAAAGAAAGTCACATAGATCCCTATAAAAATTCTTAGTTTATAATGGATAATTGAAAACTCCCACGAGAAAACAAATAAGGGAAGAAGCTATTCATAGTCAATCAAAATGAAAATCATTGGAGAATTTTTTGATAAAATAAAAATAGCCACCAAAATAGCTAATGGCTGTAAGCAGCTGTGAAGAGATTCCCCAAGATAGGTGTTACCCTCAAGTTTATTCTCCCCTTTAAATGAGAAAGATCAAGTCTTATTGCCTAAGGAAGGATAGAAGAAGACACATTTTAATCTTTTGAATCCAGATTTCTTTGAATGTTCCTTTCTTAGCTTCTGGAGGCTAAGAAATGATCACAGTGGTTAGGCTGGCCCTGCTCTCAGCTCCAGACAATGTGTGGACCTATGCAGCCATGTCCAGACTTTCATCTGTTCAAAGAGCTGAAAGACAGTAGGTTCAAAAAAAAAAAATAGTGAGAGATGTTTACTATTTTCTACAGCACATATTTCTTTGTTCAAATGATGGTCTTAAAGAAGACATCTGGAGGGAAAGAAGAAAAGAAAAAGAAAAAAAACACAGTTTCTAACTTGATTGCTTCTTTCAAAAAAGGTAAAAGCCCCCAACCCTGCCCTTCTCCACAAAAGTCTTTAATAACGATGAGTAAATTTTGTAAAGAATTAAATCTAAAAAACAGGTAATATGAGTGTATTTACCTTTAGTTTTTTTTTTTCTGTAGTCAAGATGTCAAAAAAAAAAAATCACTGCAAAGTCAGTAAAATGGCTCAGTAGATAAAGGCATTTACCACCAAGCCTGACAAGCCTGCACTTGATCCCTGGGACCCACAAGGTGGAATGAGGGCACTGGTTGTGGCATGTGGTCTTCTGAACTCCACGGGGCTCCATACACGCATGGCGGCAGGGCTTTGTAGTCCTAACACCAGGCAAGAAGCAGCAGGCAGGTCCCTAGGACTCTGGACAGCATAGCCTGCTGGACTACCCCCATGTCAACAAAAACAGATTGATGACATCTGAGGAATGAAGCTTTCTTCTAGCCTCTACACACACAGACACACACACACACACACACACACACACACACACACACACACACGAGCAGAGGGGAGGAGGGAGAGATTCATACATATAGCACATATACACACCAAATAAATGTTTTTAATAGTAAGAATAACAATAAATAATAGTAATAAAAATAAAAATCACTGTAGTGGAAAAAGCCAAACAACAAAGAAGATACTAACCAAGGCCTCTGAGTGAGACTAGAACTGCATCTGAGATGATCTCTGCTGAAACACAGTGATGAGAGAATCCTGGTTTTTAAATGCTGAGATGAGGAGAGAAAAGGACCAGCTGTTCTACTTGGCCTTACCTTCTTTCCCTTACAAAATAATTTTAAAAAAATGTGCCCATGTCTTGCCTTCAGTCTGGTAAGACACCCGCCTCCCAGCTTCCCAGTCTCCTAGCAAGTGTATAAGAAAGAGATAAGAGCATCGTTTTCCTGATGACATTTCAGCGGTATTTCTTAGGTCCTTGAAAAAGATATTCTCTGGATGTAAAGCTGGCAAGAGGCTTTCAGAAAGACTCATAAAGGGCAGCGAAAGCATTTACAATTACAAGCTTTCTAAAATAAATGCCATATGAAAAGGGAGGTCAGGGTACGAGCACCAGGAAGAAAGCTGTGAGAAGTTTAGTCAAACTGAGAGGAATGGGAAGGCCATCTTAGTCGAAGGTTATAGAAATATAAAAGTGTTCAGGGCAAAAGCAAAATAGAAGAGACTTCTTTGGAAACTAATTTGATCTTGCAATTGTCTAAAAACGATCAAAACACACCGTACAGCATATTTTCCCAGTAATTAATAAGCAAATACAAGGATCCCAAGCAGACATGAAAAGAAAAAAATTCCAGTGGACTACACCAAAAGCAACAGGAACTATAATTTTACATGTATATTAAAAATAACAGGAAACCACTCTTCACACAGCATCTTACAACCTTGTATCATGGTTATACTCAGAATCTGCAGCTGATGACCTGTGTTCAAATCATATTTCAATTACTTACATTCATGTGACCATGGATAATTTATTTAACATTTATATATCTCAAATTTCTAAATCAAACTGAAGAAGACTAAATCATTAATGGACAGTTGGTAGGACTGAATTAATAAATCAAAGTGCCTGATACGTAGTAATTATACCATGAGCATAAACTTTAGTGAAAGACTGGCAGCCAGAACTGCACAGCAGGGTACTTCCAAAGCAATCTACAGATTAAGTGCCCTCCTGTTTAAAATACCCATGAGACTCTTCACTGAAGTCCAACAACTGGTACACAGCCAAGGGCTTCTTAAATACAAAGAACAGGGCAGGAACGATGGGCCAGACCTGGCTTCTACATACACTGCAAAGCTGGAGAGTGTAGACCCATGTCCCTAAGTCAACTGAGTCTCAAGCAAGGTGCTGGAAACATCCATTGAAAATGAGCAAAATGTCTTTTGATAAATGGTGCTAGTGAAACTGGATGCCCACGTGTGGAAAAAAAAGAACCTAATCCTTCCCTCAAAAAAAAAAATTGCTCAAAATGGATTAAAGATGTAAACATAAGATCAAGAACTAGGAAACTACTAGAAGGAAAGAGGGGAAATGTGTCGGGCCTTCCAAATGAGCACAAGTGGTTTGTGTTTGTCTTTATTTTTGTTGTTGTTGTTCTTTAAAGCTAGGGGGAAAGTAAGCAAAATAGCATATGGGTTTCTATCAAACCAACAAGTTTCACAGAACAAAAGAAACAGTACAGAGAAGAGATAACTTGCAGGACGGGAGAAAATATTTACAAAATGAGCTTCTGCCATGAGGTCAGTAGCTAGACTGTGCCGGAAACTCCAAGAACTCAACAATAAACCAAACAAATAATCAGATTTAAAAATTGACAACAGATCTAACTGCCCGACTCTCAGAAGAAAATACATGAATACCCAGCAGGTGTGGGACAGCTATTCACCATCACAAGCCATCAATGTAAATGAAACCACAGAGAGGTATTGATTCACGCCAGCAAGAGCAGTCATGACCCGGACAACGAAAACGAATGAGTGCTCATGAGATTGCAGGGAGGAGAACCCTTTGCAAGCTTGGTGGGAATGTGACTTCGTGCAGCCACTCAAAAACTAAAAGTAGAGCTACTGCGGAGCATTTCCTGTCTTGAGAATATTTCCAAAGGAAATCAATGTGATGAGGAGACACCTGAACTCCAATACCGTGTTGCATTATTTACACAACCCAGGAATGAAAACAACTGGCTCATCCTTTGACTAGAACGAAGAAGCAACTTACAGATATCATGGAAGACAGTCAGACCACAGAAAGAAACTCCTGCTACTTGGAACATAGTCATTTTCTTTGTGATCATTATGACAGACCAGTTTTCACCATACAGTCAAATGACCTCTGATGTAATTGTTTGAAATACAGGGAAGGGAACAGCATGACAGACAGACACAGTGGTATCATTCATAAAATATTCAAAAGAGCTGGCAACAAGAGAAGATTAAAAAACAAAATTAACAATGTTTTACAGCATATGATGCAGCTAAAGGTCAAATGATGAAGATGCCTTTTTTATTCTGTTAAAAACTAAAAGATTTAGGAAAACTCTACCAAAATGAACTTTTGTCCAACACACATGAAAATGGAAAAAACACTGGTAAGTGTTAGAAACTAGAAACCAAATCAGAAATACTTTATGATTTGACTCATAAGATATAAAGTGTTTGAATTCATAGACATTGGTTACTGAAGCAGGGAAGAAGATCAGTAGGTGGAGTTTCAGCTAGACAGGAACAAGAAGTTCTGTTTACTATTTACTCTTACCATTAATAGTTACAATTGCTCTTTGTGTGACTATGCAACAATAATTTACGAAGCATTTCAAGAATCTAGAAGAAATTTGAAGATTTTCACTATAAAGAAATGAAAAACATTTGCAGAGATAGATGTGTTTGTGTTGTACACATGTATTAAAATGTCATAGTAACATGTACAAATTCCAAGTTGTATAAATCAGCTTTAAAATGAGCTTAATTTTGAATAAACAGTCAGTAACAACCTAACAAAAGTTCCAAGAGTAAAAACTGATTGTGTGTGTGTGTGTGTGTGTGTGTTTCTGTGTGTGTGTAAGAAATCTATGATTGCCCAAATATCCCCCATCAGCTACATACACTCAATGATTTCCTAAGCGTCTGGCATAAATGAATACATACTGCAGAATGGAAGCAGTAGTAACTTTTAAGTTGTCTTCTACTATTGTTGGTTGCTAGCTGAGTGTTTTTGGGCAAGTAAACAATCTTTCTGATCATTGACTTGATGATGTTTGTATGCAACTCCTTTTGAAGATTTATTCATTTTTTAATTTAATATATATGTGAATGCCTGCATGTCTGTGTATGTACCAGGTGTGTGCCTGCTGCACATGGAGGCTAGAGGAAGGTATCATATGCCCTGGAATTTCATCACATGCCCTGGAAGTTACAGCGGTTCCAAGGCTCCACATGCATGCTGGGAAACAAAGCCACAACTTCTGGAAGAGCAGTAAGTGTTCTGAACCACTAACTCAGCTCTCCAGCCCCTTGATTGCAATTCATATATTAAAAAATAGTAATACGTTTTAAAATTAGTACAGTGAAGTGTGTGACATGAACTCTGTTTGTTCTCCCTTCTTTTGTATCCTTATGCAAATTCGTCTGAACACATTTTCATCCGTTCATTCATTCTTTTACTCACTGCTCATGCTGTGTGCTCTGCCTTCTCAGTGCACAAGACAGCATGACAGGTAGGCAAATAGGATTCAGTCCTTCACAAAATCTGCCACAGAATCCTAGAAGTGAAACAGAATAAAGCAAAATGGGAATAGTTTATGTTATAAACTACAGTTAAAGGTAAAATATGGAAAAGACGAATATCTTATTTTATTGACAGTTACAAGTCATAGTGATAATTATAATGCAGTGAACTTTTACACAGCACACCCTACAGCATTGACATATACATGCATTAATACATGCAGTATAAAAGATGTATTTCAAAAAATGCTATTAAAACAGCAAAGTTAAAACAAGCTTTTCCTAGCAACTGAAAATTAATGGGACCAAACTGATTCAATTGAAAGATTCATACACTGGAATAATAAAGAGATCCAGAGATGTAGACAAAGAGTGATATGTATGTAAATATATATAAACTGTGTTTTAATTTTTATTGTATTATGCAGGCTACATAAAGAGAGTTCTGCAGAATTATAGAATGTACTTTTAGTATAGCCCACATAACATATATATTTTTTAATTTCAGTAAATATTTACAAAGTAAACATGCATAGACTCAGAGGACAAAGCCTCCAGAATTTTTTTTCAAAATGTAGAAGCCAATACATCACTTTAAAATTTGTTTTAGATGCTCAATATAATGTAGTTATAAAATAGTGAAATATGTTTCTAAATAATTACTGGATTAAAAGAGATTTATAATTTTTAGTTTTAACCACTTGAAAACAAATCATGAGTAGAACCATACTTAGGGGCTCCCTAAAAACTTAGTATTTAGGAAAACGTATAGTTAACAAATCATTTATAAAATAAAGGGCATAATTTAAATGAATATTCATATTGGTAGAAAATTTTAAAAGAAGATATTCAAAGAAAATGAAAGACAGCTTACAAAATGTAGAAAACTATAAATATGGAAAATTATAAAATATAAGACACATAAAACCAAAAAGACAATGTAATAAGCATTGTAATAGGAAATAAAACCAATAATAATATTAATAACCAAGGCACAATTACATTTTAAACCTTATTCCTTGATGACTTATGATGAACAGCTGGTTCACATTCCAACGCCTCCCTCCACCCAGGAGAAGCTATTAGGGCTTTGGTTTTGTTTACATTGTCATTTACATTGTTAGAGTTTAATCCCATCCTGGTAGGATTCATTCAAAGACAAGCACATTTCTAGTAAGAGCCAATAGGAAGCCATTTCTATGAGGGTTACTCCATCCCATCCAAAGGAAAGCAGTTTCCAGGTTTTTAAAACATCATAAAGATATAGTGACTGCAAAAGCAGTAAATGCTTTGAAGGAACAAGTTCTGTTGGAGCTTGAGTGTTTCCACTAGACAACCCTTAGAGGTAAAATAGCAAAGCAGTGGTCTCTGGGACCCATGACCACACCATCCCAGAGTTAGTCCTGAAAGTTATCACTTAAAGCAACCCCAGTATATTTAGAGAGGAAGGGTAGGATAATGCAGACACAGGAAGTTTCTCTGTCTTAAGGGTGATAAATTTTATAACTAAGCCTTCCTGGAACTTTAATCAGTAAGCCCGTAGAGATGGAACCATTTGGAGACAGGAAATATGCAGACTGTAGAAGCAGAAGAAGTGCAGACTTCAGAACCAAAGGCGTTTTCGATCTGCTCTGCTGCTTTTTACCTGCATGATACAGGGCAAGGTTTTTGTTTTGTTTTGTTCTGTTTTGTTTTGCTTTACCTCTGCAAGTACATGAAATTCCAGCCATAAAACAAAGATTATAATTTCTTGGGCAACACCTGGGAAACTAGGGACAATGTGAATATATAGACTAAGAATTATTACATAAAAAGATAATAAAAGCAGCACAATGGCCTATGTTAATAGGTTTTTATTACTATATACTATTTGTATATGTTGGTATATTCTTTTTAATTTTCATACAAATGCATCGATATAGTCAATGAATAATAAGTAGCATTTTGCATTGTGGGTGTAGCTACACATGGAGCTGAACAAGGCTGACAAAACCCTGCTTCTGACAACCTTTTTTCCCAATTAACTAGCACTAATCTAAACCTAGATCTTAATTTTTAAATCATCAATTTATTATAAACACCAACCTTGGTTTTTATCTCAAAGGCCTTGGAAATTTGCTGAAGAGTTTCAGGTCACCTGGTGAGAACAGATTGGCATGTAGAAGGATGGCTGTGGTGGTAGTGACTGGAGGTGCCCATGATTTCTTTTCAAGTAAGGAGCAATTTACTATTTGAATATCACATGGGGCAAGTAAATGTTGTCTCACAAATTCTAATTCTGACATCCTCTTCTCTGTGAAGCCTTCTGCACTCAAAAAGAGTCGAAAACTCTTCCCTCCTCTGGGCTTCCTGTACCGTCTTTAATTGTCTGATGTTCGTTATAACATTGTGTGCTGCGTTTACTTGAGCTTTCACTGTCTCCTGCCCGAGAACAAGCTATGGCTTTGTCTCCATGAGTTTAAACAGGAAAAGCAAAATGCCAAGAACCTAGCAAGCAATCTAGACATGTAGCACCAAATGTCTCCTTACAGGTCGAGGTCTCTAGCACTGCAAATGTCATCCTTACATAACTGAATTTACCAACTGCAAGTGTCTGTGGGAACTAAAGACTCTTTTCCTAAGAGTCAGAAGCCCTGCTTCAAGTCCTAGCCCCAACAATGACCTTTAAATGCACCTTTCCCGACCTTGTGAAGCAGGTTTCTCATGTTTGAAGTAGGTACAGCGAGTGACGCCTGAACAGTCAGACAGGACGCATGGGGAAGATGAGACAAAATCTTTAAAAGTCTTCAAAGCCACCAAAGTAAACAGGTTTGGAAGTTATATATTATTTTCAATAAATAAAAAGTCATGTCTCATGACCTTTTTATACTTTCAAAAAGATATGTAATAGGTACATTTTACATCTTTATGTGTATTTTATAATTGAAGTGTATGAATAACAGGAACCAGCATTTGATGATCCTGTTTTCATTTGTTGTGTGTAGTGAGTAGATCTGTAACCACCGAATCCTGTACTACTTACATATTCTTAAAATTTATAGAGTTCGTCCTGAGCTGTATTGAGATTAAGAAAAAACAATTAATTACCAGTGAAAATTATACTTGCAAATCCTAAGATCATTAATTAAAACAATGTTTTTAGAAACTGGTCTCATTTATCCCTTAATTTAAAAATTTGTTATTCTAAAAAGAGACTTTTTTTAATGCTTCATAATGATGCCAATAAATTTCCAGTTCCTAATGAAATAAAAACCTGTAACAGATCATTCAAAATACATTTTAAATAAAGTATTTAATTCTGTCATCGAAAGTTAAAATGAAAGTGATTAGATGCACCACAAGAAAACGGGGCCATGGGCTTAGTATCACTCATGACTTCTCTTATGTTTTCTTGCTCTGTTGTGAGATGAAATAATCATGAGGTCTGAGTACGAAGCTGCAGTTAAAGGTCAAGCCTTCCCGATACGCCCTCAGTAAACAGGCTTAATGCTGTAAATTGTTCTTCCATTTCTTGGAGATTTGAAAGGACAGGTTGAGTAGCGAAATAACCAGAATAATGAATTCCCTTAAGAGAGACTGAGTGGTTTGAATTTGTTATAAAATGTGATTGAAAATAAGCTTCAAGAGATTATTTTTGGCTTGTAAATGCATAGTTTCTAATTCCTCTTTCATATCTTTAAAAAAAAAAAAGACCGGTAAGATCATTTTTACTTTTACAGTGTACATAGGGGTCCCCCAAGTAGTAATTTTTCAAAATGTATTTTGATGTGGAAGATAAAATCCTTACCTTGATATTAAAAATACTATCAAGGCAGATAACACTGCTCATCTAAATTGAAAGATTATAACTATTAAATTGCACAAGTATGGATCTATAATCTCCACTGTTGGTAACTATAATTTTCATTTTTATTTGCCTGTCAAGCATCTATGACTCAGATTAACTTGACAGCTTTATGAAGCACAATAATTCTGTCCAATCCAGTACAACAGGGTAGAACCCATAAGAAAATTAGAGATATTATCAAAATAGCTTTATAACTAATGATACTATTTTGTTCTTATATTAAAGTATCCTTCATGTATTAAAAATTGTAATTTCTGGGGATCAATGGGATAACCCATCCTGTTCTTAGTATGTATTTGGCCAAGAATGTAAATTAGGTGTTTGCAGAGTTAAGACAAAGCTGGGCTACAAGAGATGGTATAATTATGGAGCTGTGTCAATCCAAGAAGTAGATTAGTCCTCACCAAGGCAAAAGATTTTAATCTTCTTCTGAGGTTCTGTTTATACCCCGATACAGATTTCTCTGGGTACCGACTCTTGTTCTTCCCAATAAAAATTTTTACTTAGGAAAAGAAATAACTATCTGAAAGAAGATTGAGGCTTTTTTTGTTTTGTTTTGTTTCGTTTTTGTTTTTGTTTTTTGAGACAGGGTTTCTCTGTGTAGATTTGTGCCTTTCCTGGAACTCACTCTGTAGCCCAGATTGGCCTCGAACTCACCAAGATCTACCTCCCAAGTGCTGGGATTAAAGGTGTGCACCACCACCGCCCAGCTGTTAGTTAGTTTGTTTTTTTTTTTTTCTAATAAGTGTGGGAAATAAACAGCTGTCTAGCCAAGTGTCTGTTTGTGTTTCTCCCTGACTGTGATGAGGACTGCTTGATGGGAAGCTTGGTGGACAGGGACAGTGGGGTCAGGGCAGGCAAGGCCAGGTCCCCAGGCTGAAGGGCTGGTTGAACTCTAGCCAGAGGTCAGCACGCTGGATAGAGGTGAAGTGTCAGGTCCCTCCAAGGCTAATGTTCATCTTGGGATGGAGCTGTGGGCAGAGTAAGGTGCAACAGTGGGAAGTGGGTAGTGAGTGTTGCCTGGGAGAGCCAGATTCTGAGACAATGGGGCTGCCCCTGTGACCATCAGACTTCTAGTGGGGAACAGAATAGGGGCGCAGGCTGCTAAAGGCCTTTCTTGATTTCCTCTTCCCTTGACCTTCCTTTTCTTTAGATCCTAAGGCAGAGCAAGCCAGCTCAGCTTGTGGAATAGAAAATTCCACAGGTAAATACACGGAAAATACCCAGCAGGTAGCACTGAGACATCTACGCCCCGCAAAAGGAGATCTGTAGAAACTTGAAGTAACCTCTTTGTTTTTATTTCCCTTAGGAAATATTCCTAGAGTCTATCTCACAATATATGAATTTTTGAACAGTCTGTCAACGTACTAAGGAATACAGTAAAATTTCACACAGCTAAGTTTTTTTTTGTTGTTGTTAAGAAAATTGTGGGTCTTTGGGAACTATTTTGACTAAAATAAACAAAACCACAAATGGATGATGATTGTGCTTTCTGTTCCATTTTTGCTTTGAATACTCACTAAATTTTACTAAACACGAGAGTTATAAACATTTCACAGCCTTACCCTAGCAATAACCCTAGCCCTAACCCTGCCCTCACCCAGCATCACAGAGAGAAGACAGCACACTCTGCAGAAAGCTAGTGATGTAGTTCAACTCCCATAATCACAGCGACAACAGCCTTAGAGCACCTGATTGGCTAACCCTCAGAAGGTCCCTAGAGTAGTCCTACAGACCAAGAATCCTGGATTCTCTTTTCACTCAGGTATTCTATTTACAAGTGAAAGTCATGTAACATGGGTCTCCATTGTTGCTCCTAGGTGCTATACCTTGTGCTCTTACCCTCCAGGTAACTTTGCTGGTGTCCCAGGGCAAAGCAGATCTCCTCAGTTATGTTAATCTCTAACAGCACCTTGTAGGCTCTCAGACCCCCACTCTGCATTCCTATCCAGGCTGCCTTTTTCATATTTTTCTGCTCCACTTTTGCTTTGAATTCTCACTAAGCCTTACCAAACACAAGAGCCACAGCACTCCTCAGCCATTCAAGAATGCTACGCTGTCTTGAAACTTCCCCTGCCAAGCAATTTAGCCCATGTCTTTGGAATTCATTCTCACTCTTGTTCTCAGCATGTGGGCAGAATGTACTTGGTTCTTTGCCAGAATATAACAAGAATGGCTTCTGAAATTTAACTGGCCTGGCCTTCACTGTGCACATTTCTCTTGGCATTCTGATCTTCTGAACTACCAGAAGAGCACATTATTGCCTGTTTGTTGTTATCTGGGAATTCTCTAGTCTAGAGCCCCTAAATACTCGTGCAAACCAGCAACAGCAACCGCCCCACTTCTCTGTACCAGTTTAGTTACAGCGTTAGTTGTCTTTCTCCTCGGTGAGGGCAAATACCTGGCAAAAAGCAGCTAGAGGAAGGAAGAGTTTACTTTGGCTCAGGGCTTGATGGGGGGGGAGAGGGCAGGGGCAAAACAGCTTGACCACACAGCTGCCATGACAGGCTTAGTGGCCCAGACACAGTTGCTGTGACAGACTTACTGACAGGCAACACCCAGATCCAGGAAAAGCCATAAGCTAACACCACCTAGGGATCCACCCAGGGATGGACCAGCATCTAAGGGGAAGTACCTGACATCCCAACCATTAAATAAGATTGTCAAATGTCCCTGAGCCTAGCACACATCTATTTTTCCTTTTACAGATACCCTTAGACAAATGTCAGCCAATCAGGGTCCTGAATCCTAGGAATCCCCTCACCCCAACCTCTACTATGATAAAAAAAAAAAAAAAAAAAAACCACAACCCACCCTACCTGGGCTCCTGCCTGTCTGTTCTCACCACTGAGTCAGACAGGGAGTTCAAACTCAGAACTTGAAAATAAAGGCTCTTTGCTTTTGCATAGGGGATTCAGTCTCTGTGGTGGTCTTTTGGGAGTCCCCGAGATCTGGGCATAACAGAGGAGACTGTGGTGATATTTTGTTTGTGCTCTAACAAATAAAGCTTGCCTGCAGATCAGAGTGCAGAGCTAAGCCACTAGTTAACCATAGAAGCCAGGCAGTGGTGGCACACACCTTTAATCCCAGCACTAGGGAGGTGGAGCCAGGAAGTGGCTGGGCAGAAAGAGGAATATAAGGCAGGAGGAGACAGGAGCTCGCCCCTTTCAGGATGGGGAGTTGGCAGGGTAAGAGGTGACTGTGGCTTGCTACTTTGTCTCTCTGATCTTTCAGCTTTTATCCCAATATGCAGGATTTTATTATTAAGTCCAATTAGAATTCAAGCTACAGGGGACTGTCTATCCATCACAGCGAAAGAAAGCATTGTGGTGGGTGGTTCTGTGGTGGCAGGACCATGCAGCAGCTGTCTATTGTACCCCCAGTCAGGAAGGAGTTGGAAAGGGAGAAGAAGAGTAAGGGTTAGCCAGACCTAGAAACTCAGCTAGGCCTCACCTCCTAAAATGGTTCGGGTGCTGCTGTTACTGGCAATTAGGGATATCCTACCAGAGTTGCTCACACGTTATCTCATTAATGTAGTAATGGACTCAAAATGAATCTCAAGACAATTTTATTACAGTTTAAAAGGAAAGCCATAGGGCAGGCAAGCTGTGAACCCAGACAGCTGCCTGGAGGAGGAGGAAGGAGAAGAGTAAACAACAAACAAACAAACAAACAAACCAGTGAGTTAAGCTGATGTGAAAGTGTCATGATGAACAAGCAAGCGACATGGCGGCCAGGGAAGTGAGAGGTAAAGAAAGAGTGAGGCATGAAGTGCTGAGGAAAGCCTGAATCCGGCAGCATCTCAAAGAAAAAGACAGAAGAAAAGCAAGAGTGAGATTTATGCCTTTCTGAGCCCTAACGCAGAAAGGGGAGCAGATGCAACAGAACCTAACGGTGGCCCTGGAGGTGCCACACAGGAGAAATCTGGGAAGGAAATGTATATTATCTCACTGAGAAGATAGTCATTATTGCTACCTCTTTAGCATAGTTTAATGTGAACCCACCTTCCTGTGCTGTGGTCCTTTGGCCAGGTGACTGATCTGACAAACTGGACTAACTCCTAAAGAAGGAGACAAAGGGTCATTACTGTCACACTTCCAAATAGTAGGCAACCGGGTACCCCAACATGTGTCTGGGAGGAACAGTTCACACTCAAACCATAACACTGGATGACTGAGAGAGTTTAGACTTTTCCTTTCCTTCACTAAAGATATAAAATCTTACAAATGAGCCTTTGTTACTTTGAGGGATCTGGATATTTTTCATAATTACTCTACTTTCCTTCTGCCGGAGACAGTAGAGGCAGGGGGAATGCTCCTCATTTCGTCACCATAGGAACCTGACAGGGTTCCTGATGGCACAGTTGAAGAGGTGTGGAGGTTCATCACAAATGAGGCTCAGAGGAGACTCTCCTTGTTGTGGTTGTCCACAATTTGCCTCCCACAGGTCTTCAAAAATTGTTGCTAAAGTGGCCTTGTCCCTTTCTGGTTCCAGTGTCTTCTTTTCTGACTGAGAGCTCAGCTGGAGTTGAGGATGTTTACCTTTCTACAGGATTAGGGATGAGAGACCGGAACAGAAAATTTAGTTGTCTCATAACCCCCCAAAGAGAAACAATTGATCTTCCTTTGTTGTGCTTTTTCTTGTTGTAAAGACAGAATGGTAGTTACCAGGCTCTTTATACCTTGGAATAGAAACTCAAAATCTACGTGTAAAATTCTAGTGACAAAAAGTAAAACAAAATATATATTTAAAGTAAAAGTTGAATTCATAATTAAGCAGGCAAGTGATCCTGCCTTCTGACTTTCTTAATTTTCTGAAACAAGTGGTGGGAAATGAGCAGAAAAGCCCTGCACATTCTTTATGAAGGTCTGGGCCTTCTACCCAATGCCAGCTGATTCTGGAAGCACAGTCACAATGTTGCAATGCTGCATATTAATCACCCAAAGTGTAGAGGGTGAACGATTTTTAAATTTCTCAATGTAAACATAACATGAGCACCAATGGATTATTTTCAGTTTTCCATATTAGCACTTTTAAAGAAAACATTATATTTTTAAAACTCTTAAAACAAATCTGTGTCTCTATCAAAGTTATTTTAAAAGAGCATGTTTACAACTCTAGCAATGTATGCAAGTCAAGCTAATGTCGTCTTCCGGAAGGTGTAATAAAATAGACTAGTTTAAACATGTGAGTTTTCATCCCTCTTTGATGCTGTTTGAGTAAGAATTTTACTACTAATTGATGAAGCAGTTTATGTTTTCAATGTGCGATTATAAAAATAAGGCTACTTTAATGAATCCATGAATAATTCACACTTGGGACTAATGTCAGGGATAAATTTAAACGCATTAGTATGATAATGATGATGGTTAATTGAGTTAAGATGATGTAAACTTGCCTTCCATTCTTCATCCTGCATGTTAACTAATTTCCATCTAGAAAAAATCCAGTATAAATGACTCAGCAAACTTGATTCGTTTTCAAGAACACTTTTTCCAATAATGTTTATGGATCTAGTTAATATGTAAACAAGTTACTATATCTCACCAGCTTTGCTATAAGCATATACTAAATGTATAATAATATTAAAGATGATAGAATTATCATAGCGAAGCACTTTCCAACAGATTATAAATGACCTAAAGTGCCTGCAGATTCCTTCTGTGTGTGTGTGTGTGTGTGTGTGTGTGTGTGTGTGTGTGTGTGTGTGTGTGTGTATGTGTGTGCCTGCATGTGCATATGTGTGTTTACCTTAGTAACAACCACAAAGCTACACCTTTAATTAAAGATAATTATTTGAAACTTAAAACTCTCAGTATCTTTTAAATTTTAGAACATGAGCTATTCTATCCCTGCCTTCCTACATGAGGTTTATCATCTAGAATTGAACATGATTGAATTCAATCTGCACAGTCTGGCTGGACCAGTCAATGCAGCCTGAGATTTGGGGCTTTACACTTTTTAGCAGAAAGTCTTTTTTAGTGCAATAACTGCTTCCAAAGCATTTTCTAATTATTCAAATATAACTTATAATCACCTGTTCAATTGGGGAGTCTATGTTGACCTAAAATGAAAATGAAACTTTAATACATTTTTTTACAGAGTTATGTACTAGAAAATTCTGCTGTTTCATTTTCCTTCTCAAAATTTCTTTTCTTTCTTTTCTGTTTTCTTTTTTCTCTTATAGTCTCTCTAAGTTTGGGTCCTTGTCTTTATGAGCCTATCCTTGGAGGGCTAAGCTTTTGGAGGCAGATGAATTCAGGATAAACTCCAGCTGAACAGCTAAGATGGAGGACTTTGAGTCAATAAACACACTTCTTTGAAGCACATTATTTATATATTAGTACATCTACACATACGTATGTACTGAAGGCTAGAGCTCAGTGGTAAAGCAAATGCACATTCACAGAGCCTTGGGTTCAACCCCTCAAGTACTGACAAACAAAAGGACATCTGTCAGTCAGGTTTTTGTCAAGTTAGAGTCACCAGAGCTGTGAGGGCTCATTTGAATGTTTTCACTGGATTAAATCAGACCAGCCCAGATCATTTTTCTTTCCTTTTTTCTTTTTGTTTCCTTCTTTCTTCCTTTTGTTAATAGAAGTCAACTAATCATGGACCTAAATTACACTGAGAAGCAATCTTTTCAATGTAATATAACACAGTCCATGATGGTAACTCATGACCTCTGCCCTTTTCTACAGGGGACGAATCTTAGCTCTCCAGTGTGGTGTGAGGTGTGGAGTGGGGCAGGTTTTGATCGGGGATTAATTTACCAAAGGTCACCAAAGTTCTTACTGTACTCAAGGGTTAAGTGACTTATCAGAGATGACACTTAAATCTGCTAGTCCCAAAATTCTTTCTCTAAAAATATATCTGAAAGAAAAAATGATCTAAGCATCCCATGAATTCATCTTTTTATGATGTCAAAAATTAGAAGCAACACAAATGCTCAAAAGCAGCAAATGGCTAAGTAAATTAGAGTTTATTTATACTATGATAGTTTGTGATATCATCATCATATATTAAATACGTATGTTTGACCTAATATAGCAAAAATGTTTAAGGCTATTTTTGAGCCCAGGAAAGAAAATAGCCCATTAAAAAGTGTCTTGTATAATATACTACTGAGATACATGTGTGTGTGTGTGTGTGTGTGTGTGTGTGTGTGTGTGTATTAAAATCATCTAAAATAACCTTTTTTTTTTCATTCTATCATTTGGACATACCCTCTTTCTCTGCTGACATGGTCTATTAAGAGGCCAAGTCTACAGTCACATTGTACCATCCCAAGCTCCTCTACAATCTTCCAGTTGTCATATTCTGAAAGTTGCTTAAGTATTTAATCCAGCTTCAGGTTAGTGTCTGTAACAGGGCAACTTGTATAGGGCTACTAAGAGAATTTCTGAGATGATGCATAAAAACCCCAAGTGTGGGTCAAACAGAAAACAATGCTCATTTTTTAAATCATTAATTCACTAAGTGACAAAAAATATATGGATTAACTGGGTTAACATTATGGATGATAGAGAGATAGATAACATCTGAATGGCATGTCCATCATTCACTCACTGGTCAGTTTATAAAGTTGAGCTTGGCTGTAGCTTGGTGTAAGAGTGATGGCCCAGCATGTGTGACCCCCCCTGAGTTCTACACCCACAATACTAAAAATATTAATAGTTCAATAGAAATTCAATTTAACTGGACCATAGTAAATATTGGCTTAAAGATTTAAACACAAAGCAAATTATTTATACCATTATTTGATATACAGTGTTATGGAGAGAAAAATAGGTCAAAAATAAGAAAAACTAATGTAAAGTAATAACTCTTGATATGAAATACAACTGAAATGTTTTAAAAGCAAAACTTGTTACCTTTTTTGAAATAAGAATTAAGTTTCTTTGGAAAACATAAATATATAAATATTGTTATAGAAAATGGACTGGTTGGAACAATGATTTTGAAAGAAAGCTCACAGAAGTAAAAACTAGAATATTTAAATTTGAGAAAGTAGAAAGTAACCCAGTAGAAACTAAAAATATTTAAATTTGAGAAAGAACTTCAATCAGGATCCAAAGTCACTGCTTGACCTAATATGTTTCATTACCTCCAACTTCAAGATACCAAATGGGTTGATACTGATGTTTCCATAACTCAAACCCTTCCATTTAATGAAGACTCTTCGTTGCCGAGAGAAAAACAAGAGAAAGCCAAAGCCTGGGCATTCCCTCTGAGTGTGGTCCTCACAGGGTCACCTGCCCAGGTCCCAGCAGAGCATCAGGAGATCTTTGGGGACTGTACATAACAAGATCCACAGCATCCGTAAAAACTTCCTTTCACTTGTAGCTATTAATTTTTCCCAGAAACTTGATAGACAAAATTTATTCAGAATAAGAACTATGTGTATATAGGCTATTAGAATCACTTTCTACAATATATCATATATAATATATATGTTACACATTTTATAACATATATTAAGAAATCAAATGAAATATATATTATATTGTATACTTAGATGATATATAATACTTATAAAATGTATTGTATAATATATAATATATTTTAAAAATAAGTATTTCACTTGGTTTCTTAATTTGGACAGAATTAAGAACATAGCAGGAACATAGAATTCTAAGGAGACACATCCCCCACCTCAAGTCAGTCCAGAAGTTCTGGTCCTGAACACTCTGGGCTGGAATATGGGGTAGGTGTTCTAAGTCTGCAAGCTAATACTTCAAAACCAGAAGATAGGCTCTTTCCTCACTTGAAATTCTGTGCAATATAAACAAAATATTAAAAAACCCATTTTGTGGACTTGGTCAAAATATACTAAAAACACCTTTCTTGAAAAAATGAATTGAGAAACATAGAAATGGAAAATCTTATATAAAAGTAAACAGTTAGTGCTTGCTCCAAATTATCATTTTTTAGGAAGGGATAACAACAGTCCTCATTACCTTATTGTGCTGTAAGGTTTAGAGTACTCACTATGACACCTAGCACACAGTGCTGTGGGATGGTCTGTATGGCAAATGTGTTGCTGATTGGTCAATAAATAAATCACTGATTGGCCATTGGCTAGGCAGGAAGTATAGGCGGGACAAGGAGGAGAATAAAGCTGGGAAGTGGAAGGCTGAGTCAGAGAGAGACACTGCCAGCCGCCATGATGAGAAACAGCATGTGAAGATGCCGGTAAGCCACGAGCCATGTGGCAAGGTATAGATTTATAGAAGTGGATTAATTTAAGCTGTAAAAAAAGTTAACAAAAAGCCTGCCACGGCCATACAGTTTGTAACCAAATAAGTCTCTGTGTTTACTTGGTCGGGTCTGAGCGGCTGTGGGACTGGCAGGTGAGAGAGATTTGTCCTGACTGTGGGCCAGACAGAAAAACTCAAGCTACACACTGTTGTAATCATTCCTTACAAACTTGCTTGTCTCACTATGACCAGAAAGATCTCAGAAGACTCTCCACATTCTTTCAGAGCCAGCACTTGACAATGAGTTTAGAACACAGACAACATAGGGTTTTGTGAACGAGTGAGTGAATGAATGAACCACTTAGCCTTGCCTAACACCTCAAAACATGGCTCATCAATCTCCTCTCCCTTCCACACCTTTTTTTTTTTTTTAGTAAATAATGAGTAATTTTTTTGTAGACTTTCATTGACATTCCTATCCCGACACTGTATGTTTTATGCATATATCCCGACTAAAGATTTATCTACACTTTGATTAAACCAAGAAATCATCACTGCAGAAATTCTTGAAAATTTCAATAACGTAGTTTTAACCCAAAAATGTTTTATCTAATTTGGGATCTTCCTTTCACATTTTCCTATCTAAGAGATTATTTCCATGCCTTATTTATAAAGATAGAAAAGCCCTGAGGCAAAAGAGATAAAGTTTTGAAACTGTTTACAAATAGTCCATGAATAACTTAAAAATAAATTTGAAGTTGTTGTAGTTATTATGTATCTATATATAGTATATATATAATATATGTAATATATCATAATAATATGCAAATATCATTTATGTGATATAAATTTTAAGAATTTGAATTAACAGAAGAGATAAAATAAATGGAAATGAAAAATAATTCCACATATAAGATCTTTCTACCTTAAAAGGCAGTGGTGATGCCTTAACTCTTGGTTGTTATCAGAGTTTTGCTTTACCAAGATGTTCACAGAGCTTTGGTAAATTAAGTGACTGGTTACCGTTCATGGGAATTACAGATGGTGGCAGAGTTGGAATAAGAGGGCTCCTTATTCATAGAACTCTTCTCTCTCCTCCATGCTTCTGTATACCTTTGCTATGTACCAATTCTGATAAACATATTTGAAGTATGTATTTCATATATATTACTCTTAACAGTAATTCTACTTTAGCTCTCCCCCACAGAAATTCTTTATTGCACAAATGTTAGATTCTCTAAAGCATAAACCAACATAAATATAGAGCAACATTATTGAAAATCACAGTATTATGGCATTTAAAAATTGATTTGTCTCAATTGATGGAAAATCCAATTTAGGTTAAATAACTATGTTTATGAAATTAAGTCAAGATTTATTGGCCGTAGTATTGTAAGTCATCAACCAGTGTTGAGCTTGCAGGAGTTTGAGCAGAAAAGTTAATTAACTATAATCTTCAAATGGTCAAAACTGAGGTAGGGTCACTTTGCACCATGCATGTAAGTGGTGGGCTTCAAAAGAATAATCACTTCCTAAAACTGTTTACTTTTATGTCGTTGAGCTCATTATTAAAAATTAGTGAGTAGTATTGACTTGGATGGTTTAATAATTCAAAATGGTTAAAGGCAATAAGGGCACTTGAAAAGAAAAATATTTGTTCTTATTGTTTATTACCAACTTTAAATATAATGGCTCAATTAATTCAGGCATGGTTTCCCTAAGCGAATTGAAATTCAATTATCAGACTGATAAGATAGCCAAGTCTGTAACGTATGTGTCTGGTAGGAGATAGTGCCCAGTGACGGAATCAATATGGCATTCAAGATGGTATATGGTGGTGTTAATTTGCCACAGAAATATGGAAATTTCTTTGCCTTTAAAATGAAATATCTCAAATCTACTGCTGTGCTCTGGTTGCATCTCAAATAAGAACTGCGCAGAATATACACGATTTTAAAAATAGCTGGCACACTCACATGCTTCATGTGAGGACATCTGCTACTGTTAGGCAGTGGGAAATCACAGCTAATAAATGCTTGCACTTAGTATTACTTAGTCAGCAGGAATGTAACTTGCTCTAGCAACAAACAATTGTTGTATGTTGCCTGAATTAGAAAAGGTTATACAAGATGCCTTTTCATAAACCTACCCATATCCATCACAATTATTCTCATACAAAGTTTTCCTTTAATCTAAGAAACTATTCATTCTAAAATAAAAGTTGTTTCTATGTTCCTCAATCATAACTTTTTAAGCTGAAAGAAACAGTCATGGGCTTATTATTTCTTTCAGCTTGAAAAGTTGATTCTCCCTCCCTGCTGTCAAAGACACTTCATCAAGAGACCTCAGGTCATCCAGTGTCATTGTTCATTCACCCTTAGAACTTCTTATTGTAGTTCTTGGAGCTGTTGAACACTTTCAGTTTTTGGTTTGAGGAGTATTTTTAGTGATTGTAAGTATTAGGCAGCCTCACCAGCATCTGTCATTGTTATCTATGAAGAAATGCTAGTATATTCTCTCCATTCTTACAAGTGTGCAATGTGTTCCATATTTTCGTGGCTTCTCCTCAAGTTTCAACAGTTTGGACTGTCATCCACTCAGATAATGCCACTGTCCTCACTGCTTGCAGCCACCTTGCTTGAAATCTGAAGTCTGCCTAGCTTCTGCAATGTATGTGTATGGGTGTTCTGCCATGTGGGTCCCAAAAATCTAACCCAGGACATGTGGCCTTCTCTCCTCAGCCCCCGAACTAAATATTTTTGAGGTTTATTTTGCCTTTGGAGGATGTGGGGCTGAACATGAGAACCTTGTTATCTTATTTGACACCCACAGAGCTCATTTTCTATTGAAAATACTGTCTTTCTAAATTCTCTGGAAAATCTGCTGCAAGCTTTCAAGGGTCAGTTTGTAAACTATTTTATTTTAAAACTATTAAAATCTTCTACCATTTTAACTCCCTTGAATTATCAAAAATTTACATAGAACATTAATTCTTAAACCTTGGAAAATGATTTCCTCACTCAAGGAGACTTGACTGTCCACCAATAATTGCTGTCAGTGAATCAAGCTTATAATGAATTAATCAAAATGCACATGAAAGGTGTTTATATTTATACCAAATCACAAGAAATTATTTTGCTATACATTTTAGAGAAATGTATTCTGGGATGGAATAAAATTAAAAGTTAACAAAACAATTGATCTGAGACTGTATCTGAAACACACAAGTGCTTCATCATGTGACTATCTGCAGTAGTGTCACACAGAGCTTTACCAGCGTCAGTTGCTTTAAGATCTCTGAGAATCAATTCCTTTGTACTTGCATAATTCTTATAAAAGCAATCTAATCAGCAAAATTTTCTAGTTACACTGGGACATACAACAAACCATACCATAATTCTTGGAGCTGATCTGAATTAACTGAATTAATCATTATGATTCCCTCGAAATATTAACACCTGATGATACAGGGATGCTCCTTATTCTGGGGCAGTGTACACACTACTCTTGATAGTCACTTGCCTAGTTTATCATATATCATTCACACATAAAATATATCTGGGCCTGTGATGAGGTTCCTTCTCATCTATTCTATTCCTTCCAGTGGCACCAACAAATTCCTCACATTAAAGATTTCTGAATTCAGCGTATGAAAAAGCTCAGGAAATACTTAGTGGGAGGAAAGGAAGATTAGGAAAGGGTTTTTTGTCTGGGGAGTCAGCTCAGGGGGGTAAAGCCCTTGTCATGTAAACTTGAGGACCCAAGTTAAAATCCTAGGAGCCCACCAAACATTAATCACATATATGTGTCTATAATCCCAGCACTGCTTTAATGAAGAGGCCAAGACCAGTGAATCCCAGGAGCCTGGTTAGACCCCTGGAGCATGGTTTGTATGGAGGATAAGGCCTTCTCCTAAACAAGATGGAAGATGACACCCAACACACTTGGTTGTCCTCTGACATCAGCATGCATGCTATGACATGCATACATACATGCACATGTTTTCTTCGCTTTATCTTATTGCAGGCAGTTAAGTATCAAATGTTTAAAAAGTAGAGTTTAGATACATGACTGTCTTCAGCCTGCTCACGAGGCAGCCCTAACTCCTACACACATCTCCCAGGAAACCCAGACCCACCACAGCACTCACCAGATGGCTCCTTTTATTTAACAATCTCTTTAAAATATATAATGCTGTTAAACTTCCACATCCAAAGGCACACAGTTCTGTTTAATAGTGGGGTGGATGTGAGATATTGATGGCAAAAGTATTTAATGACAATTACGAGAGAATAAACTTTTATTCTTCCATTCTCACATTTGCAATGTTACCATTATATCTGAGGAAGGAGCACATCATATCACCAGCACTTGATACACTATTGCTTTATGAACACCATTCTTAAACACCATTACCCTTTTTTGACCCTCAATTATAGGTTTGATCTCATGGATAGACACCCTCTGTGAGCAGCAAATCTGTGATGGACACATTTCTCCTGGTCCCCTTATAGTAGCTTACAGCTCCTTCACATTAGCATCTGGGCATTCTCTTAGGATAAAACTGGGAGAAAATACCCACCTCTCACTGTTACAGGGGCCAGGTGCTCCATCTCACCAACCAGTTAAGGATCAAGGACACGTTTTATGAAAGTCTTGTGTGTAGCACTAGACCGGGGATTAGTCACACACAGACCTAGTCACTCGTGTGCTGTAACATCCTTACTGTTATTTCTGTCCCCCGCCCCCAGCTTTTAAGGCTTTCCATACTCCAGGTCTATTTTTTCAAGCTTCTATATCCTTTAAAAGAAATCATTTTATTACTAAATGAAGATTGCAACAGTTAGTTTTATTGCTTGCAGCTGAGGCAAGAGCTCATTCACTGCTTCTTGGAAATGCTTGTATCTGGTGTGGGAGATACCACTGCCCGAAAGCCAGAACCTTCTGATGTAGTCAAGTAAGGACAGGATTCAATATTGGATCTACAACAGCTACAAGACAAGACCTGCTCTTACTTTCAGGAGCACAACATGAACAGATTTCCTTCTTTCCAAAGATTAACTTGGTTGCAAGCACTACCAAAGAGTGAGTTCTTTTTGGTTTGCGTGTTCTAAAGACCCTTTACAAAGCATCATGTTACAGATACTGCTTCTGCTGG
Organism: Peromyscus californicus insignis; assembly: GCF_007827085.1. Taxonomy (NCBI): domain Eukaryota; kingdom Metazoa; phylum Chordata; class Mammalia; order Rodentia; family Cricetidae; genus Peromyscus; species Peromyscus californicus. The sequence goes on along the minus strand of NW_026294617.1, from coordinate 23,125,623 downwards.
AAATTGTCTGTTTCTAGTTCACCTATATAAAATGTGTTCAGTAAATATTAATTAAACATCTATATATGTCTTAATGTTCGGTGTTTGGAAATGGGGGCTTGGTGACCAATGGCAGCACGATAATTTTTTCCAAGTCATTTAATTGTCTGTGTTTTGATAGGATTTTTAAAATATATACTGCTTATATTTATATGTGCCTTAAGGATAGACAAAGTAAAAAAACACATGATCATTGTCGTTAAGGAATTTAGAATGTACTATGACAAACTAGTTAGTTGTAGAAGCAGAGGGGAAGCAAAATGTATGGCATCATGAAAGTTATTTATGAGGTGGAACTAAGTAAATCAAACGCTGAAGGTGGAGAAAGTAAGACAGAAACTATTCCTGGCAAAGGCAGAATGTACAAAGCGTGTGAGCAAGAGAGAGATAATCATGAAGAGACTAAAGGAATAGTTCAGTAGGTAAAGTGCAAGCATGAAGAGCTAGATTCAGCCTCCAGGACCCACTTAAAAGTCTAGCAAGGGGGAGGCAGAGACAAGTAGACCCTTGAAATTTCTTCACCAACAAGCCTCCCCTTCTTTCTGAGTTCCTGGCTTAGTGAGATTCTGTCTGTAACAAAATAATGGACAGTGTCTGAGGAATCGTGTGCAGATTATCCTCAGTCCTCCACACACATGCTTACACACACACACACACACACACACACACACACACACACACACACACACACACACAAGTGCCCATGAGTTAAAAGGAGCTCTCAATGTTGTGCACCCACTGGCCATAGTGGAAGAAAGTACAGAAGAGTTCTCCTGCCTTGTGAGTTCCTCTTTTAATCCAACAGGCTTTCCCACCCTTGAGGTGAATCTACAGTAGACTCTCAAAACTTCAAAGGATCTATTTTCATTGTGTATGCTCATGTTTCAGAAGTATTTTGTCCCTCGCTCCAGTCAACTGAACCTATTGTCAATATGTAGACATGATTTCATCTCTATTTGCTTTTTACCTTAAGGTTTCTTTTGCATTTTATGTATACAACATCAGTTTTCTTGGGTTTTATTTGCATGGCCATATTTTTAATCTTTTTAATGTTTAGTGTTTTTTTGAATTCCCTGCTTTTTACATGTGTTTATAGTAAGCAGCATCTAGTTGTATTTATTCTGTGGGTTGCTGGAGATTGAATTCATGTTCCCACATATGCTAATCAAATGCTCTATCATGGCTCCTACATATTTATTTATATCCATTTAACTAGAGACTCTAGTTCAGTCAGTTATAATTAACTAATGTTGGATTTATTTTGACTATCTTTCTTGATGTTTGTCTCAGTTTTCAGTTTTTAAAATCTTGGGAGGTGGGATTCTTGTTGGATATTGTTGTGTAACAGTTTCATCTAAGATTGAAACATTTCATCCTGCAGGGGAACTCCTTAAACTGAAAGCTTCAGGGAGCAAAAAAAACTTCAGGATTGTCCCTGAAACTGATCAGATTCTCGAGAACCCTTCAGTCCCAGAGTAAACAAGCTGAGCTGCAAAGACTCTATGACCAGACCAGGTGCCTGGAAGAGATTTAGGACCGACGAAGTCACTTGGAAGGGACACTTTCCAACCTGCTGAGGTGCCTGAAGGCTATGCTGTGTGCCCCAGGGTACCAGCTTTATGAACTGATTACATGTGATGAATGGGGGGGGGGGGTGCTTTGTGGTTGTGGTTGTCTGTAAGTCACCCCCTCACCCATATTCCTATAATTAACTCCAATAAAATCCATAGTTCACCAAGTTGGACTTTGGTGGTATCTGTGCTTTTGTCTGTCATGGGATTCCTATATGGGGTGAGTAGGCATGTGTAGTATCTCCCTGGAAATGTTTCATCACAGACATTTGTGTTATGTGTATTTCATTCTGTCTTTTCCAGGGTTTCTGTTGAGATTTCCTGGGTGGCCTGGGACTTCTGGCTGACACTCAAAACTCACAGTTTTAGTTTTGTCTAATTTTCAGTATTTGTATACTACACAACACACACACACACACAACACACACACACACACACACACACACACACACAATATTGCCCAGTTTGCCAGCTTTTTTATATGTCTTGGTTTATATTTTTTCTGTCCTGAGATGACACATTATTACTGTCTTCTGAGTTTATGGTCTTGTGATGTTCTTTCTTCAAAGACAGAACAAATAAAATGGGTTCAAACTAAGTATTCAGATCCTCTCTAGGATTGGCCCTGATTTTTAGATGCACTTTTTAAGTTTTAATATTCAGGGGTTTTTATACAAAAGAAGGTATTCCAAAGTTTAATGGCTTCAAAAAATTTCCCTTTCTTCGTGAAGCATTGTTTGGCAGAGTTTGGTGAAGACAGGCAGAATGGGGTAGAGCCTTTTCTCCACGTTTCCCCCTCCCCATCCTAAGAGGACTGGACAAGGCATGTTGATGTAGCACAGTCTTTCAATTAGGTCATCATCAGTTATCCAAACCCTCTACTTCAGCCTCAGTGTCCCCTTTGGCCAAAAACAGTTGCCAAGGCCAAATCCAATGTCATTGTAAGACAACCCAGGAAACTTGGATTTCATAAATCTTGCACAGAATTCACCCTTGACCTTCAGAATCATAACTCTGAGCTCTTTTAATAGCTCTGCTGTGATTTATAAGCCTGGGAACTTTCTGATGCAGGTGAATCTCCTTGATGAGATAATTTTCCTCTAAAAATGTCATTTATGGTGAACAATTATTTTTGTGTGGCATGAGATCAGGAGCCATTCTGTACCAATCTAATCATATATGTTATGTTAACAAATTGTAATTATTGGTGAACACTGTTGGTTCATTGGGAGGGCTGGAATCTGCCTCTAAGAGCAGCTAAGATCAGTCACATAGACATGTGGTGACACTCTGGGGTTCAAAGCTCAGATGACTTTTCCATATCGGCCATCTTTCATACATGAGCCCTATGTTTCTGTCTGGATAGTGTGTTTTTCCATGTGTGAAGAAATACATATGATGCACATATTCTTGTCCACATATATCATTGGCAAGATAAACAAGCTTGCCTGTGTCAGTTCACTGGGAAAAAAAGATGTAGATGCTTCTCTATTGTATTCCATAGAAAGATGTGCATGCATTCATTTGCAAAATTTTAACCTCATACTATCTTATACTAACTATCCAGAATCACACATACCATAGTTTCTGAGTATTTAAAAATGAATAATCAAAAATAAAGCTGATCTTGGGGAGGGGACTTTCAACACAGGCTTGAAGATCAAGAGGCAAGACTAATTTGGACTATTAATATTGGAATGCATTGCAAGAAACAAGACAGACCTGACCCTTCGAATGTGTAGATCCCACTGTAGACCTAGGGGAATGGGTTAGAACAATCCTAACCTGGGAAAATGCTGAAAATTATACCCTGTTAGTCAGGTTTGATTTAGGGACTTTCCCAACTCAAGCTACTGAGGTAAAGTAGTTCAAATAGTCTAAGAAATGTAACATCATGGATGCTCCTTGTAGCAAGTGTGCTGAGCAAAATCAGAGTAAGAAACTCACTTATGGCTGTCGCCTTTATTAACTGAGCCCATGTCACTGGCAAAACAGTTCACAATGGATCAAAGATCATAATATTAAGAATTCTTTTTTATATTTATTGATTGATTTATTTGTATTGTGTGTATGTGGGGAAAATAGAACATAGGTGGAATTAGAAAGTATAATCCCAAGCAAGGTAACTCAAATTTAGAAAGAAAATAAACCACATGTGATCCCCCATATTCAGCTAAGCTATAAATGTACACATGTATACTTTGTGAACAGCTGTCCTAAGTATGCATAGACTATGAAATTAGAGAGGACACCATGAGAAGACAGTATTATGTGGTGAGGGAAGACAGGATGTAGGCAAAAGGACATGTGAGTCATGAACAAGGCACTTTTTTTTTTCTAGTTTCAACTCCATCAAAAAACTTCCCTTTTTCATGGTGGTTATTATTTCTGGTTATTGAAGTAGCTAGAACCATAAAAAATTAAATGTAATTGATAGAGCAATTGTAACCCCTACGGGGAAACCCCATGTCTTCAGAGTGGCCATTCTAACAGTGTGAACATTTACTGGCATGGGTAGAGCTTGGGACTGACTGTGCAGGTGTGGGAGCAACTTCCTTTAAACAGCTGAGTGGCCGGACGGTGGTGGCACATGCCTTTTTTTTTTTTTTTCATTTTCTAACAATATCAATTTTAATATATATAAATTTGTATACAATATAAAACAATCCAATCCAATGTAAAGTATTTAAAAGTAGTAATTGTCTTTTTCTTCTTCTTTCTTTCTCTTTTTTTTTTTTTAATTTATTTTAATTTATTTTGCAATACAATTCAGTTCTACATATCGGTCACGGATTCCCTTGTTCTCCCCCCCCTCCCGTCCCCCCTCAACCTTCCCCCCAACGCCCCCCCCCATTCCCCATCTCCTCCAGGGCAAAGCCTTCCCCCACAGACTGAGGTCAACCTGGTAGACTCAGTCCAGGTAGGTCTAGTCCCCCTCCTCCCAGGCCAAGCCAAACAATCCTGCATAGGGCCCCAGGTTTCAAACAGCCAACTCACTAGGCACATGCCTTTTATCTCAGCACTCGGGAGGCAGAACCAGACAGATCTCTGTGAGTTCAAGGCCAGCCTGGTCTACAGAGTGAGATCCAGGACAGGCAACCAAAACTACAGAGAAACTCTGTCAAAAAAAGCTGATACTTTCAATTGTAAATTGATTATATAAAGTGATTTTTTTAATAATAGAAGAAAAGAAAAGAATATGATGACGTTTATTTCTGCTTCTATTTCATAATCTCACTGAAATCTGGGATTTTTTTTTATTAAGATTGCTTGGAAAAGATTAATAACTTCTGAATGTTTTAAGAAAAGACAGTCTATATTCATCTTTATGTATGGTTCTCTTTCTTTATAGTTTTATCTAGCATTTAATTCTTGATGTCTATCACAGACATATGAATTATTTTTTACACTGGTATACTATAGCTCAATCATATTTTGGTTATTTTGAATTGATCTCAGTATCTTAAAAAAATAACATAAGCTCTCTAAGCTTACATTCCCTTATCTGTTAAAATGGAACATGGTGATAATGCCCAGCCCAATGGCTGTTTACTGAAAGAAATGGGATAGCTGGCACACAGCGGTGGACTTGGCACAGTCAGAAACCAAAGCATATAAGCGAGTCACTGAGAAGCAGCACCACCTTGATTGGGGCTAGCATCAGTGGGAGAACGGCTGATTGACTTCTTCACTCTTTCTCCCCGTCCCTGTCCTCCCAAACCAGTCCTGATGTGGTCCCAAATAAGGAAGGGAAAGCCACACTCAAAGGTTGGGAGCAAGGAGCAAATCAATCTCTCTCTCTCTCTCTCTCTCTCTCTCTCTCTCTCTCTCTCTCTCTCTCTCCTCTCCTCCCTCCCTCCCTCCCTCCCTCCCCTCCCTCCTTCTCTCTCTCTCCCTCTCTCTCTCCTCCTCTCCTCCTCTCTCTCTCTCCTCCTCCTCCTCTCTCTCCTCTCTCTCTCTCTCTCTCTCTCTCTCTCTTACACACACACACACAACGCACACACACTAATAATAGTAGATAAACTTTTTAAAAGGAATGACCTACCCTTTTGAAGCATACTTCATGTCATGACAAGAAATTAGTCACTAAAGATCATGATTCTTTTAACATCAAGAACTCTTTATAATGCAACCCAATTTCAGTTATTCTGTTAATGTGTCGGTATTTGAATCCTTTCTGTGAATAACAGACCTGTGAGATGTGTGTGCAGTTAGAAGGAATAATGAGCAAACTTCAGAAGGAAAGAAAAGAAACTGTAGGTGAATTAAGTGGTTGCTTGATGGACTGTTTCAAAAGAAGTCTTTACGCTGCACTGTCTGACAGCGTATTCTGTCCAACCAGACCATTCTAGATGGGTATCTGGCCATTATTTCAAATTAGAAGATATGCTGTTGTCAAACCATAGCAGCCAAGAATCTAAAGTGACATAAGAATGTCCAAGGAAAGATAACTGGTGATTTTATCAGTGATTCTCATTCATGATCATAATGCAATGATATGTCATAAATAATTTATCCCTGATAATAACCCAAAGTGTTCAAACTCATGAGATAATTTACATTAGTATAAGTCATTGATTTATCATGGCTCAAGGTTATTCTTATACATAACCCACCCTTGATTGTATTCGGTTTACTTTCTTTAATAAGGAAAAAAAGCCAGGCGGTGGTGGCGCACACCTTTAATCCCAGCACTCGGGAAGCAGAGGCAGGCGGATCTTTGTGAGTTCGAGGCCAGCCTGGTCTGCAGAGTGAGATCCAGGAAAGGCGCAAAGCTACACAGAGAAACCCTGTCTCGAAAAACAAAAAAAAAGGAAAAAAAGAGGCCAACAGTAAAGTCCTTGCTTAGAGAACTAACCTCAAATTCAGTTTATAAATACATCAGTAATGTATAGTTTATGTCATATTGGAGAGCAGATAAAAAGACTCTGTACCCTGCAGAGGTTCACGTAGACCACACTGCTCTCAGATTCCAGTGCAGACTCAGCCAGTAAAAGTAAGCAGACTGTTGAAAGACTTGAAGGCTATTTCTATTTTATCTGCATCTTCCACTTCATACATCATAAAATATTTGATCCTTGCAAACTTACTCTACAAGAACACTCAATTAGTTATGCAGTGGCAGAAATAGGTCCAGATATGTGCCAATCAAGAAAATAGCCCTCCCTGAAAATCCAATGTGCAAGATGAAGGCACCATGCCTGATACTTTGACAAATCAGAAATTAATTGCATATAACAGTCCAATATTTGGACAAAGACTTTAATTTTCCCATTTTCAGCCATTTACAGAGGTAGATTTGAGGCTTTAATAATTTCATACAGTATCAGTGCACAGTTTAGCCAAGCAGAGCTGCGCAGCCTTTTGGAATGTCCACCAGGTACTTACTAAATGACCATGTAATTTCTAGACAATTCTGATCCCCAGGACATCAGAAAACATTTGAAAAACAAAATAAATAGCATTGGGATTAAGTTCCTTAATGTAATATTTTGAAAATTTGATTCTATACTTTTATAATAATTACTAGATATATTTTCTAAGAAGTCAGATACATTTGGTGAGCTGAATTGCTGTTTTGGCTTTCATATCCACCATGGTCTATAAGTAAAATAGCTGCACAACTGGATTAAAATTTGCTTGTTCTTTCTCTACTTCCACACCATGAATTATTTGCCTTTGTGAAGATGATTTCTTTTGTTCTTTCCAATTAGATTAAACATTAATTTTTGTAATGCCACTTTCAATTGTGAGACAACTCTAAAAAAAGAAACCAACATAGCTTTCATTGACCATTTATTTGATGGTTAATAAAAGTTATCTAAACATTGTATTATTTCTAGTTTTTAAATTGCTACTAATTGAAACTGTAAATAAAAACAGTTGCACTAAGATGCACATCTTGTGCTAATATGTCTTTGGTTCAGCATCCTGTCCCTGTTTAAGCAACCTTTAATAATACATGCTACTGCTCACATCTCTGTGCAAGGTGGCACAAAATATGAATCACCATTTCACTTGATCCTCCATGCTTTTCTGTATCTTGGAATGTCAGTCATTCTCAACAAGAATGCCCTGTGGCTCTGGAAATCTCTGGGATGTAGTGACTCATTCCTGATAGCTATTGTGGTATCACTTTATATGACAGCATCATTTCACAGACTGAATTAAAAAATAAGATTTTTAGCCATTTGATGTTTTTCTACTTAAGTCAATTTTATAATTCTCTTGAATGTATAATTATATAGACATACATATAACTACACAAAAACTATTAGATAAAAGTGAATTTTATTTTAAACAGAAAGACAAGGAATCATTGTAGGGCTGAAAGGTAGGCTGATAGTGGAATACAATACCCATATCCACAGTTTCCTAATGTAAAAAACTAATTTTTAAACTTTTTGAATGTTAGTTTTTTTTATAAATGGTAATTATCATTTATAATGCTTTTAAGATAATATTCTGCTTCAGAGAGTTTCAAAACTGTAGTTTCCAACTGACATGAAGAATTCAAAATAAAAAAGGATAACTATAATTGAGTTCTTCTTTTTTTTTTTTTTTTCAAGGCAAGATTTTGCTGTGTAGCCTTGGCTTATCCTGGAACTCTGTTTGTAGACCAGGCTGGCCTGGAACTCACAGAGATCCTCCAACATCCTGAGTGCTGGGATTAAAGGTGTGTGCCACTACCACCCAGCTTACTTGGGTTATTCTTAAAGATGGCATGGAATGTGAAAGATGTGTGTTGAGTTGGCCTTCTAATTCTGTAGCCTCAGGTGGTGTATCCCACGGTGTCCTTTTTGCAACCAACAGAGTCAATGCACACAAAAAAAATGGAAACATTTCATACAACAAATTGTTCCATCAGAAAAAAAGTCACAGGTTTTTAGATTTATTTATATCACTGCCTAAACATATGAGCTAAATAATCCTTAAATAAGACAAGCCATGTTAAACAGATTGTTTAAACTCTAGATTTTCCTGTCACATCCATCCTACTACTTCTTTATTGCATGGGGAAGGACACTGCAATCTGTGTTTCTGAGCAAGATTCCAGCACTACTATTTATTTTATGTAAGAGTCTAAACTGAAAGTTAAAAAGACTTTGTCAACATGTCAAATAATACCACAGAAGATATTCAAATTCTTAAGAGTATATAGTAGCATTTTTTTTCTGTGGACCAAAAGTGCTTTGCAGAAAACAAACTCAGAATGTGTAACATGGCCTTGACAAGACTGGATTATGATCCCATAAATGACATTTTCCTTTCTTCTCCATCCCTTTGTCCTCTCTCTGGAGCAATATCCCTTAAACTACTCCATCTTGTAGCAGCATCTATCATCCCATTGCTGCTCAGTGGGTCATACACAACAGCAATGACCTTTGCAAAGACCTTCTGGATCTGACATGAAAATACAGTGCCCTCTAATTGCACACACTCTATTCTTAGTAAAATATCAATGCTCAGCAAACCTTTACATTGAAAAGAACAGATTTGTCGTGCTCAGAACAACAGATGTTAGCTTGCTATTACATTAAAAACGGGACATAAAAGAGAATGATATCCGTTTCTGTCATATGCTGTGAGTTGATCATCTGCATCTGCTTGGCATGTTTGGGTCTAAATGAAGCGAGTTGAGTTTCCAGAGGGAATATCCATTTACTGCCGCATAGCCAAGGCAATTACATTTCTTTCCTGCGGCATTCATCCATCATAGCACAAGTCCAGTGTTCACATTGCAGCTTAAGTGAGACCAAAAGAACTAAGCATCATCGCATGCCAGGCACTCTGTGTGTGAGTGAGACGCTAAAGAGAAAAGGCCCGGCGATGCTGACAGCAGAGGGGAAAGGGAAAGCCTTCCAGCCCACTCCAAATGCTTTGAGTCATCCTGTCACTTTCCCACAGAATTAATTTAATTAGCCTCTCCCTCTCCTGGAGCCAGGTACTGTTCCTAACCTTGAGAGGCCACTGACGGAAGGTCTGCGTCAGCCCTGCCCCAGCTACATGAGCATTCTTCTATTCTGTAATGGTGATGTGCCTCAGGTGAAAAATAGGATCACTCTCTTTCCCTATTGATTTCTGAAAAAGAAAATGCTTCTTCCAAACCACCGCTGCATTATTATTTTTGTTACCACTTTTTATGGGGCTGCACTTTCTCTGGAAAAAAAAAAGAAGAAGAAAAAAATTTAAAAAAAAAGAAAGAAAGACTGCCAAGCTCTTGCTGATGTCCAGAGGTAGAATCTAAAATCCAATCATCCAACACATAGAAACACATTACGCCTTTAAAGGGGGAGGGTTATTATTTTAAAAATAGAATAGCAGTGCCATTGTTTAGTATGTAATTTAAGGTTTAAGAAGGAAATACATAATAACCGAAATTGAGGTGTGATTTTTACATCTACGCTAAGGTTTTTATTGTGAAAATCCATCTTTCTGCCTTCAACTTCTTTCCATTTGGTTCATGAATTAACAGATGTTTTACCAATGAACTCTCTAGAATGGTATTTTATTAGCTGAATCCAACATGTAGGATCAGGGTGTTTTGTTCTTTTATTCCTGGGATTAAAACTGTTCTAAAAATTCAAGGAAACCCACATAAGGGCTGAAGGATTTGTTTCCGCTCACAGTTTGAGGGTCAGTACATGATGTTGAGGAAAGCATGGGACAAGAATGGCTCTAGCTGGAGCAGCAAAGACATGACAGGGATACTCACATGGTGTCCATATCCAGGACAGAGACATGAATTCTGGTGCTCAAGCTCACATTCCCCTTCTTTTCTACTCATTCATTCTGGAACCACGTTTATGTTATGGTGCCGTCCCATTCAGGATTTGTCAACTCTCTTCGGTTACACTACTTCAGAAATGCCCTTACAGATGCCCCATGGTGTGTCTCCTCCGTGATTACAAATGCAGTTGGCAATAAAGTTTCACTGCTACAGTTATTCATGCTCCCAAACACCAATGAGGACTTGGCAGGTTTAAAAGAAATGAATTGGTCCAAGGATATCAAGTATGATGGTATTTCGCTTGTTTAAGGAATCAAAAGTTGCCAGATTCTCAGAAGTAAAAAAGAGGATACTTGGAAAGAAGAAAATAAGTAATTACCTCTCATCAAGTGTAGCATTAGGGCTGTGGAAGATGAGTAAGTTCTAGAGATATGTTGTACAGCAACCTATGTATACTTAACAACAGTGTGCTGCACCAATAAAGTATTATTTAAAAGGAAACCTACATCATACAATAAAAAAGTCAAAATGAACATGAAAGATATATGTTATATGAAACGGATCACACAGAGCCAGAGCTTAGGATCTCATTCATATATAGACACTAAAATAATTATCTCATAGAAGAATGAACAGTGGCCATTGGGAGATACAAATTGTGAGGAAAGGACATGGGAGAAGGTGGCTAATATGTATAGCACACACTTGCAAAGGAAAACTAACTCTAATGTTCAATAGCACAGAAGAGTGAGCATGGTTGGCAACAATTATTGTACATTTCAGGGTAGCTAATTGAGCAGATTTTGAATGTCCTCAACACACACACACACACACACACACACACACACACACACACACACACACACACACAATTAATGTTTGAGGTGATGTACAAACAAATTATACTGATCTGATCATTATATATTACGTACTTGTACTAAAACCTCACATAAGCAATAAATGTGTAGAATTATTATATCAATACAAATTTTAATCCAATGTCTTTTGGAATGTTTAAAGTGTGGCATTACTAGTCCATTCAGAGAAAGATTGCTTGGTTATTACTCACTGGGACTCTGCGGCTTCTTTGTAATTCAAGTGCAATTACAACTTGACACCTTAAACAGCATTAGTTTGGTTTGCCTGTTGCCGCCACTAACAAGGACGTTCACTTCCCACTTTCCATGGATATTACAGCACACCTATAAAGGACTACCTGTGTGTTCCTTGAGACTGCAAGTGGCCAATATCATGTATACAAAAGAAAAAACGCAGTTAAAATGTAACTAAAAGAAGTTAATAATCTCTAAAGAGAAACTTCACATCTCCACTAAATAGCTTACTATATAACTCTAATATGACATTTTTATTAAAGTATTCCCTTACCTAGATTATACTTTTATATTTAACATTTTTTGGGGGAAAGCTCTTTCATGAATTACATAACTAATTCTGAAAACAGCTTTTTTATTTATGCCTTGCCTACTTACAAGTGATTATTCCCAAAACTTTAGTCAGTTTTTTTTTCACATAAACTGTTCTTAAGCCACGAATCAGCTTTTTTACTTTCCTTTAATAATTTAATTCTTAATTAATATTTATCAGCAGAAAGACTGAGTGCTATGCTGACTACTGAGTTTAAAATGGAGTGTGTTTGGCACTTTCTCCTTTCCTTTTATAAATCTCAAACTCACAGGTGACTTCAAGACTAGAAATGTCTTAACTTCAGCGAAACAAGGTGGTATCTGAAAGTCTAAATCTCATGCTAGGAGAAAAGACTGCCTCAAACAGTAAATTATAAACAGAACATGTCTGTGATGGCAATTCTTGGTTGTCAACTTGGCTACATCTGAAATTAACTAAAACCCAAAAATAGAGGGCACACCTGTAAGGGATTCATGCTTAATTGGAAGTGAGAAGATCTATTTCTAATCCACATTTTTGAAGTGGGTAGGTACACCTTTACTCCAGATCTTTAATCCAGACCTAATCTGGGCCACCCCTTCTCCTGGAAGTCTACATGAGGACATGGAAGAAGAAAGCTTTTCCTCGTTGTCTGTTGCTCTCTCCTCCCTAGCAAGTCCATTCCTTCACTGGCATTGGAACCTACTTTGTCAGGCTTCCAGTGTACACAGAAGACCAGCTGAGACATCCAGCCTCATGGACTGAACAATTACTGGATTCTTGGATGTTCTGTTCATAGCCTGTTAAGTCATCCTAATAAATCCTGCTCACGTGTGCACATGGCGTGTGTGTGTGTGTGTGTGTGTGTGTGTGTGTGTGTGTGCGTTACATACAACTGCTATTAAATACATTTGTTCTTTTTTTCATTTTTTCTTTTTGTTGTTTGACAACTTCATATAATGAGTTTTTATCACTTTCACCTGATTCCCTTCTTTTATCCCCCTTTCCCACTAGAACCCTTCCTCTTAACAACAACTCTCCCACCCCATTTTCATGACTTGTTTCATGTGTAACCCACTGAATTTAACTAATTGGTTGCCAAAATGTGGTGGGAAGTTATATACTTGAGCAAGAGCAACTTAGCAGTGGCTACCCCACTAAAGAAAGACACAGTCCCTTCACAAACAGTAACTAATTGTCAATAGTTCCTAGTGGAGGTCCTCATGGGTCCTCCCTCTCCCCTGATAAAATAAATGCTCATGCCCCACCCATGTGCAGGGAACTGCAGCTGCAGTGAGTTCATAAGTACAAGGTCCATGTCATGTTCAGGAGATGTCTTTCTGCTGCAAATCTCCCCATTCTCTGGCTCTCTTCTCCTCCTCCAGGAATCGCTTTGCCTGTTTTCACACATTTACTGATCCTGTGGACTTTACACTTGGTTCCAAGTACCACAAGAAATCCAATTCTAAGCTCTTTAGAATCTAATTGACCTCATAGATCACAATGGTGAGTGTTTAGAAGAGAGAGTCCTGCTAGACTGTGCCTCCATTTATTTAGGGCTCTTTATGGCTATCAACAAGACTTAGTTATTGTGAGACTTGCTCATAAAGCCTTTAAAATGTATCTTATTATTGAGAATGTAATGGTTATCCATTACACTTCTAATATTGACATTGTTAGTATAGAAGAGCATGTGTGTGTGTGTGTGTGTGTGTGTGTGTGTGTGTGTGTGTGTGTGTTGATTTTTTTTTAATCTTTCCCTCCTGACAAGCTCTTTTATTGAGCTACATAGCTGTATACTAGTCTTCTCAGGTTTCCCTAGCTAAAGATAATAATATATGCAAACAATGAATTTTGTCATATCTTTTCCAATACTTATGACCAATGCCATGACTCCTTGTTTTATTACCTTGGCTAGGCTCTCTCCACTATACTGTTGAATTGTGACAAATGTGTCAAAGGTCCTCATTTTATTTACTATTCTCTAGAAATCCACTCAGTAAATAACCATTTGATATACACAACACAATAGAGAGTACTCCAGAGACATAGGACCTACTGAGAAAACAGGGGGACAGCAGATGGCTCCTTGGCTCTTGTGGCACCATTAGTTGAAGAGAAGACACTACATAAAAGAAGGAAATTAAGAAGTTAGCTTCAGTTAATGTCAAAGGCTGTGGAGAAATTAAGCACTAGCGCAATTAAGAAAAATCTAATTTTTTAGTTAGTGAGTAGTGTTCCTTAGAAAACAGCTTGACATGATGTCAAACAAACAAAACTTTTCCTTGTTGTACGACTGGAGTTTAGACCCCATCATTCACATTTGTTTGTTTGGTATTTAACTATGAAAAATTTAAATTAACTTTTTTGAAGATAATTATGACACTAATCCATAATTTCCTGCTCTCTACTCTGTACCTAGCTTAACAGGAATGTCAATCATAGATTTTACCACCCTGACATACAAACTTTTAAAAGCAAAGCAAAGAAACAAATTTATTTATTTATTTATTTATTTATTTATTTATTTATTTATTTATTTTTATTTTATTTTATTTTTTTTTTTTTTGGTTTTTCGAGACAGGGTTTCTCTGTGTAGCTTTGTGCCTTTCCTGGAACTCACTTGGTAGCCCAGGCTGACCTCGAACTCACAGAGATCCACCTGGCTCTGCCTCCCGAGTGCTGGGATTAAAGGCGTGCGCCACCACCGCCCGGCAAGAAGCAAATTTAAAATCTACTATGTCATCTATATTGAAGAAATATCAAGGACTATTTCTCTTAAATGAGCATTTTCCCCCTTTAAGTGATTCTTCCAATGGAAGGAGAAATTACAGACTAAATAAAAAACAAGTTTGCTGTTTCCAAAGACACAAGCAGAGGCACTATTTTAAGATATATCCATTTACTAAAGGAAGAAGCCAACGAAGATTCTAGTTTACATAAATAATAGGATATTGATGATGGTGTGTGATACCCAGGGACTTCAACCTCAAATGTATTAAGGCTCAGAAGTTTTCTCATCCCTATTACTCTTCCTGTTTGATGATTCTTATATGTGTGCTGAGAGGTTGTATAATTTGTACTTTGCGAATTTGTTTCTATTTCACTCTCTGATTTCATATCATAATATTGTTTACTGTGCTTATACAACTTTAAACAAAAGTTTAATTTCCTTTAACCCACAATACCTTGGTTTGGTGGTTTGAAAGAATATAACCCCCATAAGCTCACAGTGAGTGGCACTATTAGGAGGTGAGGCCCTGTTGGAGGAAGTGTGTCGCTGGGGGTGGGCTTTGTGGTCTGACATGCTCAAAATGGGCCCAGTGTTTCTCACTCTTTTCCTACTGCCTGTGGAACCAGATGTAGAACTCTCAGCTCCTTCCCCAGCACCATGTCTGCCTGCATGCCACCATGTTTCCCACCATGACAATAATGGACTAACCTCTGAAACTGTAAGCCTTTCCCAATTAAATGTTTCCCTGTATAAGAGTTGCTGCTGTCTGTTGTTATGTCTCCCTTTTCATTTCTGATTTTGTTAATTTAGGTGCTCTCTCTTTGCCTTTTAGTTAATTTGGCTAGGGGTTTGTCTATCTTGTTGATTTTTTCAAAGAACCAACTCTTTGTTTCATTGATTTTTTTGTATTGTTCCCTTGTTTTCTATTTCATTGATTTCAGCCCTCAATTTGATTACTTCCTGGCATCTATTTCTCCTGGGTGAGTTTGTTTCTTTTTGTTCTAGAGCTTTCAGTTGTGTTGTTAATTCATTGGTATGGGATTGCTCCATCTTCTTTATGTGGGCATTTAGTGCTATGAATTTTCCTCTTAGCACTGCTTTCATAGTGTCCCGTAAGTTTGGGTATGTTGTACTTTCATTTTCATTGAATTCTAGGAAATCGTTAATTTTTTTCTTTATTTCTTCCTTGACCCATTGATGTTTCAGGTGGGCATTATTCAGTTTCCATGAGTTTGCAGGCTTTCTATAATTTTTGTTGTTGTTGAAGTCTAACTTTAAGGCATGGTGGTCCGATAAGATACAGGAGGTTATTCCAATTTTTTTGTATCTGTTGAGATTTGTTTTGTGGCCAAGCATGTGGTCAATTTTTGAGAAGGTTCCATGGGGTGCTGAGAAGAAGGTATATTCTTTTGTGTTAGGATGGAATGTTCTGTAGATATCTATTAAGTCCATTTGAGTCATAACATCTGTTAGGTCCTTTATTTCTTTGTTAAGATCCAGAGAATCTTCAGATCATGCTTCAAAAACCTGTAGTCCACAAAAATGGAAAACCAGGAAGAAATGGACTATTTTCTGGACAAATACCACATACCAAAATTAAATCAAGACCAGATAAACCATCTAAATAGACCAATAACTCCTAAAGAAATAGAAACAGTCATCAAAAGTCTCCCAAACAAAAAAAGCCCAGGACCAGATGGTTTCAGTACAGAATTCTACCAGACTTTCAAAGAAGAACTAATACCAATGCTCGTCAAATTGTTCCACACAATAGAAACAGAAGGAACACTACCAAACTCTTTTTATGAGGCTACAATTACCCTGATACCCAAACCACACAAAGATGCAATAAAGAAAGAGAACTACAGGCCAATCTCCCTCATGAACATTGATGCAAAAATACTCAACAAAATACTGGCAAATCGAATCCAAGAATACATCAAAAAAATTATCCATCACGACCAAGTAGGATTCATCCCAGGGATGCAAGGATGGTTCAACATATGAAAATCTGTCAATGTAATACACCATATAAACAAACTGAAAGAAAAAAAACCACATGATCATCTCATTAGATGCTGAAAAAGCCTTTGACAAAATCCAACACCCCTTCATGATAAAGGTCTTAGAAAGATCAGGAATACAAGGAACATTCCTAAACATAATAAAGGCAATTTATAGCAGGCCAACAGCAAACATCAAATTAAATGGAAAGAAACTCAAAGCGATACCACTAAATTCAGGAACAAGACAAGGCTGTCCACTCTCCCCATATTTATTCAATATAGTACTAGAAGTTCTAGCTAGAGCAATAAGATAACAAAAGGAGATCAAAGGGATACAAATTGGAAAGGAAAAAGTCAAACTTTCACTATTTGCAGATGACATGATAGTATACATAAGTGACCCCAAAAACTCTACCAGGGAACTCCTACAGCTGATAAACTCCTTCAGTAAAGTGGCAGGATACAAGATCAAAAAAATCAGTAGCCCTCCTATACACAAATGATAAAAGGGCTGAGAAAGAAGTCAGAGAAACATCACCCTTTACAATAGCCACAAATAATATAAAATACCTTGGGATAACACTAACTAAACAAGTGAAGGACCTTTTTGATAAGAACTTTAAATCTCTAAAGAAAGAAATTGAAGAAGATATCAGAAAATGGAAGGATCTCCCATGCTCATGGATAGGTAGGATTAACATAGTAAAAATGGCAATCTTACCAAAAGCAATCTACAGATTCAACACAATCCCCATCAAAATCTCAACACAATTCTTCACAGACTTGGAAAGAAAAATACTCAACTTCATATAGAAAAACAAAAGACCCAGGATAGCTAAAAGAATCCTATATGATAAAGCAACCTTTGGAGGCATCACCATCCCAGACCTCAAACTCTACTATAGAGCTATAGTAATAAAAACAGCTTGGTACTGGTATAAAAACCGACATACAGAACAATGGAATCGAATTGAAGACCCTGACATTAATCCATGCACATATGAACACCTGGTTTTTGACAAAGAAGCCAAAACTATACAGTGGAAAAAAGAAAGTATCTTCAACAAATGATGCTGGCATAACTGGATGTCAATATGTGAAAGATTACAAATAGATCCATATCTGTCACCAAGCATAAAACTCAAGTCCAAGTGGATCAAGGACCTCAACATAAATCCAGTTACACTAAACTTAATAGAAAAGAAAGTAGGAAGTACTCTTGAATGCATTGGAACCAGAGACCATTTCCTAAATATAACACCAACAGCACAGACCCTGAGCACAACAATGAATAAATGGGACCTCTCGAAATTGAGAAGCTTTTGCAGGGCGAAAGACATGGTCAATAAGACAAAAAGACACCCAACAGAATGGGAAAAGATCTTCACCAACCCCACATCTGACAGAGGATTGAGCTCCACACTATATAAAGAACTCAAGAAACTAGACATCAAAATACTAAACAATCCAATTAAAAAATGGGCTAAAGAGCTAAACAGAGAATTCACAAAACAAGAATCACAAATGGCTGAAAGACATTTAAAGAAATGCTCAACATCCTTAATCATCAGAGAAATGCAAACCAAAACGACTCTGAGATACCTGTCAGAATGGGTATGATCAAAAACACCAATGACAGTCAATGTTGGAGAGGATGTGGAGCAAAGGGAATGCTCCTCCACTGTTGGTGGGAATGCAAGCTTGTACAACCACTGTGGAAATCAGTATGGCGGTTTCTCAGAAAATTAGGAATCGAACTACCTCAAGACCCAGCCATACCACTCTTGGGCATATACCCAAGGAATGCTGATCCATACCATAAAGATACATGCTCAACTATGTTCATAGCAGCACTATTTGTAATAGCCAGAACCTGGAAACAACCTAGATGCCTGTCAACTGAAGAATGGGTGAAGAAAATGTGGTACATATACACAATGGAGTACTACTCAGCAGAGAAAAACAATGAAAGCATGAAATTTGCAGGCAAATGGATGAAACTAGAAAAAATCATCCTGAGTGAGGTAACCCAAACCCAGAAAAACAAACATGGTATGTACTCACTCATAAGTGGATTCTAGATATAAAATAAAGATCAATCAGACTACAACTCACAGAACCATGGAGGCTATATATATAGCATGGAGGTCCCTAGGACGACTGTGGCTTATAATAAATTTCGGTTTTACTCAATTACTGAGCAAGCCTCAATGAACCATCTCACAATTAAGATAAGAATACATACTGTATCAAGATAATAGAAAAATAAATAAATTAATTAATTTTAAACAATGAAAAATAAAAATAAAAGAAAAATTTGAAATATTAAACAAACATTTTACTAAAGTAAAAAAAGGGAGAACTAGGAACTCATCATTCCTCTCAACATTCTATTCTTTCCCTTGTTTTATATATTTTAAATTTTTTATCGGTGGATTCTGCTGGAGTTTATCAGTGGATTCTGCTAGAGTATCCAATGCAGATAAGCACTGGGGGGCTCCTGCTGCAAATCACCCTCTGGAGCAATGGAAAGATCTTTCTACTAGCACGTGGAGGAGACCAGATCTAGTGTTGGTGTGGCCCCAGGGTTCTGTTTATGTCTTTCCTCAGGACAATGAGGTTCCTCTTTGGATTCCTAAGCACTGAACGTGTCCTGTGGCTACTGCTGAAGCCCAACATGACAGAGACCCAATGGGTCTTCATGAAAAATATCTACCCTTCTGATGCCAATGGAGATTGAGAGCCCAATATCGCCAGCTTTGGCAAGCATTAATGTAAGCCTAGGAACTGTAGCCATGAGATTGGATTCTCCAGAAGAGCTGCCAGCTAAAGTCATGCTGGGATCAAGAAAAATGGGCCTTGGCAGTTCGTGTTACTGGAGTTGTATCCATGCCAGTGGATGTCCACACACTCCAGAAGAGAATTTGACATTGTTGCTGCCACTGTTGCTGTTATAGCAATGGCGGCCACTGCTGCTACTGTGTCTGGGATTACCATTTCATAATTGCTTACTACAGCAAGCACAGTGGAGACCCTGGCAAAAAAAGTAGCTACCACAGTTAGTTAATCTTCCATTCTATTGGGCATGATAAATTTAATTCAGTAGTTATATACATCTCGATTGGCTTTGAAAATTATAAATTTATAAACTCAAGTTTCAGTTGCTTTTGGGATACTATTTTACAAAGACTCCAACGTACAGTATGGCTTGTTAAGGAAGGGAATGGCTCAGTTGCCTTTAGCCTACTAGCTATGGGTGAGATAGGACCTCTGTTGGTCTTTTCTGTGTCGAACACACAGATTGCAAGCCCAGTGCCACTTTGAGATCTTTGGCAGCAATTAACTCTGCAGCTCACACACGATTGAGCCTGTATGATAATGAATATTCAGAGACGGGTAACACCTGGGGGGCACTCACCAACCTAAGACAGAGCGCCTGTGGGGCCTGGGCAGGAGTCTTCATGACAGGTAAGGTGACCTGCTGACGTCCCACGCAACCCAAGTCAGAAGCTCATTATTTAATAAAAGGGGGACTGTAAGTCCCTGGCCCCCATTTTTAGTAACTGTTGCCTTGCTTGCGGATCTTGACCTTGATATCCTCCCTATGCTAATTCTCTGGCAGGTTCCACCCTCCTGAATGTCAAGGGAAGTTCCTTGTCTGTGTATCCTGAATAATGGGCATTAACAGCTTAGATGCAAGATTGTAAAACATCAGTAGCGAACTTCTGTCCTCTGGGGTTCTCCCATTGTGCTGTAAGCCTGTATTTAAGTCCTCCTCCCTCCTTCAATAAATGACATTCGGCATTTAAAATTTATATATTCAATTTTATATATATATATATATATATATATATAAAATTGAATGAAAAAAAAAAAGAGTTGCCGTGGTCATATTGCCTCTTCACAGCAATAGGAACCCTAAGATACTTGACTTATGGTAAATTTGTATTCTTGTGCATAATCAATTAAATGTATTACATATATGTATTACACACACACACACACACACACGTATGAGGGACCTCATACTGTAAATAAGTTGTTCCTTATCTAAAAGTTTGAATTTGTTTTATTTATAATGAGTATTTTTTAATTTTGAAGTTAAAAAATACAGTCAATTGCATCATTCTCCCCTTTCATTTCCTTCCTTTCAAAAAATTCATGGCACCTTTTTACTTTAGCTGTTGTTATATCTCTTCAATCTACCATGTCTCCCTAAAGTTATAAAAAACTACCTGCACAGTCCATATAGTGTTACTTGTACATATATAATCTGAGAATGACCATTTGTTAATAGGCAACCAGCTGGTGTGGTCTTCCTTGGGAGAACTTTCTCTATTAATCTCTGAATTCCTAACTTGCAGGCAGTTCTCTATCTAGGGTGGGGGCCCCTGGGTGAACTTTCTCCTTTCCATGTTCACAATCTATATAGTGTTGTCCTTATTCAGCTCTTGTTTAGGCAGCTATGTTGGTGAGTTTTTTTAAATTACACACGTCTTAAAGTGATTTCAGCATCCATTTGAAATATTCATTTTAAATAGACATGTTTTACAAAAAAAATGTGTTGTGGTCAGATGTCAGGAGCTTAAAATAGCAACTGGGAAGAAGTGATGAAAACACCTCAGTTGTGTTTTATTCTATTTTACAATCTCCTACCACAGTACAAATTCCTCCAGAACAGCACAGCAAAGCAAACAGAACCTCTTCTGAGAATTCATGCTCCTTATCTGAAGTCCACTGCTTTCTGCAAGTGTCATACGTTAGATCAATAATATGAAAATGTCAGATTTTTACATCTTGCGTTGGAAGGTCGTCCTCCACTTCTCTTTATAGCTCGCCTTTTATTACTATGGGTTATTTCTGCTTTCCTTATTTCACGGATAAATGTCCTTCACAGAAACTCCCTTGCATTTTTTTTCTGAGACCACAATTATAACTCGCATCTCTTACAACTTTGTCTGCATATATCATAAGGGTTTTAAGTATGATAATGTAAAACTATGATAATGACAGTATTGAAACAAAAATGGCGATGATGAGGCATCTAAGTGCAATCAGAACACCAATCACGGCCGCTCATACACACCCAATTAGACAGGGAAGGGGAGTATTTTTAGATGTTTCTTTCACCAAGAAGATATGACATCTAGGCAGAAGGAAAAGGACAACTTCATTTTAAGTACGTGTTGAAATATCTCATAATGACTATGATAAGGGAAGAAAGGTTACCTTGATAGAGTTTATTGTTTCTATAGCAATTCTGTATGACTTTCTAAAGAGATAAATTCATGTGATTCTATGGCTAATGATTGCTTATGTATGTGTTTAGAGTGTTTCCATAAAAAGTTAAACTATGCACTCTTGTTTAGTATCACAGCCTGCCACGTCACCCACACACAGAGAAAAACAGTGCCCCTGAGTTCAGTAAGGTGATCTTTAACTGGTTTTGACTAAATACAATATATGCTATACTTTTTAAATTTTCACTTATATCTTTCAAGATTTCATACATGTATACAATATATTTTGTTCTTATCTGCCCCTATTTAGCTCTCCAATTTCCCTCAGCCCCTTCTACTATGTCCCTGTCCCAACTCAGAACACAACCTCTTCTGTCTTTCTTTTTTAATAACATACAGAGCACAATAAGTGCTGCCCACAGGTTCATAGGTGTAGAGTCTTCTGCTGGAGCCTGGATCACCTGCCAGGGGCCACAGTCCTGAAGAAAATTGACTCTTTCTATCAATTACCAATATCTCTGAAGCTAGGAAACAGGGAACATCAGCCCTTCCCACCCATGCCGTAATGGTGACTAGCTTGATGTTGTACAGTCCTTATGCAAGCAACCACAGCTGCTGTGTGCTCATAAATGGCTATGTCATGTCCAGAAGACAATTTCACAGCAGGCCTCCCCAAATTCTTGTTTTCAGTCTTTACTCCCCCTCTTCTGAGAGCCTTGAGATCTAAGGATGGGTGTGTCTTAGTTGCTAGTTTATCAGTTTTATCACGACTGCTGTGATAAAACACCATAACCAAAAGCAACTTGGGGAGGTAAGGGTTTATTTTGCTCATGCTTTCACACCACTGTTCATCATCAGTGGAAGTCATGGAAAAAACTCAAGCAGAGCAGGAACCTGGAGGCAGGAGATATGGAGGAGATATGGAGGAGTGATGCTTGCTAGGATGGTTCCTCCTGTCTTGCTCAGCCAGTTTTCTTATTGAAAACAGGACTACCAGCCACAATGGGCTGAACTCTCTCCCATCAATCACTAATTAAGAAAATGTCCTACAGTTTGCCTGTCTAAAGCCCTATTTTATGCAAGCATTTTCCCAATTCAGTTTCCCTTCTCTGAGATTACTCTAAAAATAGCTAGCACCAGAGGTTGCTATAGTTGTCCCATTTAGGGATGACTACCCCACAATTCCATATTCTCTGAACTCTGCCAGTTGTGAGTCTGTACTAACTAGCACCCACAGCCAAAAGAAGCTTCTCTGATGAAGGCTGAGAGCTACACTAATGTATGTGCATTGAGATGCACTAGAAAGCAGTTTGATACTACATCCATTTTTGCAAAGCAACAGTAATAGATTCTCTCCTAAGGCCTGTGAGTCCCCCCCAGCTTGGGATTCTTAGCCTTGTTTGCAGTATACTGGGCATGAGTTCTCTCCTGTAGCATGGTCTTAAAACCCAATCAGAAAGCTCTTGGTTATCATAGATTGGTTACAACATCCATGCAACTACTATACCAATGGAGTGATTATAACTAGTGAGAGATTTGAGAATCATTTAGAGAAATAATTATAATATGTCAGTAAGGCTAATAGTCAGGATGAGAATAACTTGTAATACTTCAATAAACTTTGCATAAAAGGCATTAATACTTCATCATTCCCAGCATTAACACTGGATAAAGTTAATTATAGTATTCATTTTCTTCTTCATTTAAATTCTGAGTTTCCAAATTCAAACATACCTTCTTGACATTCAGACAAAGAAAAGGCCTCCAAATTATATTTTATTTTGGAATAGCAGATCGTTGTAATGGGACTTTACATACTGAAGTGAGTAATGAACATGTTCCAGGAGGCTGAAACAAAAAAAAAAAAAAAAAAAAAAAAAAAAAGGAGAAGGTATTTTCTTTGTTTATTTAGTTGCTTTTCATTGTTGTTCATTTTTGAGAAGGGTGACCTTGTATAGTTTTGATAATGATATTATCCTGTGTTAGGTTATGAGTGCCAGGATTACAGACATGAACCATTGGGTCCAACCAAAATTAAGTTTTTAAAGTGAAATGAGAATAATACACAGGTATTTTGATCTGACAATTTTCATACACACAATGCTATATCACAGATGTTGTAAACATATTGGGTCAAATTTTGACAAGGTTTTCAAGACTGAATAGTCTAATGGATGTTTTTAATAAACTCATCAAAAAGAAAATTATTACTGTCAATCTCAGATTTATGATAAAAAGCTACAAACAAAAGAAATTATGATGGCATTAACATATAGCTTCCTATAGAGTTTAATTGATGTGTCTCATCTTCTACAT
This sequence comes from Peromyscus californicus insignis, assembly GCF_007827085.1. Lineage (NCBI taxonomy): Eukaryota > Metazoa > Chordata > Mammalia > Rodentia > Cricetidae > Peromyscus > Peromyscus californicus. The sequence goes on along the minus strand of NW_026294617.1, from coordinate 23,101,582 downwards.
TAACGTGATGCAGTCAAAATATAATGTTAATGTAGTGGAAAAGATGTTTTTCTATACCAGTTCCAAATTTATAGCCAAGTCCTTACAACAAAAATACTAACAAGAAAATAAACAAAAACCACATATAGGTACACTTAATATAAATTTCATAAGACATAAGAACCAGCCTCATGGAAAGAAGAACTGAGAATGATGAAGGCCAAATACTTCCATGTTAAATATACAGACATAAAGATCTACGGGTAAAGCGTATAATCCATTCACAGCCAATGAGAAGAGATTTATCATGACTGTTTTCAGAATCTCCTCACAGCTCATCTTCAGAGATGAAGTTCCTTCTCATTGGACATGAATATGGCATCTACAAATCAGAGTCTTAAGACCCTTTTTAGGGGCACATAGAAAATCCTTCCTAATGCAAGCTGGGGTCATCCTTGTGGATTCCTGAGAACTTCCCTAGCACCTGGTTTCTCCCTATCCCCATGATGTCTCCCTCTATCATGGGAGGAGGGAAGAGAGGGGGATCTGTGGTTGGTATGTGAAATGAATAAAAAATTTCTTAATTAAAAAAATTAAAACACAAAGTTTTAATATCAGAAAAAAAATAAAGAGAAAAAAGAAAGAAAAGAAAAGAAAATCCTTCCTAGAATCTGTGCTCTGCTTCAGGTCAGTGGTGTAGAGGGAAGGATAGAACTTTCTGCCCCTGGTTCTTTCATTGATGAGAAGGTAGCATGCTGTGCCGTCATGCTCACTAAACTCCAACACAACCCATAATTCAAAATTGTCTCATAATCAATGTTGATAAAGGGAAATTAGAAGAATGAATTTAGTTAACAATACCTAAAGCAATATATTAAAAGTATGTTCATCAACAAATAAAAAAAATTCATAATATTTTATCATAGTATTATGTTCATGTTGTATACTTACCATAAATATCCATTATGACAACTCAGCTTTCAAGTACTAAATAACCAGACAGTGAGCAGCTACCAAAATAGTGCAATATTTTTTTTAAAAAGGCCTCTTTTAGGAGAGCTGTATCTCTATAGAAATGTTATCATGGTGCTATAGACAATAGCCCTAATTACAGCCCTAATCAGGAGAGGGAGATGCTTACTAATCTTTACCTGGCAATATAGAGAAGGGAGATTGGCTTTTCCCTTTCCACTAGCTATCTGTAGAAGGGTTGAGTGACATGAAAGTTTCTGATTATTACCCAAGTAGAGAAGAGATCCATCCAGGGAATGATACAGGGCAAAAGACACAAGAAGCAAAGGGGCCAACTCATTCTGCCTTTAAACCCTGATTCCTGCAGGTACCTGCAGCCTGAAAACTGGTCATGTTTAGTATGGAATACCCAGGGTCCGGGGATTTCACTACGTCCTACGTGGGATATCTGAGGGAAAAAAAATTCTACATACACTATGCTCTTATGTCTGTTAATTTTATTCCTCTAGTACAAAAATTCTATCAATACAGATACAGCTCCATCAGGCTTTCAGGGCAGGAATAACTCTAGATTCACCAAGCTCCTTATCCATCTACTTTATTTCTCTGGGATGAAATTCTGTCTACATAGCTTCAATTCCGTCCAGTTCCTTCTCATAGTCCTGCTAATGACTAAGCTCTTATGCTTCCAGCCTCATCTTCGTCCTCTGTTTCTTCATTCTCCATCTCTACTACTTTCTACTCCTGGCTCAAGAGTTCTGCTTTACCATTTACATTAACTCTATGTTCTCTTCTCCGGTCTGTGGGCTCTACAGAAAATGCCTGTCTTTCTTTTCCTGCCCATGCAGTTCTCTGCCTCATCAGGAAAGTTGCTCTACCTTCCACCTTGATATGTAAAAACCTCTTCTGTACTCAGTCAATTGTTCCAGAGAGCCACTAGGACTCAAGGCATCATTTGCACAAGAAATAAAGCTCTGCAGCTTCAGCCAGCTTGTCTCCTAGGCTCAGCAGGGGAGTTAGTTACCTGTTTGCCAAATGGTCTGGTCATGTTTGGGCACACAAGAATTTCATAGCAGAAGACAGCTGAAATATTAAAAGCTGGATAGCACCAAATATTCATAATAAATAGCTTGCCTTTTGACAGACCCTTGGCTGGTCAAAGTATAGCTTTAGTACACAGCTGAATCTCTATAATATATTCTTGTGGCAAACCACAGTTTAGAATCACTGCACCAGAGGAAAAAGGTAGCCCAACTATCATAGGAATGTGGACTATGATCCCAACAGCTAGAAGACACCTCAAAAATTAGCCACACCTTCTTCTACAAGGAATATGGAGATCTAAGTAGCTTTTCTGAGACCCTTGTCTACAAGGCAGAAGGACAGCATCATCGGTATCAGAAAACCAACAAACAGTGAGCCATACAATGAGAACCCAAGACCTTATTGAAAGCAAGTAAAGAGTTATCTGCCTGCCCTGCATCTATTGCTCTGCTCTTTCAACTGGAAGAACCAAGGAGTGGAGAAGGGGTGGAGACAGTGTAGTGAAACTAACAAGAAGACCACAAGCCAATCCTCACTATCCCTGCATGCCATTAGAGCAGAAGCTAGGTCTTATGCTGGAAAGACTGAGGTACTCGAGATCAGAATTAAATCTTAAATAAAATAGAATTGTTTGGAAAAGTAAGATTAGGAGGTGGAGATATAGCTCAGAAGCTAAGAGCATTTTTTAATGCTTCTGGAGAGGGTTCAACAATTTCCAGTGCCCACATGGCAGCTCACAACCATATGTAACTCTGGAGGGTCATCAGTCCTCTTCTGAACTCTTAAAGATGTTCCACACAAGTGGTGTGTATACATACATGCAGACAAAATACCCATACACAAAAAATAAAAATATATCTTCAAATGAAAAAAAAGATAGAAAAATTACATCAAAATTCATAAGTTGTTCTACATCACTAAAGGAGGTAGTATCCCAGGATGAAAATGATCTAATAGAGGAAAATTAAGAACATAAAGGAAGAATTGAGATGTTAAGAAAGATAAAGTTGTTCCATAATGATACTCCAATGGATTGTGATTTCTCAACAAACAAGTTAAATGTATGCTACCTTCCAACAAAATGCTGTGGCAAAATGTGAAACAAGCCACATGTATATGAAAGTTGAAGATGAGACATAAAGTCTAGAGATGGATATTAGAAACCATAACCAGATATGTAAAGACAGATTGTATGTTCCTCACCCACCACACCAGATGCAAGAGGAACATGAATTTCTTCATGTCAGAAAGTAGCCACAGCATTTGATTTGAAAAGCCGTAAGAAATAGTTCCTTTAAGATTAAAATTTTGGAGTTCTTTTGTAGCTTGAATGGAAGCAGGAAGAATAGTACAGGAAATAGCAACTGTCTTGTAGTTATCATAAGCAAGAGAGGTAGGGCATTGAATGCATGGTTGGGAAGGAGACATTTCTGAGATCAGACTTCCAAAACATGATGACAGAGGGATTGTGAGTGGCTGAGAGAGAAGATGAAAAGAGCTTTCTAACTCCCAGATAAGTGGAGTGATGAGATGGTAATTCCTGGAGTGAACGTGAAGAATGATATATAGCAGTGTGAGAGCAGGGAGTCTGGAGTCCCTTAGGACTGTCTAAGAACCCAGCCCACTAACTGAATGTGGATATTCCAGACCCAAAGAGATATGAGCAATGCAGATAAGAATTCTGGTGATAAGATCATGTCGTGAATGTTGACATCCATGGATCTCTTTTGTAATGAACAGAAAAGGAACTATCCTGTAGGGAAACCATTGTCTCCAAGACTAAAGGAGAAGACGCTAAAGAAGAGGGCAGTCAAGGGTCTCACAGGGTGCAGATATGTTGAATAACAAGTATCAGGAAGAAACCACTGGTTTTGACAAATGGGAAGTTATTTGTGACCTAATTGAACAAGTTCAAAGATAGTACATCAATCTAAAGACAGTGGAATAACTAGGAAGCTATGGCAGGACAGGAAATGGAAGTAGATGTGATCGGCTGGTTCAAAGAGCCATACCATCCCTGAGCTAAATCCGTGGGAAAATTGATGAAGCTCCTTGGGGACCTGCCCAGGGCACTACCAGAGCTGAGTTCTACAGCAAAGACTGTGAAATTCAAGCTAGCTTGACAGGAATTAGACTCCAAGCAATATTGCAAACACTTGGTTACCCTTACTAAAACAATGATGAAATTACCAATGCCAGACAACTTTATTACTCAAATCAATGCTACATTAATAAAAGATGAAAATATAAAATTGTGTTGGGATCTGCAACTGTAAGGAATCTTGAGAATTTAAATATATTATAAATTCACTAAATAAATGATAAAGGGTCTTACTTTAACTATATTTCAAAATTAAATAATTTTTCTTTTAGTCTCTCCAGATAATTTTATATATTTACTACCTGTCAGGGTCTATAACTAAAGTTAAAAAATATGATGTTGAAAGTTTTTTTAAAAAATCAATAGCATTTCCCTTGTGTTAGGAAAAATTGAGAAAACAAAGTAAATCACGGATTGTTTAATCCTTTGCATTTGATTGATTTTAGAACATGTTAACTTGAATATTAACTTTAAGGGATCATAGATTTTAAATTTTGCCCTTAAAAACAAACACTTGGATCAATATTTAAGTATGAAAATATTAGATATCTTACTAAGTTTGTATTCTTCATAATTTCTGTATGAGAGATTACTTTTCATGAGAACAATGGAACCATAAATAAAATATAGACTTTACTTCTGAGAAGCTAAAAAATAGCAGGTGGTTTTTACCTTGTTAGAATGTATCTGCAATTGTTATAATCCCTGGCCATCTTTCTATACCATTCTTAGAAGAAAAATAAACAGAAACAGTTTAAGAGAGAAACTGGCACATCCTGAACCCACTTTAAAAAAATAAAAAATAAAAAACAAAAAAACTTTTGCTTCATATATCACTTGCTTATTATTATGTAAGCAGCCATATTAATATTTCTTGTAAAGAGATTTTATAAAATGGAATTGTTCCAAGTTTAAGAAAAAAAATGTAGCAAAGTCCAGTTCACCAGTAAATGTGATACTTAAAGCTAAAAGATAACATTGAGCAGAAGTGGTAATTGCCATCTGTCTCCAAAAACACAGAAGCCTACGCAATGCCAACCAATATGTTCTGTCAAAGCGGTGACTTAAAATACGTTCTGCTAGCACTAAAATGGCAATAAGCAATTTGAAGGGAAACTTATACTTGACCAATTTGTCCCCCACAGCTCATAAACACCTCTGTTTGTGCCCTTGGAGTTTATCAGGGCTCTGAGAGACATTTATTGACTTTTACTTGATCTCCTATTGCCAAAACACACCAAGGTTAACACAGTTACTCAACACCTTTGATGCAGCCAGGAAAATGTTTGACTGAAAAATGTGTGCAATTTAACCAACCATGGAGCAAGTGCCTTCAGGAAGTTCACAACCACAATCATTTCAAAATGTCACAGTTAACCCAGCACAGTGACAGCTCACTCCGCGAGCACACCTCAGGCCTGTCTGTTGAGAAGAGGCAGGCCAGCGTTGAAATGGATACTTGTTTTCACTCCTGAGTTAGCCCGGGAATGTGGGTCTAGTTTTTTTCTCTAGGAAAAATCCTGGAACACAATGTATTGGAGAGATAACAGGTACATCTAATTCTTTCTATCAGATACTGAAGTAATGTGAGAATTTTCCAAATACTCTAGAAGTCATGTAACACTCCCTGTCCAACCAAAAAGGAATGTACATTCACCTAATTGAAAATGTTAATCCAAATACACTCTAAACAACCTGCTAACATGAAGCTTTACTAACAATATTTGTTGTCTGCCAATCTTCAATAAGTGACTCAGTAATTACAACCTAAACATGCCACCTTTTCTACTGCTAATTAGGAAATCACAAAATTTGTAGGGAAAATTAATTAATAACTTCAAAGACAAGTAAGTTAGAGGCAGAAGGGAAAAGAAAACACACACACACACACACACACACACACACACACACACACACACACACTCAGAATCTGAGTATCAGAAAATTTGTTGTCACTGACTTAAGCCATCTTTGGCCAGTCCCTCCAATTTGTACTTGTGGGCCACGTCAGGACTCAGCGATGCTAAGGTACACTATTTTCACACAGTGAAATGTGCCGTAATTTGCTGCTTAGGCAAACTATTAGTGAACAATCTAACTTGTCATCAGTTAATGTTTTAAATACAAAGCTCTTCTATGTCTGCCCAAAAGAGGTAGTTATACTAGTGCACAGTAGACTGCTTCTATACCACATTCTAAGAGGGCATGGTGCTGTAGCAGTCTCTGTCAGTTGACTGAACAGTCTGAATATTGCTTAAGGAACTGGTCTCTTTCTAAGCGATGAATTCTTGGGGCTATTAGGAGAGCTGGCAGAATTGGCACATACTGCCACTTCTCCCTTTCACACTTTCCTCCCTCAATTGACTTTGCAAAGGAGACCAATTTCTAAAATAAATATTACCTTTGTATAATGCATAACCTAATCCACTACACACTAATTCCAACAAATATTGATAGAGATCCCTTCACCAGTTAGAGATGAACGATGCTACCACTAAGCCATTTTCTCTATTTGCCAATGCACTAAATGCAAAAAGCGTTTATCCCTAATGGAGTATGTGAAAACCCTGAGGTTCCTACACCAGCACCTTCTGAATAAACTGGATCAGATTTACAGCAAGAAAATACCATATTTCGTTATAATATCAGAAGGTAGCTGGCACAAGAAAGGGATTAAATAGAGAGTTCATGTAAATAAATTACAAAGAGAAAATTAAATATTTGTCTTTGGGTCTCCTGGGTCATGTGCAGGTGACAAGTGTTAAGGAAATACCCAGAGCTGGAGAGATGTCTCCGAGGTTAAGGTGCTTGCTGCTCTTCCAGAGGACCTGATTTTTACTCGCGGCATTTACATCAGGTGGCTCACAACAGCTTAAAACTCCAGTTCCAGGGGGTCTCATGGCCTCTTCTGGACCCCACAGACATCTTTACTCATATTCATAAACCCACATACATATACATGACTAAAAATAAAAATAAAATCTTAAAAACAAACCCAAAGCTCACATTCAGATACTAAATGACATAAAATCAACAAAAATATTTTTTAAAAATATTTTCTTTACCAAAACACTGACATTTTATCCTTTTTATTTATATAAAAGTGGTGTCTTCAATAACTTCATTTATGGTCCTAGAACAAGTATTTTATAAATAACATAAAATATTAAAGGAGAATGATTTCAAATAGAATGGAAATACAGTGTGAACATACTTGAGCATATTTTTATTTAAAGAAGTCCATTTTCAACTAGATTATTTTTAAAATCTGGCAAAATACTTTCTACACAAAAAGTATATTCTGAACTTGTATCCAGGAGCTATTTAAGTTTCCCATGTGGCATTTCTGTACAAATGCAAGTGAATTCAAGGTTAAGATTTTAGAATAAAGTAGGGTCATGATGTTCATATCCCCTTTGCCTTTAAGATCAACAAGTGAAAAAATAAAAAGAAATCTTCCAGAAATACTTCTAAGTAACTAAATAGGCTCATTTGACAAGTGTTGGGAAAAGGAAAAGTAGGATTGTAACAGTCACATGTGATTGGAAGTTACATTATAAACATTTAACTTCTTCCTCAGAGCCTGTAACAAGGTGTGTCTTAGAAATGGTCTAAGAATCTGCACTGATGTAACCCAATAATATCATATTAAGGAAATGATTAAACACCAGGAAAAATTACCCCAAGTAAAATCACCTAAATGCCAAGGCAAGCCCATGCTATGGACATATATCACTAGGAAGGGTGCTATGGACATACATCACTAGGAAGGGTCACCAAGGAGCAGCCATTTTCCAAGTTGCTGTTTTAAGATGGGAACCCTATCAAGGTCCTAGGAGCACAAAATCTTTCTAGGACAAGGTAGTGGTCATGATCTCGGGGAAACAGTAGAATGATATTTTCCCATGTAGATTGAGGCCTTAGAAAACTACACTGAGTGCATCCAACTTTAAAATAATTGTTCTCAAACAAAATTGAAAGTTCCTGCCTCAACTGAATGTACCAGACTCTGATGACTCTCCATAGGAGGCCTTACCTTCTTGTAGGAGGGAATGGGGAATGGGTTTGTGGGGGAGGCTGGAGAGGAGGGAGGAATTAAGAGGGGAATCTGTGATTGGTATGTAAAATGAATAAAAAATTTCTTAATAATAGAAAAGAAAAAAAGACAGTTGATTTATTCAATTTCATGCAGTAATGCTAAAAATTAAAATTAAAATAACTCTGTGGTCTAAGTGTTTATAAAAGATATTTAGGATTGTCATTCATGGATCTGAGCAGTGACTGTGATTTAGCTCTGTTGTCTACATATTCCTTTCCTGAGACCATTAGCTTCACAGGGCACATTCTTCTCATGGTGAACTCCAAAGAACAAGCTGCCATGCTGGCATGTCACTTGTTCAGGACACCTCTGCTCACCTTTCAATGGACACTGAATATAAATCAAATGTCACATGATTAATTCCAGGAAAATGTGCTCCACTAAAGGAGTCATTTAGAAAGTGTCTTATCCAGGGTTCTCTAGAGCAACAAAACTGATTGAATATATACATGGATGCCATACATGTGGATATATGTATTTATGTATATGGGATTTATTAGAGTGGCTTACAGACTATAATCCAGCTAGTTTAAAAATGCTGACTATAAACAGAAAGTGCATGAATCCAGGAGTCATTCAGTCCACAAGGCTGGATGGCTCAGCTGGTCTTCAGTATATGCCAGAATCCTTAAGAAGACTCTAATTCCAGTGAAGGGATGAACTTGTCATTGAGAATGAGGGCAACAAGGCAAAGAGCAAGAACTTCCTTCCTCCATGTCCTTTATATAGGCTTCCAGCAGAAAGTGTGGCCCAGATTTAAGGTGAATCTTCCCAGCTCAAAAGATCTGGATTCAGGCTGGAGAGATGGCTCAGAGATTAAGAGCACTGGATGCTCTTCCAGAAGTCTTGAGTTCAATTCCAGCAACCACATGGTGGCTCACAACCATCTATAATGAGATCTGGTGCCCTCTTCTGGCCTGTAGGCATACATGCAGGCAGAACACTGTATATACAGTAAATAAATAAATATTTTTTTTAAAAAAATCTGGATTCAAGGAGGAAGGTCTTTCCACTTAAAACTATATAATTAAGAAAGATCCCTCACAGGTACACCCAGCTGCTTGGGTTTCATTCCAGATGTAGTCAAGTTCACAACCAAGAATACCACAGAGAGGGAACGTTTATTAAAATGTCACAAAGCCATTATAAATGTCACAAAGTCATCAAAAAGAATGAGCTCCCACTGTCTTTTTGAAGACGAGACCTGAATGGTGCTATTTAAGTTTTTCATGACACAGATGAAAAGATATGTGTAAGATTTCACAGATCCAGGGAAGAACAAAAGTATGCTGAATGTTTAATAGTGCTTTTTTTCTGTGTCAAAGACCATTTATTTTTATTTTTATTTGTTGTATGTGCACACATGCTCATGCACGTGAGTCATGGCATTAATGTGGAGGTCAGAGGACAACTTTCTGGAATCCATTCTTTCTTCCTACCATGCAGGTCCTGGGGATACATCACAGGTTGTCAGACTTGGTAGCAGGTGTCTTTACCCAATAAGCCAACTGGTCAAGTAATTTAATAAATCCAATTATGTTTTTGGAGGTAAGGATGTATAGCTAAATACTAAGGTGATATGATTACTTGTTGTTGTTTGGTTTTGCTCTCTTTTGGGGGCCTGCCACCCAGTTCTCAAATAAACCACACACAGAGGCTTATTCTTACTTATAAATGCCTGGCTTTAGCTTGGCTTGTTTCTTGACAGCTTTTCTTAACTTTAAATTATCCCATCTATCACTTGCCTCTAAGCTTTTCCTTTTCTATTCCTATATACCCTTCTTTATTTCTCCATTGCTGGTCGTGTAGCCAGGTGGCTGGACCCTGATGTCCCTCTCCTTCTCTGGTTACTTCTTTCCTCCCAGATTTCTCCTTCTATATATTCCCTCTACCTGCCAGCCCTGCCTATCCTTTCTCCTGCCTTGCTATTGGCCATCCAGCTCTTTATTAGACAATCAAGTATTTTAGAAAAGCACAGTAACACAGCTTCACAGAGTTAAACAAATGCACCATAAACAAAAGTAACACACCTTAAAATAATATTCTACAATAGTTACTAAATACAAAGTGAGAGGGTATGGCAGAGCTAAGGAAAAAAAAACTGAGAAATAAATGTGTTATACAGTATACAGAGTAAATAGGGACCAATAGAGATATCACACCAGCTAAATGCATGGCATGCAGGAGGCAACCAGAAGGAGGAAGTAACAAACTGTAAAATGTTAAAAGAGCTATTATCTTGGACAAAAAGTGTAATTGAAGAAACTGCGTGAGGATAATTTTGTTTCCAGGAGAAAGCTTTCCAGAAGACACATAGAAAGCAGCCAGAAGACACTCACAGGTACACATAGAACATGGAGAATAGAGTCTATGAGCTGGAAAAAAATAGACTTTCTCTGGAAAACGTTGTTAAAAGTGACTGAGATGGAAACAAATTATAGCCAAGACACAGAAATTAAAACAAATGCTGCCACCATTCAGTTTCTTGAAAAAGTCATGTGTCAGAAGGAAGAAAAGGAAGTTAGGCTCCAATGTCCTCAGCGAAGTTTATTGTCAGTGAAAGTCAGAGCACTGTAGATGGAATAAAGACCATTAACCAAAAATAGTATGTTGCTAAATAAATTTTCAAGAGCCCATCATTTTGAACTGGGCTCCGATACTAAGCTGCCTAGATCAGACCAAATCAGCAAGGAATGAGTTGGTGAAAAATCATACAATCAAATTGATTTTCTCAAAACCAGGAGATTGACAGCAACCAATCCAGCGGTGTTGTAAGGAAGCCACCTTTGTTTTAAGCCCGTAAGAAAAGTAATATCATTTTTTTTCTGCTAACCATATGGTTTGTTTGCTCTCCTTTTTTCTTATTCCTGTTCAAGCTGTCTTGCAAATGCTGATGGCTAGGTCAGGCCTTAGAGCACAACTTTGTATTTCATAGATAATGCCCCAGGATTTAAGACTAGCTAAAAGGACAACCCGATCTGGAAACCAGTCTCTGGTAATATCTAATTGGCCCTTACAGATACAACTGGGAGGCATATATCCCATGCAATGACCACAATCGAACACCACGGAGGCTGAGGCAGGAAAGTGGGAGGAATTTCAGCTGCTATTAAATTTCTTCAACTTTTCTTTCTGGAGAAAAATTGGAAAGAAAATAAATGTAAAGATATCAGCTTTAATAGCATAAGTATCATTTTAGTGTCAGTATCACAAAATTGTTTGCTTATAAATGTAATTGCTTTATTTTGGAATTCTGCAGTTATCCAAGTTCTCTTATTATACCTACTGTCTACTGACCAGCTGTACTCATAGTGACAGAGACAATGTCAGGAGACCCCAGCAGAAGGAACCAGGGTTTAATCAGTTCTTGTGTTCAAGGGTATTTGGTGTACACTTTGTATCTAGATGGGGCACAGTTCACTGTATAGCCAATTTATGAGTTTACATGATGCTAAATGTAGACAGGACACTGTTCCTATACAAAACAGAGAAATTATGCTTACTTCCTAAGTGAACACAAGAGTTGAACTAAAGATAACTGAGAAACCCCTCTGGTCAGGAGAATACTTCCCACTCTTTATTTACACTGAACACACCCAGCACTGAAGTAACTGTTTATTAGGAATCATGGGAGTACCGAACTGTTCTGGGGACAGAGAGCAGACTAGGGGGAAAGAGATGTCTGGAAGACAATCAATACCCTATTACAGAGGACTTTATGGGCAAGTATAATACCTAGCAAGTGCACACAATGGTTATTTTCAAAGTTATACTTTGTAACTCAAATATCTGTAAAATCAAAATATTAACCGTGTTCTAGAGTGCATTTTCTGAGATTTTTAGGTGCTTGGTCAGAACAAAAAGTGCTCAGAAGCAATATAAAAATCAACCAACAGCCTGATTTATTACTAAGGACATTTTGAGCTCAGGAGTTCTAAAACTATGAACTAATTCTGAATTAGAGCCCCCAGACGTCTGGGGTTTCCAAGCTAAGTTTGGAAACTCAGGTCAGAGGAACCATTTTGCCTACTAGATCACTGCTTTCAGGGATAGAGGATGTATCTACACCACAAACACAGGAAGGGCAAATCCCATCATTACAGTTGGTCTGTGTGCAGGTCTCAAGAAACAAATGTCAACAAACACGCTGGATCTAGAAATAAGATGTTTTCAAGAATTGTGTCCCCAGTAAGATGAGAGATAAGGCTTCTAAATGGCAGAGGTAAGAGGTGGAAATGGTCATGGATGCCATTCCCTTTGGAGATGGGGTCTTACAAGATGAAAGAGACATCAGACATATCCGCTGCTTTTCATCTAGGACACAGTGATTAAAGTTCTTCATCTGTCTTCCCGATTCTTAGAATAAGAAACCAGATAGACTGGGTACAATAAACAAGCTCGGATTTACACAAGACCAACATCATTAAAAAAAATAGAAAGGTAGCATTAAAAAAAAAGAAAGGTATAAGTAAAAAAATAATCAAAAACAAACTACAAATGCATTGTTGTTGTTAAATGCTAAGACTAACATTTAAAATATTCTGACATGAGCCTACTGCTAAGAGCTGTTAACTGACTCATTTTATGAGAACAGAAACTCTAGCAATGGAGCCAAACTTAAAATTGGACACAGCCACCAAATTAGGGGGTGTAGAAAGGAGATTTTTGTATTGTGGGAGAAGAGTTGAACATATTTCAAGACAGATGGTCAGCGTTTCTGAGGATGGATGCTCTCCTTCTGTGTGACAATGAGTGACATCATCACTGACAGCAGTTTCTGTCACCTACTGAGGTCCATCAACTCTCCCTAAAGCAGTTCAGTGGGTGGAGGCCTAATTGTAGCTTCTGTTTTGCTCCTGGGTAAGTACCATTTAATGTAACTATGTCTCTCTGATTTAAAATTTAAGAAAAGTATTAAGACTTGTTTGGTATAAGAGTCTATAATTAATTTCTGGGCTTTCAATTGTTTTTTTCCTTTATGATTGCAAGGAAAGAGAAATGTCAAAGATGATTTAAAGCAAGGATTAAATTACCTTTCTTATAGTTCTGATTGTTAACTGAGATTTATAAGTTGCCATAGCATCTTCTTCAAGATGTTAAAAGGGGTCATGGGGAAACAGCTTTCAATTTAAACAGACTGAAAGCCAAGCATACACTTAAAAGTTGGTTACTACTTGGAATGCACTTTTCCATAGTAACCGTATAATAAGAGTGAGCTCGGATATGCTCTGAAAAGGCAGGGGATGGTAACTCTCACACAGATTTTTGCTTTATTTTGATTTATTTTCTATGGAAAGTACTTTGGCTTCATTTCAATATAAACTTTTCCTGCATGAAAACTTTGACTATAACCATTGTCTGGCATACAGTAGATGCTTAATATGTATTTGTTAAATAAATGTATATGACCCTAAGGAGGCACAAGGCAGTTACATTGAGCTACACAGCTTCAATTACCTCTCTTTGCCTATTATTCAGGTTGCTAAGTGGATCATCAATTGAGTAAGGACAATGGACAGAATACACTGACAAGCGTTCCCGATAAGGAATTACAATCTATTGCGAAAAGACACATACATGATGTGGCTTTGTGTCTAAGAGAAAACAAAATAATTAAAAAGGAATAGAATGAAAGTGTAGTATTGTAGACTGTGAATAAACCCAAAAGTGTATTCAGTTCAGTTAAAACCAATTCTAAGTGTAAACAACAAAATTTAATGCCATTTTATCAGCATTGATATCAATACTGAAATACAATTTTTTTTTTTATTTAACCAAAGGCTGAAGTAGGATTCGATGTCTAGTATTTCAATAATTGTAGTGATTAGAGATGTATTGTATTACTTACATTGTACTACTTATTTGTTGAATATAGCTTATTTTGAACAGAGAAGAGGTTCACAATGCATAAAAGGGACCTAGTGTTCTCACTGCCTTTGTTGATATACTTCAAAAGTGGTCACACTGAAGCCCCATCCACTGCAGCCTGCATTTAAGTCCTGGCCAGATAAAGGGGCCCGGACGCTATGGACAGTGGCTAAGCAGGCCTTAGTAAAGAAAGGCACGGGTAACATTAAGGAAAAGCCACAGGGCTGGCTGAGTACTCTACAGGCCTAGGCTGACATCTGAGGCTTTGTCTCAGGGGTACGAGGCAGGGGCCATTCTCCGAAGCCAGTGACACTTGCAGCTTCAGAAGAGAGCTTCATAAACTGAGTTTCAAACTAGGGGAAAGCAAGCATGGAATAAGAACTCGGGAAGCCCCTGACCTCTGATCATCTAGTAGGAACGTCGGCTACAAAGGTCAGCCTCGGCGGAAACAGAGCAATGTGAAATGCGTAAGGAGCAAACTGAGGGGAAATGGACAGGCTCCAGAACTTGACTGACCAAGCAAAGAAGCTGAGGTAGCAAGAAACAGCTCCAGAGAAACTACCAAAGCTCTGGGGGGTGGGAGACCACAGCCCATATAGTATACGACTATGCCCACCCTTCCAACAAACTAACTTTCTTTTGATATGTATCATGCATTTGATCAAATAAGCAAAAATTTGCTCACAGAACGTTAAGATGTGGAAAACAATACAGTCACAGGGATGAAATCACCCAGGAACAAAACAAACTAAACCCGTGTGCACTATCTCTAGGCCCCAAGGGAACGGTGCTGTGGCTCCCTAGTCTTAAGAGTAGGACCGCTTACTGGCAAGAGGTAGAAGCCATGGGAAATAAAAGGAAGTAGTAAATGACACGAAGAAAAACACCAGGAAGAGGAAATCAGTATGCATAAGGACTTCCAGGTCTTGCCCAACGCTCGATGGACTTGGAAGTACTACAGGCAGAAGTAACAGTCCAGCCTGTACCAAAATAGTTCTCATTCTGTTGAGGGCAGAGTCTGCAGGCAGGAGGTACTCTTAAATAAAAAGAATGGGTAGAAAGCATGAGGGACTGTCAACGAAGTAATCTGGACACAGTGATATTATTAATTTCTAAAAGTTTTAATTAGTTTTAAATGTGTGTGGAGTTTCTTTAGTTCTTTGTGTATTCCAGATACTAATCCTCTATTAGATTTATAGCAGGTAAAGATTTTTTACCCTATTCTGTAGGTCGCCTCTGCTTGTGAATGATGATGTCCTTTGCTGTAGAAAAGCCTTTTAGTTCCTTGAAAACATTTACTTGTTGTTGATCTTTTTTTTTTACTGACTGATTTTTTTTTATTTAAATTTTTGTTTCATTTTACATACAAACCTGTTTCCTCTCCCTCCCCTTCTCCTGACTCCCCCACTTCTCCTCATCCACTCCTCAGAAAGGGTAAGGTCTCCTTTAGGGAGTCAACAAAGTCTGGAATACTAAGTTGAGGCAGGACCAAGGCCCTCCCCCGTGTCAATGCTGAGCAAGCTATCCCACCCTAGGGAATGTGTTCCAAAAATCAGTTTCATTCACTAAGGGTAAATCCTGGTCCTACTGCCAGGGGCTCCCCAAAGAAATCTAGCCACATACTGTCACCCACATTCAGAGGGCCTAGCTCAGTTCCATGCATGTCCCCCAGCTGACACACCAGAGTCCATGTGCTCCCACCAGCTTGGGTCAGCTGTCTCTGTGGTTTTCCCCATCATGGTCTTGACCTCACTTGCTCTGTGATCCCTCCGCCCTCTCTTCAATTGTAGTCTAGGAGTTCAGCTGAGTTCTTGGTTGTGGATCATTCATCTGTTTCTATCAGTTACTGGAGTAGGTTCTGTGATAACAATTAAGGTATCACTAATCTGCTTATAGGGGAAGGTAAGCTCAGGAACCCTCCCCATTATTGCTAGGAGTCTTAGCTGGTGTCATCCTTCTTATTGTTGATCTTAATGCCTGGGCAATGTGGGTCTTGCTCAGAAAGGCTTTTTCTGCACCTATGAAAGTTCAAACAGCTCTCTTTCTTTCTCTGCTATTGGTATCATGGCTTATGCTGAGTTCCTTGATCCACTTAGAGTTCAGCTTTGTGCAGGGTAAGAGATAAGAATCTACTCTTGTTTTACATGTGGCTATCTGGTTTGACCAGCACCATTTGTTGATAATATTGTCTTTTATTATATATATATATATATATATATATATATATATATATATATATATATATATAAAATCAGGTAACTGTAAGAGTGTGAGTTTATATGTGGGTCCTCAATTCTATCCCATTGATCAGTGCAAAGATGCTTTTATGCCAGTACCATGCTGTTTTTATTACTATGGCTCTATCTTATAATTTACAATCAGGGAGGGATAGCAATATCTTCAGAGGTTCTCTTATAGTTGAGAATTATTTTGGCCATCCTGAGTTTTAATGTGTTTCCAAATGAAATTGAAGATTATTTTTTCCAATTTCTGCAAACACTTGGATTGGAATTTTGATGGTGATTGTGTTGAATCTATAAATTGCTTTTGATGTCACTATTAATAGGTCATCTACACTCCAGGAGGTCATCTACACTCCCATCTACTCCAAGAGTTATTGGGCAACTTTACCTGAACTCGATGGGGAAAAAAAAAATCTCAATGTTGGGTGAGTAAGGAGATGAGGGTGGATATTGCAGAATTGATGAATGGAAAATACATTGTAAAAAAATTTTCAATGAGTTAATAAAAATATTATATTAAAAATTTTGAATGTGTGACTATTTCTTACAATAAAATAGAACTATGAAAAGAGTGAATATTTTATTGCTACTTCTGGTATAACTGTATATCATTCCATAGTTTAGTATTTTTATTTATGAAATATTTAATTACTCCACAATCAAGGCTGTCATTATCGTGCTTTAACAATTTGTTTTATTTTCACTTTCCAGATAACATACTGAGAACTCTTGATAGAAATACAGAAACAAAACTAAACAAAAATCAAAGCCAATAATAACATAATCCTCTGTCTGCAACACATATTGCAAATAATAATTATTCCTGAAACATGTGTCTTCTGTGTTTTGAAGTTGTTTTCTGGGAGGCTGGTAAATCTGTTATAAAGACAGCTCTAGTAATTTCCTTGAAAGAAGAATTACAAAACACCTCCTCTCCTCTAACCACAGTTATAAAACTTTCCCCCTGTACTTTGTGCAAACAACTATCCAATCTGCATTGAATGTTTAAAAAATACTTTTATTTTTTGAGACTATAATTATGTCATTTACCCCTTCCCTTTCATCTCTTCAAACCCTCTCATGTTCCCCCTTACACTCTTTCAAATTGGTGCCCTTTGTTTCTGTGTTGCTTCATACAACGTGTGTGTGTGTGTGTGTGTGTGTGTGTGTGTGTGTGTGTGTGTGTGTGTGTGTAGTTCACTAAATGGCCCTCCAAAGTGTTGCTTTTTCTCTGGTTTTCTGAAACAAGGTTTCAGCTCTGGCTATCCTAGAAGTCTTTCTGTAGACTTCTATAGACCAGGCTGGCCTCGAACTCAGAGAGATCCACCTGCCTCTGCCTCCCAAGTGCTGGGATTAAAGGCGTGTGCAACCACTTCCTGGCCTGAATTTTTAAAATATAAGTGTCAAGTTGGGGAAATGACTTTCATCGCATGCATTTCTCAGCAGTGCCCTCTCCTAGTATAAAGAGCCACACTCTTTGGGACAGAGATTCCATTTACCTTTTTCATCAATTGGTGTGTGTGTTTTGAGTTATTATCACCATCATTTAATTACTGTTTTTTAACCTAATCTGGTATTAGAATTAGAGTCATGTAGCGCCTACAAAATGAGTTACATAAAATTTCTATGCAGCGTATTGTTTTGAAAGTTATTAAAACATAGTAATTGCTGCATGTTGGATAGAAGTAGGACCATATTGGTAAGATGCCGAAAATGTGTAGGACATATCCCTTTACCATTCTTTTCAAAATTTCTTTGGCTAAAGTTTATCTTTTGAATGAATTATAAAATCAGGTTACAGAAAATGTCTCCTAGAAACATCCATCAAACTCAGTAGCCTACTTTTGAGGAAATTGAATTTTATTTTATTTTATTTTATTTTTTACAAATTTGATCTTCACATCCGATAGCTTAAAAGTCGCTCTATCAATTCAGAACTCCACTCCAGTCAAGGACACAAGATATATTTCCATTAATCTGTGTCCTTTTAATGCTCCTCGGCAGATTTCTGATAGGTCTTACACACTGCTTGTTAAGTTTGTTCCTTAAAATTTCACAGTTTTTGTTACTAGTCCAGATATTGTATTTTTCCTTTTATATTTGTTGACTGGTTATTTCTCCCAAAGGAAAAAGCTGTGGATTCTTTCGTCTGTCTGTACTCTGACCACTCCTCTACTATTAGGTATGGCAGATTTTACTTTGTTGAACATTATGTATCTTTAACAACAATGTAATATAGAGAGACTTTTAGGTTTTAATTTTATTATCTCCAACTCTTACCACACTGATGATTATAGCATTAGATTGAATCTCTACAAGAAAATTAGGGAAGGACAGTAGTTTGGAGTCCTTTCATCTACTTGAGTATATTTTTATTATTTCATTATTAGATAAAATTTGCTAAGACTGCATATGTATATTACCATCAGGCTAACAAACTTGTATCTTGCCCAGAGGAAGATATTTCTATATCTTATTTTACATATATATTTTAATGAGAACTGCAAGTAGAAGTATACGGAAATGCCATTCCCTAGATGCAATACAACTATTGTAATTGCTGATTCAGATCAACTATAGTTACCTGCATCCAGCCCACAGAAGACAAGCTCTAACGACAATTTTCTAATGAAGGGCCCTGCTCATTATCTCTGAGCTATTGGCTGTGGATAGACAGTAGGAGAGGAGGAGAGTCACTTTCTTTAGTTATATACCCTATGCAGAACTCACCAGTCTCCAATGGATAACTCCAAACTTGTGGTCAGATGGATACCCCTGGTTAAGATAGATGGGTCACAGAATGAAATGAACAGACATGACTGCATGAGATAGATCTGTGCTGTGTGAGAAGGAAGTGTGGAGAGAAGGTGGGAATTGAGAATGGTCAGTATGGAAAGTACACATATGTGAAATCTTAAATTTAAATTAAGTTAAAATTTTAAAGTAAAAGACATAAAGGGGATTTTTATTTATATGTTTTTAAAGTCAGAAATCTATTTCTTCTCATTTAATGCAGTGAATTAAACTAAGTTTTTCTAAACTTCAGCCATAAAGTAATTGAGTCATAATGGTTTGTAATTTAAAATGTGTATTGAGTACAGAATTGACTCTGCATTATTGTAAGAAACAATAGAGAAATCCCATGTAGGTTTCACTGATTACTACCACCACCTATGGCATAATATATCCCAGATATTGGTGTTGACACAAGCCACAAATCTATTCAGCATTTTCACTTTGGTTACACTTATATACATGTGTAATTCTACATAATTTTATCATGTGTAGGTTTATGCATAAGTCCTCCACCACAGTCAAGATACTATTTTTCACCATCACAGTGATCAAACCATGCATTCTTCCAATACCAGGTTCACTTCCTCCTCATCCCCTAGCCTACCACTGGTCTCTTGTCCTGAGGACTACCAGTCTCTCCTCTATTTATAAAATGTATAATTTCAAGATGTCAGATAACCCAAACCACACAATATGTGACTTTTTAGGATTAGCTCCTTTCACTTAGAATAATGCCCTAGAAAGCCATCTTAAATATTTGCATGTATCAAATGCATGTATAATTTTAAGTTAGGCCTCGTGGTGCATCCCTGAAATTCCAGCATGAAGGTGGAGCAACTAAATCATGAATTCAAGTCCAGCATTGGCTACAGAGGAAGTTCAAGGCAATCTAGAGTACATATTGAGATCGCCTCAAAAGTCAGTGTATGTGTAAAAGTACATATGTGCACACATAAGTCAATTTTTTTTCTTTTTTGACTGTGTATGGTATATATGAACACAGTGTGTTTCACCATTACTACTGAAGACCATGTAGACTGATTCTAGTGTTTGGCTCCCGCAGAGAAAGCTACTAAACATAATTATACAGGTTTTTTTTTGTTTTTTGTTTTTTTTTGTGTGTGTGTGTAAACACAAGCTTTGTTTCTCTGGAATACACAATAAAGAATAGAACCAACAGGCCTGATGGTAATGCTTATATGCATCTGTCATTTTCTAATTTATATTGAGTGTTGCTGTTGAGTCTTGAGAGTTGAATATATGTAAATTCTAGGTATTTTTTCCTTTGTTGGATATGTGAGTTGCTAAGATTTTTCTCCTAGTTTTAAAACATCTCCTCATCCTGCCACCAGGACCTTTGTATAGCCAAGCTTCTTATTTTGGTTAGGTACAATTAGGTATTTATTTATTAATTATATTCATATGTTCATTGTACACAGTACTAGGTTATATAAGAGCATTTCCTTGCAGGTGTATGATGTAATTTGAGTATATCCCCATCTGGACGCCCTTCACCTTCCCTTTTCCTGTCCCCATTAGCCTCTTCACCAATTTTGCTTCTACTTTTATACCATATGTATATATATATGATTTTATGAATCTATGTAAAATCTGTAAACCAAAAATGAGAGTAAACATGATATTTGTTTTGTTGCATCTAAGTAAATTCAATGTGACTAACTCTACTTGCTTCCTTTCCTGTGTTAAATCTTGTGTCTCAAGAAAAACATCTCTATCACCGAGTTGGAGGCCAGCACAAGATGGAAACCTGGACCCCTCTGGAGCACAGCATCTGTGTGCTGACCCTGGGGAAATAATCCTGGAATATTTCACCTCAGTGTTGTTGCCCTCTTTTAATCACAGCTAATTTCTCAACCCCAGCTAACCAGTGTCAATTGTCCCAGTAAAGACTTCGTTTCAGTGTGCTGGTCTCCTCTTAATCACTGATGATCAGAAACCACATATTCTCAATTCAGACTATCACATAAGCAGCCCTAACGGAATCTGTGAAGAACCCAAAAACTTCCTTCTGAAATGTCACATGCCAGACCTGCATCCACTGCATTGCTCTCAGCATGGTTACCTTCCAGGTTCCCACATCTATTAAGTGTAGACGAATTTCTAAATAGTCTTATTAAGTAAGAAACACAGAGCCAAATATAGGAGTTAAAGCCGTAGAGATCAGAGGAATAGCTACCAACTAACTTTAGCTCACCACGTCGCCATAGCTTCCCAAGAGAGCCAAACCTGTCTAACCTGTGCCTTTATTGCCTTGTTGTTCTGTCTTTTCATTGGTTCTTAACCCAGCCACCTCACTTCCTTGTCACTGCCTATCTATACAGACTTCCAGGTCTCTATGGTTGGTACTGGGATTAAAGGCATGTGTTACCAGCTTGGCTGTGTCCTTAAACATGCAGAGATTCTGCCTGCCATGTGATTGGATTAAGGGCGAGTGCTACCACCACCTGACTTCTGTTTATGGCTGACTATGACCTCTGATCTCCAGGCAAACTTTATTTATTAACATACAAATAAAATATCACATTTCGCCGGGCGGTTGTGGCGCACGCCTTTAATCCCAGCACTCGGGAGGCAGAGGCAGGCGGATCTCTGTGAGTTCGAGGCCAGCCTGGTCTCCAAAGCGAGTACCAGGAAAGGCGCAAAGCTACACAGAGAAACCCTGTCTCGAAAAACCAAAAAAAATAAAAAAAAATAAAAAAAAATATCACATTTCAGCACAAATAAAATATCACCACAATTAAGCTCTAAATAATTAACGGTTTTTCTAGCCCAAAGTTCCAAGCTCTTTGCATAATCCTCCCCAAAACAGATGGTTACAGCAATACTCTATTCCTGGTTTAGTTTGCTTCTTTATTACATGACCAAAATCAGCTTGGAGAGGAAAGGGTTTGTTTCAGCTTACAGTCTGTCATTTGGGGAAATTAGGGCAGGTACTCAAGGCAAGAACTGAAGTAAAGACCATGAAGGAATTTTACTAATTGGCTTGGTCCTCCCAGCTTGCTCAGTTTGCTATATTGTACAACCAATTACTGACTGCTTAGGAATGATACCACCCACAATAGTCTGGGCCCTCCCATATCAATTGTCAATCAAGAAAATGCTCCACAAATTTGCCTACAGGCCAATCTGATATGGCATTTTCTCAATTTGAGATTCCCTCTTCTCAGATGACTACAGCTTGTATCATGTTGGCAAAAACTAGCCAGAAATCCATAAGAGCTCTTAACTGCTGGGCAACCTCTCCAGCACCCTCATAGTAATACAATGGATATATACGTACCATGCATTTTTTCAGAGTCATTTGTTAAATATTTATTGTTGTACCACGAATGTCAGCCCAGCTCAAGCTGACCTCCTTCTACTTTATCTCTGCCTTACACTGCATTGCTTTGGAGAGCTTTCAAGGGCTAAGTAAAGAGAACAGTTGAAGTCTGGGCATCATCCTTCAATGGTTTAATGAAGTCGTAACTTCTAATGGCCCCTTTGTCTTTTCATTGTCTTTTGCAAAACTTCGTATACAGCAATATTGCAAAGTAGTTGAGCCAATTAAATATTTTCATTTAATGTACTAACCTATTCTAGTCCTTTACTGTGTTAAAAATGCATTTTTTGATATTGAGATTCATGTGGACAAAGAAATTATCAGTAAGAAATATTGAAGGTGGCATACCTTATTTTACATAGGAACCAAACTTGTCAAAGTTCCATTTTTTAACCGTCTTCAAACTCAGAAGTGAGATGGTTGTTATAGGGAAGAATGGTAACATATTTATTGAATTGGAAAGAAAAAACAAACTTTTTCTGACAGACTTAAGATTTGGCTTGCTGACCAAGTTGAAAGAAATTGAATAGATTTCGTGACACTTTCTAAAGCTAAAAATGCTAAATCTGAAGTCTCAGGATCTTGACAGAACTATGCCTTACTCAAAATATTATGTTGGTCAATTTATATTTGAATTAATTTCTGTTTTCAGACTACATCAGATTTGATTGGTGCCTTTAAGTAAATATGTAGCAGATTTAATTAAATCATTTGTTGCATCTTAGTCTGTATCTTTGTAAATGTAACTCTTTAATGAAAGGGAGAAAGGAGGAGAAGGAGAAAGGCATATGGAAGCTGCTTATTAAAGGATCATGAAGTCTTTTTTGATGAGATGTTTTGTATCTACTGACTAGATTTTATAATGCTGGGATGTCTTATACATGCTGCCAGAGGAAAAAAGTAATTGTCAGTCTCACCCAGGTGTAAAACCTGCAAACTACAAAAATGACTGACCTGAAAATACATGTTCACTGGTGTAATAGTGGCAGAAACATCACGGGAGAAACTAAACACTTCTTAAATGGATTTAAGTACCACTCCACAAGACAAAAAACATACCTGACACCATTTTCAGGCCAAGATCTATGGCTAAACAGGTCATATGCACCAAGATAGAACCTACTACTATTATTCTGCTAAATAGAGTATTAAACTGATACCACTGACATCATTATATTCATAGATAAATCCATCTCTTAACCCTCGTCAGAGATGTCTCTATTTGCAGTAGGATGATGGTTAGCACAGAGAGCCACAATTGACCAAGGTGCAGAGAATGATATACTACAGAGTGTTCAGCCTTAAATGGGACAATCGTATCACATACATCTCCCCAAGCCTAGGGATCGTCGTGAGAGAGGGGAAAAAGACTGTAAGACCAGGAAGCTGTGGGTGACTTCAAGGAAAGAGTGTCTTCCAGACACAGTAGGGCAGCTGCACATATGAACACACAGAGATTGTAGCAGCATGCACATACTACCTTTGTAATCACAAGACAGACCAAATCACAGCATGGGGAGGTAGGGATGTAGTCCCACCCCTAGCCAAGAAGCCATTGGCACTTGATAGCTGTGGGGAGAAGGAAAGTTAGATTCTTGCCCTGGTAAGTGGACCATGTATGTTTCAATGATATGATTTCAAATATATGTTTTAAATGATCTGTATTAAAATTTAATATAATTATGTTGTCTGGGATAGCTTCTTTAAAATCTAATTATAATGATTAGTCAAAAAAGAATTTTTATTTAAATCCTGCTTGCCATAAGTGTCATTTTATGTCAATGTATTTATATGTATATAAGTTGCCAAACCCAAGACCTCTACAATGCTGGGTATACATTCTTCCACTGAAGAATGAGGGCTTTTAGCTCCATGAACTTATTTTTGTTATTGTTACACACATACACATACACACACACACACACACACACACACACACACACACACACACACACCTGCGTGCGCACACATGCATCCATGTACATTCACGTAGAGGCCCGAGGAAGATGTCAGATGCTTTTCTCTATCACTCTTCATCTGGTTCTCTGGAGACCAGGACTCTCACTGACTCTGAAGTTTGCCATTTTGGCTAGGCTATCTGTCCACTGAGATCCCAGGATACCCTTGTCTCTAGCCACCAACATTGGGGTTACAGGCACTAACAGACGTGCCTGACTTTATACATGGGTGCCCCAGGTTTGAACTCAGGTTCTCAGGCTTATACAACAAGGGTTTTTATCTACTGAGTCATCTCCCTAGCCCAACACTTAAGACTTTTTTCATGAATTCTAATCTAATAACATATCAAATTATTACAAAATATTCCATTATAGACATTTAATGAAATGATACACCTGTATTTTAAGACATAAATTTTTAAAATGAGTAAAGGTACTTTGATAATTGCTTGAGATGATAAATGACCACTAACAAAATGAAGAACCAAAACTAAGACTTTTTTCAAAGTCAAGAAATTATAATTTAGTGAACATTGAAACTTCAGTGTTTTTTATTGCAATATGATTTTTGAGCAGCCAGTTGCTTTGACAGTTTATTATTATAGCTCTGAGAAATCATTTGTAAGAGTGATCAGTAGATTCCAACAAGGCTTCTCCCTAACATGTATTCCAAGTAGTACAAATATCCACAAATATCAATACTATATTGGAAACATAGAAAAGAGTAACTTACTGATACAACTAGACTTTTGTGTTTAATTAACTCATGAGAAATTGTGAAGGGTTTGAAAGTGACTTAAATGTCTGGGTACTGGGCAATGTGATCCAGTTGATAATGGCAGTTGGATAAGTGGAAGGTAATTGCACATTGTCGGAGGGGGGGAAATGTCTGATTCTGACTGGAAATAGATTCTCTTTGAAAATGTGCACTAGCCTGTGCTCTGATTCAAGTGGTTTCTTGCCAGTGTGAGAAGTTTTAGCAAGGACCATTTCTCTCCAACTCTGATGATGGCTAAGCACAACTGATACATTAAATGCAGCTGCAGTGCTAAGTGTTTTTGTGCCTTTGTTGTTAGGAATCATCCTAGAATTTAAAAACTAGGTTAAACATAAGTGTATTTTCATGGCCTTGGAAAATTTGTACTCAGCCAATAGTGCTGGAGAATGTTGTTCAGTGAGGGGGAAGGGTGCCAAAGAGGAGGGCTAACGAGATCCAGCATTAGCACACATGCTTGCACAGGAGCATAACAGAGATTATTCTTTATTAAAGACTTTCTTAAGCACCCCTCAGTATCATCAATCATCATTTACTATTCTTCTTGGGACCAGAAACTATGTCTGTTCATTTATATATTATTCAGAAGTTTGAAAGTGAAACGAAAATTAATTTCATGTTTTGGGGGGGTTACAAATCATCTCAAAGACCACTGGATTTTCTTTAGAACAAAATTTAGTTAGTTCTACCCTTCATTTCTTTCTTTGTCCTCTTCCCCATCTCTCAGTTCTTCCATTTAGACCTGTCTACCCCAGTATTCCGCTTACTTTCATTTTGCCTGTGTTCTACTACCTGTCTCTCTCCAGATCTCCTCCCCAAGACAACTTGCTAGCAAACTCCTGTGAAAAAGTACTTAGGACCTCTTTCACGAGGATGGGTTCTATCAACTAAGAAACAACACTCAGGATTCTGGGGGGATTTGGGTGATGGCTGGCTCCACAGACTAGCAAAATTTCACCAGGTTATCAAACAGTACCCACTCCAGCCTTCCAGGTAAATAGGTTTCAGTTTCTTCCATTGAAGAAAAAGGTCTGCATATTTAACAGTTCTGGTTTCCCTAGTGCTTATCTGAAAGCACATGGACTGTGTGTACTTCTACATATAGTTGCAAAATAGAAGGGTGGTGGGCAACAATCCTGAAATCCTATAATAATCATCCCAGATAGAATACTATTCTGTGATCCTGGGGTACACTATTGCCAAAACTCAATAGAAATTTAGTACAATCTTAGCAGGAGAGAGGAAAGGCATTCATGAAAGAGAAATGGAGAGAGACAGAAAGAATGGAGTTGGGAGAGGTAGAGAAGGAAAAGGACATGGGGAAGGGAGAATGAGAAGGAAGAATGAAGAGGAAGGAGAAGGAGGAAGGATTATGCAAGAGAGATCGAGGGAGAAGAAGAGGAGGCGAGCTCTTGTTTCTGCCTCAGCAGTGTGCCGCTGTCCAGATCAATAATCTGAGAACTGAAAGTCCAATTATTGTGAGAGTTGAATTTTAGCGTGAGTATAGTAGGTAGAAGGCTGCAGTTCAGATACACTATTTTCATTCTTATGAACTTTAGAACTTTGCAAGTATTAGTGGCATCAATTACAACTTAGCTGAACACCTTTCTTTCTCAGCCAGTGTATTCCAGATATCTTAATTTCCATTTTGTCTTTCAGTAGGTTTTGATAGTGTGCTGGCTAGTTTTATGTCAACTTGACATAAGCTAGAGTAATTTTAGAAGCAGGAAACCCAATAGGGAAATTGGCCTCTGGGTCATTTTCTTGGTAAATGATTGATGTTAAGAGGGAGCAGCTCACTGTGGGCAATGCCACCCTGAACTGGCAGTCCTGGGTGCTATAAGAAGGCAGGCAAAGAAAGCCATAAATAGCAAGCCGGTAAGAGCCTTCCTCCATGGTTTCAGTTCCTGCCTCAAGTTCCTGCCATTAATGATGACTTCCATTAATGATGAACTGTGATTGGGACATTTAAGCTGAAATAAGCCCTTTCTTCTCCAAGTTGATCTGGCTGTGGTGTTCTATCACAGCAACAGAAACCTAACCAAGAGAGGCAGCATTGTCCAACTTGAGTGTGACTTCTACCTTCGGAGATAGTCTACAGTTTCCTAGCCTCCATGGCCCTGCCAACAGCCCTGTCATGGGGTTCAGCTATGACCCACATGACAATGTAAGCCCATCTGAAACAGCAGTACCCTGAAGATCCTCATCCTGGTATTAATGCACCCGTTTGCTTAGGGCAGTGTCTCCATTTGCAAAGCCAGTGTATGTCACACCTTTTCTGGGGCCTTCAGCCTTCCTAACATTTCCCCTGCTTGGGGCCTGTAGTTCCCCCAAAGCACAAGCTGGGCACCTGTGGCATGTGATAACTTGTACCCACAGATATTTTTAAAACCTACTCCTTCAGAGCGCTAAGAATTTTACTGAAATCTGAGGCACTGATGAAGAACCAGGTCGTTCTCTCTCTCTCTCTCTCTCTCTCTCTCTCTCTCTCTCTATATATATATATATATATATATATATATATATACACATATACACACATATATGTATATATGTATGTATGTATGTGTATATATATACAGATACAGATATAAAAGGAGAAAGGCCTAGAGTAAAATGTGGTGGCCTTTAAAACATAACAAGAGACATGGAATCTAAGCCATGTTTAGCTCTCTTTCCAGAGAAAGAAGCTAACTACGTATCTGCAAAAATTGGTCGTGGTCATGGGCATCAGTTTCTAAAAGCTATAAAGCCCAAAGCCTGCATGTACAGTCCATACTTAATCGGAGCAACAACACAAACACAACCTGCCTTAGCTCGACAGAAGCCTAATTTATCCATCTATATTCCATTCTTCCAAAATTTTATTAACCATTTAATTTTTTAGGTTACTGGGCCCATGTTCCATTTTCAGAGACCACAGCACTTTTTTGTGAGGGGCTGGACAGTAAATATTTTAGACTTTGCAAACAAGCCATGCAAGGTCTCCGCTATGAATCTGTCTTTGTTTTTATACAGCCTTTAAAAATACAAACAGCCTTTGGACCAAATTTGGAACACGAGCCATATTTGCAAGCTCTGCTGTCGATGCTCAGGTCTGTAAGATTAGGTTCACATGTCTGGAAAGCTTCCTAAGCACAGCAGGAGCAGCTGTCTCCCAAGAGACGAGAGCTGGCTCTAACGTGGTGGGCAGGAGGTGAGCCGCAGAGAAACCTCCTCTCTCCAACCAGCTGGCATCCTGGGGTAGGGGTTGTGTAGAGAAGGGGGGGTGTTGAATAAAGCAGGTTTTCTCCATCGGATGGGGCCTCAGCTCTAAACATGTAAACCCTGAAAGTCTGTTCAATACCCCAAGGTAGAAACACAGGAAGGCGCCGAGCTATGTCTGCTCTTAATAAATTCAGTCGCTCTCTGCTAAAGAGCACGGTCAGGTGGAAGGGAAAGAGGCCAGAGCTCACAGTCATAGAACAGAAGGAAAAACAAAATTAAAAGTGAAGGATACTTCTCCGTTTTAGGATACACTTGAAACTGACTTTAGTGACTGCCTCTAGCTTCTTTTTCTTGATAAAATGATTGAAAATTTCAACTTCCTTATTTTTTTTTTTACCAAGTTTTGTGTTATCTATACCTTCATTTAGAATGTGGATTTGTTAGAGGCAATATTATGTTCATCTTATTCATTATTATTTATTGGTAAAAAATTTGATGAGTTTTTTTTTTGAGAAAAGGTCTTAAGTAACACAGGCCTGACTTGAAGTTACTATGCAGCAGAGGATGACCTTGACTTATACCAGTCCTCCTGCCTTCCAAGTGATCATAGGTGTGCTCCATCATGCCCAATTTATACAGTGCTGAGTATCAAACCCAGGGCTTCTTGCAGCATGTTATGAGTCGTATCTCCAGCCCTCTGATGGGTCTGTTAGCACTATGCTAACATACTCCAAATCCTCAAGAATAAAGGGAAAGTGTGGGCTGAGCAATGGCTTAGTGGTTAGTAGCACTTGCTGCTCCTGCAGAGAACTTGAAGTCGGTCTCCAGCAGACACATGGTGGCTCACAACAATCTGTAACTCCAGTCCCAGAGAATTTGACACCCTCTTTCTTCTGCCACCATGGGCATAGCACACACACGATTCACATGCCAGCAAAACACACTTACACTTAAAAACATTTCTTAAAAGAACGAGGAAAAGTAGGGAGGAATGGATGGCTATCGGGGCAGCAATGCCATAAAGAAATAGTTTCAGGTAGTTGTCCTTTAGGCTAACATAATAATGTCCCAGGTTGTTAATTTACAACTTGACAGTAGACACTTGGCACTTTTAGTCATTAAGACTAAGAAGTCCAACATCAAACTGACAGCAGATTCACTCACTTCTTCAAAGACGGCACTTTCCAGCTATATCCTCACATGAGAGAAGGGACAAATAAGTTTCCCCAGGTCTTTTTGAGAAGGGCACTAATATTACTCATGAGGGTTCCATTTTCATGAGCTACTTAGCATTCCAAGGTCTCACAGCTTACTGCAACCACATGGGGTATTAACATGTAGAGCCTAGCAGGACAACAAGCTCAGACTTCAATTTTTTAAATTATGTGCAGGATTAGTAAATGAAATGAGGAATGGGTGATTAAAAGTATAGGAAAATTGGGATGGCACAATGCAAAGAAACTCAAGAGAGGGTGGATATGTTCCAAATTACAGGGCATTGATGGCAGTGCTGAGAGTTGGTGCAAGGTCATATATAGGAGAAGAAGTAACAAGTCATTTGATTTAAAGATGACAGTGACTGTCATCATCAGACAAGGCAGGAGTAAAGGGAACCCTTAAATACCTGGAGTATAAATGGAAATCAGGATGGAGGCTCAGAAACACTAAAATCAGAACCACCATATGATTAAACTGTTCTACTCCTGAATGTATGTCTGAAGCGACACAAGTCTGCACACCAGAAAAATACTTGTATATGTGTGCTTTTTTAGCACTATTCCAAAGTTATAGAATCAGCATAGGTACCCATCAACAAATGAGTAGATAAAGAAAGTGTGGTAAATATACACAATTGAAATATATTCAATAATCAGGAAGAATGAAAACATGACATTTGAAGGAAAAGAGGTAGAACTGCACATCACAATGTTAAGTGAAATAAGTCAGAATATGACAAATGCTGCATGTAGTCTCTCAGAAGTGAACCCTCAATATAAGTGTAAGTGTATGCATGCGTGCGTGTGTGTGTGTGTGTGCGTGCGTGCATGCGTGCGTGCGTGCGTGTGTGTGTGTGCGTGCGTGCATGCGTGCGTGCGTGCGTGCGTGTGTGTGTGTGTGTGTGATATTAAAGGTAAGGGAAGTGGGAAAAGAGAAGATAATTGAATACACATGACATAAAAGCAGAAGGGGAGGTTACTTCAGGTGAGGGATGGGAGCAAGGGAGATGGGGGAGGGAAGTCAGAGAGAAGACCAGGAAGAGTAAAGCATAGTGATGTGTATACATGAAAATGCATAATGAAAACCAATACTTTCAGCCGGGCGGTGGTGGCGCATGCCTTTAATCCCAGCACTTGGGAGGCAGAGGCAGGCAGATCTTTGTGAGTTCAAGGCCAGCCTGGTCTAGATGAGCGAGATCCAGGAAAGGCGCAAAGCTGCACAGAGAAACCCTGTCTCGAAAAACCTAAAAAAAAAAAAAAAAAAAAAGAAAACCAATACTTTTATTTTAACTTTGAAATTAAGAAAAGTAAATAAATAAAAACATATTTACCCAAAGAGGACTTTGGTAGAACAGTTTTGAATGTTTGGAACATCTACAACTCTAGCTGCGGGATTATGAATGTGAGTCATCCTCGGTGAGTAGGAGACTCTTATTTTGACAAAATACAATTAATATATTATATCAAGTGACAATATTGCTGCATCATGCATGAACTGAATATGCCTTTCTCTAAACTCATACCTTGACCCTTGTTCTGAATATAATATATTTTTGGAGGTGATATCACTGAAAGGTGATGAAGCCAAGCAGGCAAACCCTACCACAGGATCAGTAATTTTACAAAAGGCACTCTTGCCTCTTCTGCCTGTAGGGTGAGGACAGCATGAGGAGGCTGCCTTCCCTGAAGAAGGAAACAGCTGCTTCCCAGACACTGAAGAGGCTTCCTCTCTTATCACTGATTGCCTTGTTGTACATTTCTGTTTATTAAGTACATCCAGTTTGTGGCATTTTTGCAACAGCCCCCAAAGAACGCCCAGCATTAAGTACTAAGGACTGTATCTAGAAGCAGTTTTAGTTTTTCCCCTGTGCTTAGCTTTTGAGGGATGATCCAGGGCCACCCCCAGATGTCCATTGCGAAGGATGAAGGCAGTGGGTGAAACTTGCTGTAGCTGAGGGAAGGTGGCAAGTCTAGTTCTAGAGATGTTTGTTAACACAGGTCTGGGTAATTTTGTGGGCCCTAGAAACTACATCAAATATGGAAGTTCAGATAATAAGGGTAATCAAATTTCATGCTTTGAGGTATAAATGGCTTGCCTGCAGGATGGAATCAGGAATTACACTTCTGTCCCTTATATCCCTAAGAAACACATCATAAGGCCTGAATGAAGAGGCAACAAAAGTTCTCAGGCTAAGAAATGTGAGGGTCAATCATCATGGAGTCAAGATTGCCAAACCATTTGTTAGCACAGAGTTGTGATTTTTAGGGTGAGAAATAACATGTAGAAACATACAGTATTAAATTTCCACAGGAAATAAATTTATAGTATTGCACAATCGATTCATAAAATTCCCATGTTAATGAATGATATTTTC
The DNA here is from genome assembly GCF_007827085.1 of Peromyscus californicus insignis. Classification (NCBI taxonomy): domain Eukaryota; kingdom Metazoa; phylum Chordata; class Mammalia; order Rodentia; family Cricetidae; genus Peromyscus; species Peromyscus californicus. The sequence continues at coordinate 23,069,605 of NW_026294617.1, read as the reverse complement.
AAACAATATGAATATTGAGAATTGATAATCCCTTCCTGGGATAGTTGCTTCTTAGCTACAAATATGTACTGAGGTTATCATTAATTAGTTTCAGGTAAACACTAAGATTGTCTATCAACATAAAAGTCAACTAAGTAGATCAGATTTTAAGAGTGGAAACAAAAATTGAATTTGTCATATGTCTACACAAGTACTTAAAATGCATGAAGCTTTTTATCTAAAACTCTAATTCTTCCAAGAGCAATTACATTAAAGATAATAAAACAGATTAGCAAGGCACGAATCACTGTCTTAAATCCTGTTAATGTGGTTATTGTTCACAGGCCATATGAAATATTTATTAGTATCTTTTTATTAAAATGCAAGTTTCTAACTACACTATCACTTCAACCTATCCATTTTCCTAATGTGAAAAACACATTTGCATGTGTGTATATATTCCTGACCTTTTGTGAAACGAGAAGAGATTGACCGAATACCTAAGCCATCAGAATTGCTGTTTCATCCAGCCAATTACTGAAGCTGGGCTTTCCATTTGCAAGGCCAAAAATGAAATCTTATTGACGCTGTGTAGGTGGAAATGCAGACTACTGTAGTTTGCTGCTTATGAATTAACGATGCACTTTACACCCTAAAGAGAAACATGGATAAAAATTTTACTTGACTGACAAATTAATAATCACCATAATAATCTCAGAATAAAAGAGAATAGTAGTATAAATTATTCAAAAGGGACATTTCACCTCTGCTCCTCCTCCTACCTGATCAATGTTCCCATTAGCAAATGGCAATCTTCTAAACCCTGAGAAACCAATGATTTCTGATGATGCATGAAACAAGTGCAATTGAAATATATTTATCATACTATTTTCTATTAATAGCCGAGGTTTTTGTCTCAAAAATTTTCTAGACAGAAATCATGCCTCGTGTGTGTGTGTGTGTGTGTGTGTGTGTGTGTGTGTGTGTGTCTTTAACAACAATTTTAAAAAGAGGCCATGAATTTGAAAGAGGAGAAGATACATGACAGGGTTTGGAGGGAGGAATAGGAAAGGAGAAATGAGCTGGGCGGCGGTGGCACATGCCTTTAATCCAAGCACTTGGGAGGCAGAGCCAGGAGGATCTCTGTGAGTTCAAGGTCAGCCTGGTCTACAGAGTGAGATCCAGGACAGGCACCAAAACTACATGGAGAAACCCTGTCTCAAAAACAAAAACAAAAAGTCAAGGAAAAATGATGTAATTATATTTAATTATATTATAAGCTGGAGAAATAAAAGTAAGTAAAACTGGGATCTCCATGTCCACACTAAATTTTATAAATAGCTGGACAAAGTGGAATTTTCAAAGTATCTCCTACTAAGTAGTTAAGTGAAAATAAGCAGATATTAGCTGGATTAGTCAGCTGATCAAAATTCACCTTATCTGTAACATTAAGATTGTAAGATTCCAGTGGGTAACCCAGATCCAATTACATGCAAAGATCAGTGAAATCAACATGGAGAGGCATTTCTACAAGATTTCTTTACTTTTCTACAAGATTTACATTTACTTAAATGTCATAGCTGTGAAAACATCAATAAACAAACAAATAAATAAATACCAAAAGAAGTCTTATACTGACTTTCAGACTGAAGGGAATTGAAGAGAAACAGACGCAGCATGGGACACAGATGGGTTTCTCTTCCTATCAAGGTCTGAATAATGGGACAGCCACCACACAGAGCTGGACCCGCTGCTGCCACTGAGCTGGTTGCACTGTCTCTTCAAACCAGAGTCTCTGCAACCATTTCATTTGTTATTTGGTTGGCTGTTTTTTGTTTGTGCTGTGTGCATGTCCAGGTGTACATGTATGAATGTGTATGTACCACGCATGTGTGCATGCATTTGTGTGGATGTGTGTATATATGTTTATGTTTGCGTGTATGTGTACAACTTTATGTGTTATGTGGGTGTGCATCTGTGTATATGTTTGTATATGTGTGTCTCTGTTAATTCACATATTGTAATTGTACATGTGCATGTGTATATATGTATGTGTATGTGAACATCATCACATGTTAGCATGTCTATATGTGTGTAATATTTAATGCATATGTGTATATATGTGTGAATGCTGCATGTACTTTATGTATATATGTGTGTCATATATGTGCATATAAATCCAGATAGAGTATGCAGGTTGCATTAATTTTTACTGTGGATTATAAATTCTACCCAAGAATTCATTCACCTTATAGAAGAAAATAAAAATGGTAGTGTTTCAAGATGGAATGCATCTCCATAGTGGGGTGCATGGTGAAACCAATTAATATGTGAGTTATATGTATATGAATATGTTATAGGTATGTGGGGGGATCTTTTCTTCTTTTGTAGGTGGGACATTAACACTTGCTTCAGAAGTCAGAATGACTGCTGTTGACTTGCTGAGGCTTGATTACATGCTTGTGCTTAGCTGAAAAGGGAAGTGGGATAATGAGTACATTTTTTGTTGGTTATTATTTGTTTCGTGCTGCTTAGTTTCACTCTAAGAGGTATTCATCACCTCCAACCCAACCCACCAGGGCTAGAATTCTCTAAACAGAGGATATAACAGGAAGAAGCAAAAGGAATTGAAACTGTCCAACAAATACCATTCCTTTTGATCCCTAACTTAAACATCCTTATTCTCGCATGAAAATTATCTCCCAAAAAAATGAGTCCACTCACACAGTGGAGCTAGCCTTAATAAAATGAAAGCTACACCCTTCTAAAAGATCACATAATTTTCTACCCCCACTATCAGGACAGGGCTTTCTGAATGATCTCCACTTAACATGTCTCTATTGCAGCATAACTTGTTATTTGTTTAGCTAAAAATTAAAATTTTAAAATTTACTTCAAACAATATGTCCCACATAGTCACTATCAGTGATGGGGAGAATATCTTATGTCAACATAATAGACAGTTTAGGCACTTGTACACAAGCAGGCATTGGGTCTATGTTTGCGGCCGTGGCTTGACTTGATCCTTTGATCTGGGGTCTGCCCTTCTTTTACACAGTCTTTCTGCAGGACAAATTCATCTGCTTTTCATTGGAAAGGGATCTGAGGCTTCAGCAATTCTGTCTGGATGGAGTTTGCAGGTTCCATTAATTTTTACTGTGGGTTATGAATCCTACCCCAGGATTCACCATATAACAGAAAATAAAAGACAGTGGTGCTTCAAGATGAAGTGCATCTCCATAATGGGGTGCATGGTGAAACAAGCCGGTCTCATGAAAGTAAAGCCATACTCTAATATAACCTGGCCTCGGTACAATGCAAGGTAGCATTACAATGCATGAGGGATGTGGTAGATTCATGAGTGATGGTGGGGTAACAGCATAATAACCAAAGACAGCAAATCCACACCCAGAAAATGGACCATGCAGGAAAACATTGGCACACTGATTCTCTGTTAGAGGTCTACTACATAGCTTGTCCACAGAAGACATGAGCACACTAGATATATATCCTCCCATATAGACCCTCCTCACTCTTTTCCAAATTCATGACCTTTTTTTATTAATTGCTATTATATATATATTCCTAAATTTAGCCTGCTCAGTCTGTATGACGCTACTTACATGTTTGTTTTCAGGGCTGACCATTTGGTATTGGATAACCAATTGGTGTGCTTTTCCCTGGGGAAGACTGTTTCTCCCACTCTCAGCATCCCTTAGCTGCCTGCAGTCCTTTGTCTAGGGTTGAGGCCTCATGGTCTTTTCCCCATCCACTTTGGCATGTCTATTATTGTTCTTGTTTAGTTTATGTTTACGCAGGCATACTGGGAAGACTTCATGGGTATAGCATCTGACACTCGTACACTGCACAATCTCAAGCAAACTTCTTAATCTTCTGGCTTTTACAATTGAAGGGACTCTAGCCAACTCAAGCAGGGCAAATATGGCTCTGGCAGACCTTTCCCTTCCCCTATCCCTCTGCTAAAAATTGTTATATTACATTCCTAAAGCCAGCCACCAAGGTCTGTTCCCTTATTTGTCCACTCTCTCCTCCTGAGGCTGACTACCAAGGTCCAGCTATCAAAGTACTGAAGTCCAGCAATCAGAAACCCCCTTTAGCTCACCTAATTAGCATGCCTAATTAAAATTAAACACCTCACCCTAATACGAGGTTTCCACTTTTACCTTTATAAACAACTGTTTACCTATGGGGCATGTCTGTCTCCTCTCTATCCAGAGGCAGTCCTTTGTCCCCCAGGGCAAATACCCCTTCCCCCTCTCCCTTGTTCCCCTCCCCTTCTCCTTCATCCTCTTTCTCCTGTCTTTGTCTCTTATTCCCTGCCCTCTGTCCCTCTGGAGCAAATAAATTCCTTTGTGCTGAGAACTTGGTCATGGGAGTCCTGAGCCCACACCCATCTCTTACAACAGTCTTCCCGCCAGCTCTTCTGCAGTGTTCCTGAGCCTTAGGTGTGAGAATTGTATGTAGATGTGTACTTTGGGATTGGGATCCACAACTCTGCACTTGGATAGGTTGTGGTTGCCTATAATGGTCTCTGTCTGTTAAAAAAAAAAAAAGTTTTAACACTTTCTCAGCAACTGAAAGATAATCTACACAAATTCAATAAACAGGGAAATTATCCCAGCAATACTACCCACGTCCATGATTTGATGTGTACATATGGTATGCATGTATATCATATGTATATGTGGTATATGTATATAAAGGTATATATGTGTGTGTGATGCTTATATGTGGTATGTATATGGCATGCATGTATATATGTTTATTATATACACATATGGCAGTCACAGAAGTTGGTAATACATGTACTGATTTTATATATGAATGTGTGTACTTTCTATATATTTGCTTATACATAACTGTGGAGGCCCACAAAAGTTTCCTAGTGAGATCTGAGCTTGCTTTACCCAGCAGAGCTGTATTAGAGGATTGCTTGATCACATGAATAGTTACTAGGTGATTGGAAGGGTCTACACTTGGCTGTACTAGGGTGAGGTCTTTTGCTCCACCCCTTGGCATTCCTATAAAAAGCCCTTTAGATGAGACAGAAGGGGCCAGTGGATAAGGATCCTGACCCTCCCTAGGCTATCCTGTGTCTCTATCTGTTTCTTTCCTCTATCCTTCTACCTTTATATTTCAACTTAATGCTCTTATCTCTCTCTTCAAGAGTTCCCTATCATAAAAAAGTGGGAGCTGGTCTCCCACACATAACATGTTATTATACTATGACAGCCAAAAACAACAGAATACGGAACCTTCAATTATATTTCATTTCAACAACCTGTTAAGACCATCAGTTTCAATATATTTAAAATAACTAAACTGTAAAACATATGAATTCTTGCCATAGTTAACAATATTTAATCAAAAATTGACAATTGAGTAATGAGCAAGAACAGATGCGTTACATAAAAAGCTATGTGAATGACAAATAAGTATATAAGATACTAAAAATCATTGGCCATTAGAAAATGCAAAATAAGAGCATACTGATAGACAGTAAACTTCTGTTACTTTGTTTAAATTTTTGAAGTCTGATAACAGGAAACATTGGAAAAAATATGGGGAACTCTGAACTTCACTGCTGATGAGAATGTAAAATTGTCATACCACATTGAAAAACTGCAACATTTTATTCCAAATTAAACCAGTATCTACTGTATTTCTAACCCTTGCGCAAATCAGGATTTACTCAGAGGAAAGAAAGCATTTGTTTGTGCCAAGGCATGATCTGAGCATTCAGAACAGCCCATTCAAAACAGACACAACCAGGAAATTGCGTAAAGTTGAATGGATAAACAAAATGTAACACAAAACAATGAACTACAGAGTCTAAATAGGAAGGAAGAGCTGATACACAGGAAAAGCAGGTGAACTTCTACATCATCCTATAAATGAAAGAAGATAGACAGACAGGAAGAATGCATTGTTTGGTATTCTATTTACATAAAATTCTAGAAAATACCAATTAATCAATGTGAACCAAAAGCAGAGCCAGGGAACAGGGAGTGGAGCAGAGGTCAAAAGGCACAATGGTGACACTCCATACTGTAGCACAGAAGGCATTTTATTGATGCTCATAAACCATATTTAACTTAATATTTTCAGTGATGCATTCTAATGCAGGTAGTTTATGATTACACACACTTTCTTTTTAAGGAGTTGACATTGTTGGCCATACATCAGCATTCTTCCAGCTAGGAGATGCTTATTTAGCCTGGCTTCCAGAGGCCCAGGATGTGGAGTTGCACATGAGAATTTGGAGTGTGAAATAGTTTTATGCTCTTGAAAACCCATAGTATTTTATTGTCATACAAGAACCTAACTCCTCCAAATTTGTTTTTGTCTCTCATGTGTCAGTATAGGGAATTCAGGTTGTAGACCTATTTGATTTTACATATATCTCATCCCACATCCACTTGGAATATTTGGTGATACAGTTGTCTCCTGTGACCTGAAAGAAATTTTTCTAGAAACTTTTTAAGACGCCATTCCTTCTTGTGAAGGGGAAAGAGCTGCTGTTACTGTAGACTTCCCTGCATAGAAGTCTAGCATAAGTCAGTCTAGCTTGTCACAGTTTTAAAGAATATCTGAGAAAGAAGCTGAGTTATGTACTGATCTGGACTGCTAGGAAGCTTTAACCATAGGCATTCAAATTTCCCATACAACAAATGCCCCTAATTTAAAGCCCCACCCCTAATTGAGAAGCTATTGGCAGTTGATAACTACTGGGCATGGAGAATCATTCTTCTTTGGGGATGTAGCCAAAGGGTCATAAAATAAGAGGGGAAAATGGGAAAAAGATGTGATTATATTTCATTGTATGTATGTATTAAATTTTCACTATTTTAAAGAAACCTAGACACACAAGAATAAAAAGAACTAGAAACTGTTGATTTATATTGATGTTTGTAGTGCTCCCATCTAAAATTAATCGAGCCGGGCGGTGGTGGCGCACGCCTTTAATCCCAGCACTCGGGAGGCAGAGCCAGGCGGATCTCTGTGAGTTCGAGGCCAGCCTGGACTTCCAAGTGAGTTCCAGGAAAGGCGCAAAGCTACACAGAGAAACCCTGTCTCGAAAAACCAAAAAAATAAAAAATAAAAAATAAATAAAATAAAATTAATCGAAGCATTTGAAGCATATGTACACCGTTGCTCTTAAAATAGCCTTAAGCTTTGAGCCTTACAGGTAAAAATGTGAAGCACAAGCTAGAAGCCAACGTTCCCTGCAACATTCAACCAGGCAGCTTGGCCCTCTTCGTTCCTCACTTCTTGTTATTACCACCCAATTCTCTTTATTTAATTCCAGATATATTACCACTGATCCCCAAGCCCTTCTTTATCAGACTAACTCAGTCACAGCCAACTTCGCTTGGCTGCCATCTTATCTTCTGACCATCCTCAAAGCCACTTACTGCAAACACTTTACTAACAGAGCAAGAGGCTCTGTAGGGGTTTCTATTATTTCTTTAATTCACAATTAAGGTGGCTATTATTTAAACCAGGCTTGTCATGTCATACTGTGAGCCCTCTGTTACCATTCCTACAGTGTAGTTAGTAGTCCAGATAATTTAAACAGAAGCATGGGTGCATCTGGATTTGGGACATTTGGAGACTTTAGAGCCCCTAGAAGCCTAAGCTGCTACAGAACAGATAGGGCTAAGCCTTGGCATGTATCCAAAGCCAATGTGTTTTTATGAAGATATGTGGGTTCCAAGAAACTGCTTTCTCCTAAGTGTTTTTCAGTTCCATTTCTTCCCCTGAACAACACATTCGTCTCTGTGATAGGACACGAAGGTGATAAAAAACGTTCAAGAGAGGAGGGGTTCATCTTGTTTGCTCCTGGCAGCCCATAGCATTTTAAACATTAATAAATTGCTCTAACTGGACACTTAGGAATGTTAAGGCCTAGTTCATGTTCAAATAAAATTTAATCACAATTCAAAGCAATTAGTACAAATTGATAGGGCAGAACTTTATGGATAGCAGTATCCCAAGTTTGCCCCAGAACCCAAAATAGTAAAAAAGGATCTGAACCAGTTATCAAAAGGAAGTTCAGGGTCACAGATAGCCCAAGGTTACAGAACTTAGTAATAACGGGTTATATAATGATCCTATCAAAACCAATAGCAGTGGTAAAGTGACATTCAAAAGGCAGCAGGAACCTACCAAGAATCAACTCCATTTCTTCTGAATTTAGCTTCAGGACATTTTAGAAACCCAGGCCTAAGTGTCAGCTAGGCACCTCATCAAACCCCAAATTGCTTCCTGTCTCCCCTCCTCCAGCCCGTTAAGATGAAAAGGCAAACCTGCATGTCATCAAGTGTACAATGTGAGTGGAAATCTCAGCTCAGCATGATGGCCCATAATGGAGGCAGGAGCAACAGGGCAGCCTGAGTCTGGAATTTTACCCTGTGTGATTCCAAAGAGCAGTCCAACCAGGCTGGAAAAAACCTCCACCTGTCAAGCCAGGTGTGTGAAGCATGAAATTGACACTGTTTTAACAGGGTGTTGGAGGGGAATGGTGTGAGGTCCCACCAGAACAAAGTAATGAAGAAGAAAGTCAGAAACTCTCTCAAAATGCAGTCTTTCTATTTTTATGTTCAGTCAGAGGGAAAGCAGGGATGGAGTTTAAAAAATCCTACCAGCTAATGTGTCAGTCAGTCTGCGAATCTCTGCAGAGTATGGGAGATGTCCACGAGACGCCCATAGTTGTTTGGATGACAGTCCCAGCAGCAGGAAAGGCATGGGTCTTAGTCGTAAACTCAAACAGATGCTGCACTGTTGGGTCAATCCTTAACTTTTGGAAAGAGCAGTGTGTACCCAGCCACCTTTTAAGCAATACTTTAAATTTATCTTTTCAGAATGTTTAGTACACATCTAAGCTTTCTGGTGTGCATCTATGCAGGAGGGATGTTAAGGTAATTTCTCTACAACTTCAGTAGCAGATAAACCTTTCTTTCTTAGTCTTCTCTGAAATAAACACTTTGTTATTCACCCAGAGCCTTTTCCTAATTTCCCATTTCCCACCAAAGAGACAAGTAGGTCTGTTCTCTTCTACTTGACAGGTTTCAGAGAAGATGCACACCAGCCTACACCTGGAATGATTTAAAATAATTTCACAACAGGGAGGGGATGTTCCATTTATCTTCCTAAGGACCGATCAAGTTTGCCATCTCAGTTAGTCAAAGGTTTTTAAAGCATCTTAAATGGATTTTAACGAAATTGCAGGATTTTACCTTTTATTTTTATTGTATACAAGCTAATATGAATGCTCAACATTCTGCATTTTTATGGTACCAGATGTTAAATTAAATAATGTTACATCAACTGCTTTTTAACTGAGCAGTCATTTATGCTCAGCAATTTTTCCCCAGAATAATAAATATAAAGCAGAACATTGCTTAAGTAAATTATGACTATAGCCACTATTGCAAGGTGTTGTTTTTTTGCTTTTTTCTACATCTTAAAGCACACCATTAGTGATGATTATATTCACAATATTATCTCTTCATATCCTGCTTATCAGAAAGTTAGTGCTTTTTAATTTTTATAGAAAAGGTCAAAAATAGGTTAAAACCATCATTTAATGACTGTTTTGATGCCTTTGTTACAGATTGTATTTAAGTGCTTTTAAATTATAATCATTTTGCTTGTTAAAGGCCACAGTGGTGAGTAAGGACATTCACAGATGTGTTGACATGTGTAAGTACTTTATGAAAGTCTTTCTGTTGTATATAACATGGACACAGCTTTAGACTCATTAAAGTACTGACCTTGAATCATGGAATTCAGTTTTCTTTCATCGAGAGATTCATACAATACCAACTTTTTACTTAAAAATTTATTCCCAAATTATATTTCTCCATTCCAAATTTATTCTAACTTTTCCTTAAATTTGCAAACCTCCAAATCAGGGCTGGGGAAATGGCTCGGCATAGAAAACGCTCCCCATGCCAGTGTGAGGACCAGAGTTTGGATCCCAAGATCCTATGTAAAGGCTAGGCAGGCATGGTGAGATGCCTGGAATCACATTGTGCATGGGATAAAAACAGTAGATCCCCGAAACAAGCTGATTTGTTGGGCTAGCAGGAACTGGCTATGCACTCCAGGTTCAGCAAGACGCCATGCCTCAGTAAATAAACCATTGGGAAGTGATCTGACAGGACTTCCTAAGTCAGTTTCAGGCCTCAGGAGGCTTGTGCATGAACATGCGCCTGCACAGGCACACACATGCACACACAAAGGTATGCACACACATGCATGCACACATATACACGCGTACATGCATACACACACACACACACACACACACACACACACACACACACACACACACACACAGTTAGATGCAAATGTGCAAAAAAAAACCAAAAAAACAAAAACAAAAGTTGTGGGATAATGTAGAAGTACCAGGAGTTTGAAATGTATATTTTTTTAATTATTTTTTTTTGTTTATTTTACATACCAACCACAGTTTCCCCTCCCTCCTCACCTCCTGTTCCCTCCCCCACTTCCTTTCTACCTCCACCCTATCCACTCCTCAGAAAGGGACAGGCTTCCCATGGGAAGTCAACAACACATATCAAGTTGAGGCAGGACCAAGCTCCTCTCCACTGCATCAAGGCTGAGCAAGGCATTCCACCATAGGGAGTTGGTTCCAAAAAGCCAGCTCATACATCAGGGACAGATCCTGGTCCCACTGCTAGGGGCCCCTCAAACAGACCAAGCTACACAATTGTCACCCACATACAGAGGGCCTAGGTCAGTCCCATGCAGGCTCCCTAGCTGTTGATCTGGAGTCTGTGAGCTCCCACTCTCGGTGGGTTTCCCCATCATGATCTTGACCACCCCTGCTTGGCCCAGTGCTTGACTGTGAATCTCTGCATCTGCTTACATCAGTTACTGGATGAAGACTCTATGATGACAATTACGGTAGTTATCAATTTAATTACAGGTAGATTCCCCTAAACTGAAGAATGGATAAAGAAAATGTGGTACATACATACACTGGAGTATTACTCAGTAGTAAAAAACAATGACATCATGAAATTTGCAAGCAAATGGATGGAACTAGAAAAAACCATCCTAAGTGAGGTAACCCAGAGCCAGAAAGGCAAACACAGTATGTACTCACCCATAAGTGAATATTAGATGTAAAGCAAAGGATAACCAGGCTACAATCCACATCCCTAGAGAAACTAGGTAATAAGGAGGACCCTAAAAGGGATGAATGGATAGTGCTGGAAAGGGGAAATAGATGAGATCTCCTGGGTAAACTGGGGAGGGGGGACATTGAGAGGAGGGGATAGGAAATGGGAGCATGAGGGATCCAGATTGTTGAGTTGGGGGAAGGAGAGCAACGAAAGAGGTATCTTGATACAGGGGGTCATTATGGGTTTAGGGAGAAACCTGGAGCCAGGGAAACTCATAGGAATCTACAAGGATGACTCCAGCTTAGATTCCTAGCAATAGTGGAGAGAGTGCCTGAACTGGCCTTGTCCTATGATCAGATTGGTGAATACCCTAATTATGATGAAGATCAGTAACTGATGGAATTTATACTTAAAAAGACATATAATTATTAGCAGGAAAACTAATATTTGTTTGACATTTCAGGTTGCTTTATTGTTTTTCTGGATGTTCTGATTTCATGAAAGTTGACCTCACTGTTTCCCAACGCCATGTGGCACAAGATGACACCAGAATGTAGTAGCAGTCCACCTCATTACTAACAGCATCTATCTCTGTAAGTAACATCACTGTGTTACTTAAATGGCCCATGGCCTATTTCCTTCCATAAAATTCTCATGTATCTTTCTTCATCATTCTTTCCCTTAGGAAAGTCTACTCTCCTTTTTGACCCCTGAAATCTGCTATGAACTATTTGACTAGTCAAAATAAAGCACATTTTAATATATCTATACATACACATACACATATATATGTATATATATACATAAAGGTATTTTCTACATACAGAATAAAGATAATATTGGTACGTATTTTCAACTATCAATTTTTTTGATGGGGGAGGGAAAATTCTGGTTTTGTTTTGCCCAGTTTTATTTGTTTTAACTTTATCTACATTATGTCAGTTCTAACAATTTCTCAAGGACATAAATAATCTCCTTTTCCACTGTGTCTATTGGTAGGAACATTTAGTTCCTATGAGAAAAGTCACATGAAAATATAAGAAGAGGTTCATATATTAAAATTTAGACCACGGAAAGAAAATCAACTGGAGTGGCTGTGTTCAGGGATGGGATAGTCTGCCTATGCCCTGCTCAGCAGGACCTGGGAGGAGGCTTCCTGTAAAATTGCACCATTTTCCTCTGCAGGATCTTGAGAGTAAAATCAGGATTTTTTACCCACCTGCTATGTTCCATGGCCAGTTTCCTCAAGCAAACCTGCCCCACTTTGCCTGATGTCCTTTCATCTGAGCCTGAAGAAATGCCTGCTCAACAGTATCTTAAATTTAAGGAGTGTTGTCATGAATACATTATAGCATGCAAAACTTCTAAGAATGTAGTTCAATCTTGAATCTGACAAGAGTAGACTTTAATACATCCCACCTACAAAATTATAGGACATAGCTGGCATCTTGTCACATATTATCATGGCTGTCTACAGGAATCTTTAGAATTGTAAAATGTGAAGAGTGGTTTTTGGTGTTTTTAGACACAAGTATCCTAGATAATATCCATCCACAGTCATTGTTTCCTTCAGGATATAGACATCAAAAAGAATCCATGGGCATATTTCCAAGTGTTTGGTCCATTTAAATTCATGCTGTCCAGTTTTCCTGAGATTTCCTTTCTCACTTTGTTTGTTTGTTTTTTTGTTTTTTTCGAGACAGGGTTTCTCTGTGTAGCTTTGTGCCTTTCCTGGAACTCACTTGGTAACCCAGGCTGGCCTTGAACTCACAGAGATCTGCCTGCCTCTGCCTCCCGAGTGGGATTAAAGGTGTGCACCACCTCCTTTCTCACTTTCTTTGCCCAGTCATCTTTGTGTCTTCTCCCCAAATCACTGTTAAGAATACAGAAAAACAGTTGCTTAGCTTGTACTGTTTGGGGGGCCCCCAGGCAGTGGGACAAGGACCTGTCCTTAGTGCATGAGCTGGCTTTTTGGAGCCTGGTGCCTATGGTGAGACACTTTGAGTGGCCTTGGTGCAGGGAGGAGGGGCTTGGGCCTGCTTTGGCTGAATGTGCCCAGTTCTGCTGACTCCCCATGGAAGACCTTGCCTTGGAGGAGGTGAGAGTGAGGGGTGGGTTGGGGGGGTTGGGGGGGGAGGGGGAGGGAGGACGGGGGAATCTGTGGTTGATGTGTGGAATGGGTGGAAAATCTCTTAATTAATAATAATTTAAAAAGAAAAAAGAATACAGAAAACCAGAGCATGATTCTCACCTTGCCATATGGAGTTTAGGAACAAAAGTGCTCAGGTGGTGAGGACTGAAGTATACTCTGCTGTCATGCAAGGATCTTGTCACCAACATCTGCCATGGTGAGTCTTTAAAACAACACACTACAATCACTGTAATGACTTCTCCACCTTTGCACTGCTTATTGGCTGTGTAGCTACTGACTAACCCAAGCCAGATCTCTGAGTCTATAAGGAGAGAAGATAACCATGTCATAAAGTTGCTGCCAAGCTTAAACATGAACAAAAAGCACATTTTAAACAGTCAATGAATTATTTGAAGAAGCAGTATGTAAAAATTCAAAATGAAAGCAAACTACACAGATGTTCAGACGGTTTTTACAATGACAAAAGTTTGGGGTCCCTCATCCTTTGCACAATACAACCAAGTATATAGACAGAATCTCTTGCAGGAAACACTACCTGTGATTTTCATGCTTTTATTATTCTTAGAATTAATGACTTATAAAAAAATACAAGAGTGGAATAGCATGTCACAGGCTAACACATCATTTGAAATGATATGTATAGAACTTAGTCATTCTTCTGCTGTTTGATTCCACTTGGCAATTCCTGTTCTGACCAGAAATGTAACTCTCAGAGAGAACATGCTGAACTATGGGAAATAAAAATGAAATGATCATTTGAAAGGCAAACGGGAGCTATCAGTCACATTTCTTTTTGAAATAAAGTATTTATTTCATGCTACCAGTTGATGACAACAAGTGAGGAAATCTTCACTTCAGCATATTCTCATCTGATGGGAAGAGCTTGCTGGAATGACATCTCATTGAAAAGTGTGGAAAGAGGCCTCCTTAGGTTCCTTCATTTACATCACACTCGTGCTCAACAGGAAGAGATTAGTAGCATCTCCCTTCATGTGGATTTCTGGTGCCCAATGACTCCAATCCTTCTTATTTTGATAAATCTTCTTAGAGACTAGCAGTTATATTTGTACCTCAGACAAGCTTGACAGTACTCAGTTCTTACAAGAATCCTGTCAGAAAAGAAAGATGTATACTGAGACAAAAAAAATCTCCTATTTTCCACAATGACCCTCCTCTTTTTGTTTGGTGGTTGTCATTTTCATTTTCATTCTTTTTCAGAAGTTCAAGTTCCTAGTTTTCATATACACCTTAGTCAGAGAGCATATCCTCAGTGGCTCACCCAGGAACAGAGTGGCTGGGGGACACTTGTGTCACTGCCAAGGCTCCTGTCTGCTTTAAGTGCCTATTGTAATTTAATAGCAACAAGTTCAGAAAAATAGAAAAGCAATAACTAGAATTCTTCTTCCCAGGAAAGTTCAATTAATTTCAATTGGGCATTCAGTTGCTAAATTTCTACCAGAGCTGGAGTCTCTAACCTTATTTCAATGAAAATAAGTAGAATACCATTAATTCCTTTTGGGAAGTACATTTGATTGTGTGAAGAGGTTTGCAAGCTCCAGCTTGTAACCTAATTCTCTTGATATATGGACATTATTTTCTTCTTATTTTAATGCAAAAGCTTATGGCTAACGTGTCAAATTTGTCTTTTATTTTCTAATTTTTTCTTATACTTCCCCAGATGAGAGGCTATAATCAAAACCTGAAAATAGCATTCCCCCAACAATAATCCCAATCTCTATTTTTAATCACATCATCTTTTGTCCTTTTTCTTTTCCCCCATGAAACATGAGTCAAAGTGGCCTGGGTTGTTGACCATGAATAGTAAACACGAAAACTGAATAGTATTAAGACATTCTAAGTCATTAAGTTGATTCCTTTCAGAAAAAGAATTCAATAATAGAATACTCTCAGGTCTTAGAAAATGTATGGTAGAAGAAGACTTAATAAAGATAACCATCCACCATACTGCAAGTAGAATGGCAGGCTACAAAAAGCTACCCACTCCCCAGTCATATTTGCACCACCTCTCTGTCTTCTCCCTTCTGTGTCCTAAGCCCCACATGGAGCTCAACATTCCTAAAAATGTGGGCAGCCCCCATCCCTACGCTCCCACTCCCGCTCCAGCTAGAAGTGGCCTGTGATGGTTTTGCTTTCAGTTTTCTCCTTTATCTCACGATTTCATTTTCCATCCCCTCAGTAAATTTTTCTCATACTTGGACTTAAGGAATTCACAAGACACACTGCTACCACGAAGACAGGCTCAAGAGCAAGAGTATGAACTCGTTATCAGTCAGTTTAACAGTCAAAGACTAGATCCTATTGTGAGACCAAAATGAGCTATCTTAGAAATAAGACCAAAATGCTTTCACCCGAAAACTTAGGCCTGAGATTTCTCCTTTTAGGTACAGGCCATGAGTTACTGAAACCAGATTCCAGAAACCAGGAAGTGTAAAAGTACAGAGTCACATGGTAGTCACGAGGTCATGACTGCCTGACTGCCGGACTATAGAATGTTCCAACCCTGGTTTCCAGGGTAACTGACCATAAAAATGCCCCCACCTGAGGGCAGCCAATAAGAAATGGTGGTGGGCAACAACCCCCTTATAAGTAAGATTAAGCCATGATTTCTAGAAAGCCCCTAGAAGTGAGCCAATCAGAATTGTACCCATACTAGCACCCCTAAATGATATAACCTTGTGGCTTTTCCCTTTAAAAACTGAGCTTGCAGATAGGTAGGCACTTCCTCCAGCCTCCACTGTGTTGGATGTATTGGACGAAGTCCCTGCCTGGGCTTGTATTGCTTTTGGATATCCAGAATTAAACCTTGCTTTTGCATTCCGGCATGCTCGTCTTTGGTGGTCTCTCTGGGGATCACAATCTGGGCACAATACTATACATATAGCATTTGCTGGTTCTTTTGGTGGCCATGCCCCCACTGTGGTCATTAACAACCTGTGGTCAGGAATGTGTCATCACTCAGTATCAAGCTCAGTGAGACACCATTGCACAGGACTACACAACCTCATGGTCTCAGTTGATAACAGGTGCAAAATAATTTGTCCCAGGGATTCTAGAAATTAAAACTGAGACTATAATGAACTCTCATGTGTACTTTCCTTCAGAAATAAAGGCATGAGGAAAACTAAGCAACACTGTCTTGAGAAAATTCAGATAGCCCACCAGTTGGCTTTGGGGGAGTTCTTCAAGTCATCTGGAGTTGTTAATTATAGTGATAGTAATGCTTTTTTTTTTTTTAAGCATCATCTGGTTTAAGGGGATTCCCACCAATGTAAGGTGTAGGATAATAGCCAGTGTGTCTGTGGAGACATAATCCTGGCATTATCCTGTACCTGGTAGGCACCTTGTGATAAACTAAGTGGATATGAGATGACTGCATTCCACAAATTGTTACTGAAGAGGAAGGTGGCCATGTGAGCAACAGGTTCTATGGATAGGAAGGCCTATATCATTTGTCCCCATGAATGTTCTTATAACTCATCAAAGATACTAACATAGTACAGAATAATAACTTGGAAATGATGATTTTCAGGACCATTACCTTTGTTTTTAACATGATCTGTTTAGTTCATGATCAAGTTTATAATTAACTTGTTCAAGTTTATAATATAACTTGTTACTTCATTTTAAATATCCTTCTGTGTTTTACAATCAACTCAGTGATTCTTCAAAATTTAAAGACTGGCTCCTAGATGCTACTTCCAGTATAGCAGTGCTCAGGAGAATCACAGAGATGAGCTCTGATAACACTGAGGTATCAGATCATTTTTAAAAACCCAGCTATTTCAAACTTGTATAACAGAAAGAAGGATTTGGATCCCGAGAACCCACATAAAACCAGTCATAGTAACATAGGTCTATAATCCCAGTGCTGTTGTCTCAAGATAGTTGGTAGAGACTGGAAAATATCTAGAAATCCATGAGGCACCTTGTGTAGTGTATGCAACAGCAAAGAAGAAACAGATACTATCTTAACCAAGGTAGAAGGCAAGGCCCTACCCTGACCTCCACATGTGCACCCACACTCATGCAGGAACAAGTGCAAGTGCACTTAAATGTGAGCTCTCTTTTCTCTCTCTCTCTCTCTCTCTCTCTCTCTCTCTCTCTCTCTCTCTCTCTCACTCACTCACTCTCTCTCGCTCTCTCTCTCTCTCTCTCTCTCTCCTCTCTCTCTCTCTCTCTCTCTCACTCTCCACACACACACACACACACACACACACACACACACATGCAATTTGAAAAAAACACTTTGGCTTATGCTACACAAGACATGACTGATAGAGCAATATTTCAGAACCTCACCTCAGCTGAGACTAGGAATAATTTTCCAAATTGTAATTGTTAGATTTATTTCTTAACTTGAAGGATCTGGAACAACACAGGAGATGGTCCTCCAGCCATGCCTGTGAGGGATTATCGGCCCTGAACATTACCATAAGGGATCATCTTATTTGGGTTAATTGATGTGGGGAGACCTATTTTAGGTGAGGGTAGAAATATTCCCTGGATGGGACCTGGAGCTGTATAAAAAGGAGAGAGGCAACAGCATTAGCATTCAGCCCTCTGTTTCCCAAAGGTGGATGAAATGTGACCAATTCCCTGGAGTTCCTGCCACTTTGATTTCGCTACCATGAGGGACTGCAGCCTTGCACTATGTGCCAGAGTGAATGCTTTCTCCCTCAAGTTGCTTCTTTGATGAGATTTTCATCACAATAACAGAAAAAGGAACCAAGATGCCCACAGCTTTGAATTCCTCCTTTTCCTCCTCGTCCTTCTCCTCCTCCTCCTTCAGCAGAACCAGCTCCTGCTGAGCAATATGTTCTCCCTTTCTTCAAAAATTTCACTAGTAACTGTTTAACTATGCTAGCAATATGTTTTTAATCAAAGTGTATATTTTGCTGAAAGAATTTTATCAGATTTATAAGTTCAGAAGTATCAAAACAAATTGGCCCTGTTTTTCTAATTTTCACATTTTAGCTACAGAGGTATATTTACCAGTATAAAGTAAAAATGTGCTCTTATAGACCTTTTAAAGACACAGTTGAACTTATATTGTTGATAGTTTTAAATATTTTGAGGAAGAAGTTTTTTGCATGCTATGTAAACACATACCTTTTTTTCTATTTTACAATCAGTATTACATATACACTGTCTTCCAATAAGTAACTTTCATTGTCTGTGCACACAACTTCCTTTAATATGAATAATGGTGAGAAATTACAGTAATGGCAATAGAGAAAAATATATGAATAAGAAATATGCAATGTTTAGGTTTGTGAACATTTTGAAAAATTACATAATTGTAGCATTTTTGTTAAGAGGATAAAATTATAGAAGAATGAATGAATACATGCATAAATAAATAATTAGAAAAAGTGTGGAATATTCCTTTACACTATGTGATTGTATGTCATTATGATTGGTTTAATTAAAAAAAGCTAACTGGCCAATAGCTGGACAGGATAAGTTTGGCAGAGAGCCAAACAGGGAATGCTGGGAAGAAGAAGGGCAGAGTCAGAGGAGTAGCGAGCAGATGCAGAGTGAAGCAAGATGAGCATACCATACTAAGAAAAGGTACCAAGCCATGTATCAAAGCATAGATAAAAATGTGGGTTAATTGAAAATGTAAGAGTTAGCTAGTAACAAACCTGAGCTATTGACCAAGCATTTACAGTTATTATTAAGTATTCATGTTGGTTATTTGGGAACTGGTGGGAGGGAAGGAAAAGTCCACCGACAAATAGTGGCCAAATGTCTGACATCTACATACACATAAGACCTAAGAAAGATTTAAAAGGTTTTAAATATACAAAAAATAAGCCAAAAGTGGATTCCTAGTCTTGTGTCTCTCACATGGGCTACAGTATAGAGAAGATTCTCCCAGCTGCTGTCTAAGGGCTTGAGCTGCCAGCACAAGCTCCACCAGTTCACTGCATGGTGGGTTTGCAGTTTTGCTCATGCAGACAGAAAAGATTACAGATGAACAGTAAAGACAGATCCAGATTAAAAAAAAAAAAAAAGAAACTCTAAACAGGTTCCTGTGTTTAAAAATATACATAGCCTTAAGAGAAAAGAGAAGATAGAGACAGCCATAGATTTTTTAAAAAATAGTTTAAAAATAATAAAGTCCTTTAAAAAGGAACAGAGTAAAAAATATTGTATAATAAGCCACATAAAGATGGAAAATACACAGAGAGTCTGGATTATGTATGTTACTGTGTCATCTAGATTTTCTATATAGCTGCTAAAATACATTGGATTATGAAAACTGCTGGATTAAATCAATTTATTTATTTTAAAAATATCTTGACTTCAAAATGGAAATCAAAAGGTATGCTACTTTGAGGAAGAGGCTATGCTTTTATTTCCACGGGAAATGAAAGGCTGTGGGTTTTTCAAGGTTAAAGATGATTAGGTTTGATCGAGGAAGACCCACCCCCCAAAAATCCTGACTATAAACATAAAGAAATAAACCTAGAAAACACCTACAAAGGATTTAACGTATATTTTACCTGCTCAAACATAAAACAAAAAAATCATCTTTAACTGACTTGTGCACACCATATATTCCATACTTATAATGTATGTTACCTTTAAAAGTTTATGTATTTTCAGAACAAAGGGACCAAATACCAATGAAAATGGATGGCTCAAGTGATCCAGCATTTCAAAATACCTCTGTTACAGTCCTCAAAATTCTTTTTTCAAAACAGCTTCAAGGCAGCTGGCTGAGATGGTCCAACCTCACGGACTACTCCAGCTGGGACTTCATTATTATCTCAGTTTTCTCAAGGTTCCCCTAAAGATACCAGTGCCCCCAGACATCAGGAAGTAGTCTAAAAAATGATGTCCACATTCCCAAAACATTGTTTATGGATGTTTGTTATCATTTAAGGGGGTTAGTTACAAGATGTTATTGGTAATCGTCAGAAAAAAAAAAAGCTGAACAAAGGAGATTAGATTCAGGGATCTTGTTCTGAAAAGAAAAGGGAAGGATATAGATATGATAGGATAAAATGGTAGACTATTAAATCTACTTTAATCCAAAAGACAAATATTAATCTCAAAATATTTTACATTGCTATGGATTTTGGTGTATTGATGCAAATTTAAAGTTATTTGTACTATATTATATGTATGTTTCTACTCTTATTTGGGGTATTGTGCTTATGCAACTCATTTAAAAATGTAATGCATAATTAAGAAATAAAGATTAATAGTAAGTCATCTATAATTGTCAAACTTATTATATAGTCATGTTAAGTATGTTTTCAAAGTCATTCATAGATATATTTAGATAGATGATAGATAGTTGATAGATAGATAGATAATAGATAGATAGATAGATAGATAGATAGATAGATAGATAGATAGATAGTCTTTAAATACCTACAGAATATGGCATTTAATGTGTTTAATAACCTGAGGCTTTTCATGACAGTGAGATACATCTACTCTTGGCAGCACCAATCTACTTCAAAGAAGAGATGGGCATCAAAGAA
This sequence comes from Peromyscus californicus insignis, assembly GCF_007827085.1. Taxonomy (NCBI): domain Eukaryota; kingdom Metazoa; phylum Chordata; class Mammalia; order Rodentia; family Cricetidae; genus Peromyscus; species Peromyscus californicus. The sequence continues at coordinate 23,048,777 of NW_026294617.1, read as the reverse complement.
TTTCCACATGAAATTTGCTTTATTTATGGAAAAAGCTAGTCATTTGGGCAAAGAAACTTCCCTTGACTCAATTGCTGACAGTATACTGTCCAAACTAGACCAGCAGGACACAAAAAAGACAACTGCTGAACTTTGACAAGACAAGGTAGGACAGTCCTTCAGAATTCCCTACTTCTCAGAAGTCTGTCAGATATACCAGACCTGTAGGCCATAGTTGGATGCCCCCAAATTACAGAAGAACCTAGGGTGACTGTTTAAACAGCAAGATGTCCCTGTGATTAGGTAACATTTCATTTTTCTGGGGTCTTTGACAGAGTTGAAAATTACATAGTTATAAAGTTTTCCTTAGTATGATAAGAGGTAAATTAGGTATAAAAATTAGAGTCACAAAGATAAGAAAATAAGAGTATTTTCTCTAAATTTGCCAAAAACAAATGGACCAGATATTTTAATTGTAGTTGTTACTTAATAACTTCTTTGTTATATATAAATTTTACTATGTTAAAGTTAAAGCCTTCCTTTTTAATTAGACAAAAGAGGGGAAATGTGGAATATTCCTTTACATTGTGTGAATGTATATCATTGTGATTGGTTTAATAAAGAAGCTGACTGGCCAATAACTGGACAGGATAAGGTTAGGGGGAGAATCAAACAGAGAATGCTGGGAAGAAGAAGGACAGATTCAGAGGAGTAGTGAGCATATGCAGAGAGAAGCAAAATGGACATACCATACTAAGAAAAGGTACCAAGCTATGAGAAGTAGTGAGCAGATGCAGAGAGAAGCAAGATGGACATACCATACTGAGAAAAGTTACTAAGCCATGTGTCAAAGCACAGATAAAAGTATGGGTTAATTGAAAATGTAAGAGTTAGCTAGTAATAAGCCTGAGCTATTGGCTGATCATTTATAATTAATATTAAGTATTTGTGTTGGTTATTTGGAAACTGGTGTTGGGGGAAGAAAAGTCCATATACCAAAAAGTGTACTAACTTGATACTTACACACTGAGAAATAATATTAGGAAACTAATGAATTTAATACTTCTCATGATTAAACTAATATTTTGCTATTAGAGTAGTAACTTTTTATGCATAATAAAAACATTTCAACTCACAACATGAAAAATTTATTTTCATATATATATGAACAAATATTATACAAAGTCATTCTAGATTGTAAAGAATTGAAGCAAAACACACCCAACATACTTTGTAACTCCCCAAACTGTTTTCTTTTTCTGTCACTTTTCTCACTGTTTTCAAATGTAAATTTATCATTATGTGAGAAATTCTAAAAATAATATGTTCCTCTTAGTGGAAAAGGAAATAGAATATGTGGAAATATATAAGCAGCCTCCTTTCCATGTCCTCAAAAAGATAACTTCACATAGAAATAGTGGCTTTCTCAATGTTGAGCTGTGTCTTCTCTCTGTGCCTTTTCACTACCACTATTTTAATCCTGTATCTAGAGTTGATTGAAAAAAGAATTGCCTGAAAAGTGAAACACTTCACCAACTTGAGAAAGTCAATGGAGAAAATAGTTATAGATCTTTTGCAGGATAATCAAAAGCCTTAAAGAATTATCGATTCTCTAAGTGTCCACACTCTATTGAAGCTCCATGCATTTCTGGCAGTGAATGAGTCAATCTAACTGTCCCAAGATATCACTCATATTGGCAATTTCCTCTGCAGAAATATATGAATGTATTGAGAATCACTGATGTCATGAGCCAGCAAAGAAAAGGTAATAACAAAAAGTTCTCTAGCATGTCATCCAAGACATTAGGCTATAGAGCCAGCTTGATAAGTTTTTAACATTGCCTATTATTATTATTATTATTATTATTATTATTAATTGAGATAATAATCTAATTATAAAATTTATCTTTTCCCTTTCCTCCCTCTAAACCCTCCCATATAACTCTCCCCAACTGCTTCAAATTCATGGCCTCCTTTTTCACTACATATATGTATATTTACATGTATACACATATACACACCTAGATATTACCTGTTCAGTATTTATAATGTTATTTGTATGTATGTATTCAAGGATGATCATTTGGCACTAGAAAACCAATTAATGTGCTCTTCCCTGAGGAAGACCACCTCACTCTACCCCAGCCTTCCTCAGTTGCCTATAGTTCTTTGTGTAATGTTAAAGCTCCATGGACCTTTTCATCAAGTATGACCTATTTATTGTTGTCCTCCTTATTCAGCTCACATTTGGGTGGTCATGTTGGTAAGACTTTAGAAGCATAGATTCTAACATTTCTAGGAGACACAGTCTCACACCGAACTCCCTGATCCTGTGTCTCTTACAATCCCCTTCCCCTTCTGCAATATTCCCTGAGTCTTAGTTGTGGGAGTATTCTGTAAACAACCACACAAATACACACAAAACAAAACAACAAAACCCTATAATACATAAAATTCCACGTATAAATATGTGTGTGTGATATGTGTGTGTGTGTGTGTGTGTGTGTGTGTGTGTGTAGTTTTAATTAACTTATCCATACTGACAATTGCTGTGGGATGTTCTGTATGGCAAATGTGTTGCTGATTGGTCAATAAATAAATCACTGATTGGCCAGTGGCCAGGCAGGAAGTATAGGCGGGACAAGGAGAAGAATAAAGCTGGGAAGTGGAAGGCTGAGTCAGAGACACTGTCAGCCACCATGATGAGAAACAGCATGTGAAGATGCTGGTAAGCCACGAGCCATGTGGCAAGGTATTGATTAATGGAAATGGATTAATTTAAGCTGTAAGAACAGTTAGCAAGAAGCCTGCCACGGCCATACAGTTTGTAAGCAATATAAGTCTCTGTGTTTACTTGTTTGGGTCTGAGAGGCTGCGGGACTGGCGGGTGACAGAGATTTGTCCTGACTGTGGGCCAGGCAGGCAATCTCTAGCTACAGACAATGCTTCCCTTCCTCCCAAAGTCAAAAACTACATAGCAAACACCCTAATACCTGACATGAGAAACTCTCTTTTTAGTTGCATGTCAGTCTATCCAAGGGACTCCTAAAGCTTGTGACTGTTGCATTTAGTTACCCCCAGAGGTGGAAGTTTAGTACCTATTGCTAAAGATACCATGCATTTCAAAAACAGAGCCAAGAGACCCAAGAGCTGGAAATGGCCTGAATAACTCACCACTGAGGATGAACTTTCATGGTACCAGAAGGTGGCACGAAAGCTTTCAAAGGAAGGAGGAAACCAACAATCCTACCCAGCTATGATGCCTAAAGACCACATCATTGACCAGTGTGACAAGATATCCCTATGAATGCAGTAATAACACACATTCATAGGTGGTAACCAACTTAAGATCCATTCATCAAGATGGAAATTATACTGGAAACCTAGTTTTATCTATCCAGTGTACATCGAGTCATGGTTATTGGAGGAGAATTGACAGCCTCTGCTTTACTAAACCAGCATAATCCCTAACAATAACATATAAACATTTATCTTTATATGCAAATATAAGTATAATCTTTACACCTTATCAAGGAAACTGCAACAGATGGAGACCACCAACAAAAACCACAACCAATAAAAATGCAGAGTTGTGGAACCCAGTCCCAATGAATGAACATTATCCTTTCCTTACTCATAACAACTCATGAGGTAGATATTATTATTTTGACTTGGCAGTTGAAGTTAGTGCAAAGACCTTGGTCCTCAGAGGTTTGCTAGGCTATCAACAATAGACAGTAGATAGGGTTTTACAGCCTGCTAATTTTGATATTCCAGGGAGGGAAGGCATTGAAATGTTTACAATGTAATGTTCAGTATGCTTTTTTCATAATGTGCACCACAATGAACTTCACATAAAAGAAATATTATAATTAGTTTGATTTTTCAGATATGTGTGGTGATATTTTATTTGTGCTTTGATAAATAAAGCTTGCCTGGAGATCAGGGGGAAAAGGACAGCCATTTTAAGTAAACAAAGTCAGGCAGTACATACCCTTAACCCAATCATTTAGCAGGCAGGGTCTCTGTGTGTTCAAGGCCATACTAGGGAACAGAGCCAAGCGTGGTGACACACACCTTTAATCCCACCACCAACCATAGAGACCTGGAGGTTTGTACAAGACAGACAGTGACAAGGAAGTGAGGTAGCTGGGCTAAGAGCCAATGAGAAGGCAGAACAGCAAGGCATATAAAGGCGTGGGTAGACAGGAAGTAGCTCGCACTTGGAAGCTGCAGAGTTGGTGAGGTAAGGTTGGCTGGTGGCTCTCCCTATTTCCCTGATCTCTCTAAGGTTTTCACCCTTATATTTGGCTCCGTGTTTTTTTTTTTTTTAATAAGACCATTTAGAAATTCGTCTACAGGTATGGTAGGGAAGAAAAACCTACAGGTATGAAAGTGATTGCATACAAAGGAAAAACACTGGATTCCACTCGAGTGAAGAGTGGGTGGTCAACATTTTCCAAATCTACATCTTGAAGTTAGAGTGAAGCAGACCAGAGTCTGAGTGTGGGTAATGTGTTTCTGAGGTGAGTGAATGCCCTGATCATTGGGTCATTTCTCATATTTTCTGCAGTATTTTTTACTAATTATGTGAATGTAGTGAAACAAAACACTTACATAAGTCAGAAAAATTAAATTTATTATTCACAGACAAGCAATGAGAATGAATAAAAGCCAGGAATCCATGAATGGTTTGTCTGCCAAGCTTAGGAGAGCTAGAGAGTGGGTCTGTGTGTCCCCCTTTAGCACAGAGCTAAGGCTCCCTGACAGCACCAAGGAATCCTCAGCACCCTCTGGTTGTGCTGAACTTAAGTGTTACATCACACCCTTTTCAGGGAGAAAGGGTGGTGTGGATTGTCTTGGATTGTCCCTTCTTATAATGTTATATGACAGTACTTTAATCAAAGAAAGGAAGAAGTGTGATGTACAACTTCATCTGGGACCTCTCCCGACTCTGCAGCTCCCTTTACCTTCACCCATTTTTTTTAACAGAGATGTTTTTTAGGACCTGTTTTTCATTAATGTCACATTGTAACTGGTCAGTTTCTCCAATGTGTTAGGGTTTCAGTCCCTTGATATACTAGTGAATCCCATAATTGGATCCTCAGTTAAGATTCTTCCTAAATCCAATGTTTGTATCATAGATCCATAAAATGTTGAATGCAGCAGAGGCTCCTCAAACTCAGAAATCTGACCTCAAGTCATGTTTTCTTCTCTTTACTCATTTCCTCCTGTCTTCTATCTCCCTAATTATATTGGTTTTCCATGGTACTGTACACACCATGACCCACTTCCACATTCAATCAGTGACCCAACCCTCCAGACTCTCCTCTAACATCTCCATGAATTCCATCTAATCTCAACATTTTCAGTAATCCATTAGCTTTATGCCAACAAATTACAGATGGATAACCATGCAGTAAGAAAGCTTAAGTGGGAGCAAGACAGGTGAATGAATAGATACCCCCAAAATATCAAGAATCGGCTGAAATGAATCAGAAATGGATATAGAATGTCATTGTCAAACAAAGTAAAAGTTGTCTGAGAATGAAGTTTTCATTTATGAATTCTGAAATCACAAGCAGACAGATAAAAGAACTGTCTATCTGGGATCATGTTCTCCATCTTCAATTTGTCCTCTGATTAGACACATGCTGTTCTGAGATACATGCTGTTCAAAGTCAAACCCCCTTAACTGAGTTGGGAGTAGGAGAAATAGTCTTCCCTAGGGATGAGCACACCAATTGGTTATCCCATATCAAATGGTCAGCGTTGAAAGCATGTATAAGAGTAATGTTATACAGGCTGAGCAGGTTATGTTGAGAAATATACATTTTTATGTATTTAAATATTCTGAATATGTTATATTTAGAAATACCTGCATGCATGCAATAACAATGAAAAAAGAGGCCATACATTTGAAGGATAATAAGGAGAGCTATATGGGAAGGTTTGGAGAGAGTAACAGGAAGATGGAAATGTTGTAATTATAATCTCAAAAACAAAAAGTTTAAAAAAGAATTTAATACACTTGTTAGGTCTATTTAAGGCTAACTACTATGAAGTGAGGGTTTATTTAAAAAAAAGAGCATAATTTTTATTTCAGTAACCCATTGTGAAAATAATTGATAACACTGAAGGCTAAGTTTTCAGAAAGGTTATTGATATAACTATGGAGGAATCTTGAAATTTGGCAGAGTATTAATTATTACTACTATTATTATTATTATTACTATTATTTTGGTATTACTGTACAGCCTTATATAAGCTCTACTGTGCCAAACAAGCATAAGAGCTTAAACATCAAGAAAAGGGTCTCTAAATTAGACAATAAAATTCTTCCCCAGGGGAGAACCTATGACTATCATGCTGCTTAATAGACATAGTATTGAACTAACTCCTAATGTCTTATTGCTATACCCATAGATCAACACATCTTTCATCCCTCATCTGAGAAGCTTCTGTTTGCAGTAGACTGTGGTTAACACAGTGACCCCACAACTATCCAAGGTGACAATAATGAGACTTCAGAATGCTCAGCCTAAGAGAATATATATATGTATATATATATATATATATATATACATATATGTGTACACATATAATGTATACATAATGTGAAAGCTCAGAGATCATTGAAAATAGGAGACGGAATGAGTGTAAGAGACAAAAGTGGTAGATAAGACAAGGAAACAGTGTCTTCTAGTCACAGCAGGGTAGTAGCACATATGAACTATTGGTGGTAGTGACAGACAGCATATACAAAACCTGTCCAAACTCAAGCCACATTGAATCTCAGCATGGAGGAAGGTGAGCACACAATCTCACCTCTAGTCATGGAGCTATTGCCAACTGTTAGCTGTTGGGGGTGAGACAGTTTTCTCTAGGAGTTTACCCCTCATAAACCAAACACTCTCCAGTGGAAGACTACACATTCAAGAATATTTGAGGCTGAAATTGGTTTTGAAGCATACACACACACACACACACACACACAAACTTAGGTGGGCTGGAAGAGGGTGTAGATCTGGAAAGAACTGAGGGAGGAGGGTGAATATGGTCAAAATATTCTGTATGAAACTCTCAAAGAACTAATAAAAACACTTTAGAGGAAAAATTTTAAATAGATGAGCAAAACTTTCACTGGACCCTAACCCAAGCCAAGCTGCAAGTTAACTCCCAATGGAGGAGACAAAATGAGCTACTTCTCCCTTCCTAACATTCAAAACATATTCAAATCCTGAGAAATGGATACCTTGCACCTGCTTCATATCCATCGAGCTTACTAATTCAACTGCCTTAAAGCAGCTCCTCCAACTCTAATATCTGGTACATTTGAAAGATTTCATCATTAGGCTAAAGAGTGCGACCACACTGACATTAGTGGTTGGAAATTAAATTGAAGCAGGGATTGCTTATTCACTATTATCAATTTGGGCACTTAAAGTCTCAGAAATGCAATTCATGGAGAAATTCTAATTATTAGAATATCCTCTAAAAGGAGCCTTGAAAACTAGACAAAATAGATATTCATTTGAATTGAATGGCCAAGAAAAAAACTAAACATAACTGTCTGTAAACACTGCCCACTAGACTGATTGAAATGAAATATTTAGCTACTTAAGACTCTGCAGTTCCAAAGTACCCATTCATGGGTTTTCCTCTACACTAATCACAGTAGTAGGAAATCTGAACTGATTAATGACAGATTTCCCACAATCAAAAACTTGAATATTCTTGGTTCAATTCAACACTGTGGTATAATAAGTCATAGTTCAGTTGCTGGGCTTGTAGGAACATTAACTTCTCATTTAATATAATGCCAAATTAACTTTTATAAATTTAAATACTGTACTCTTGGAAGTAGTCACCTCCGTGTCTTGTTAGCATTTTATTGCTGCCATACACTTTACAGATGGTTAGAAAGCATGAAACACTCCCTCTTTTCTTCTTTTCAGTTGAGAATCCAAATTTGTGTTGTGCATCTCCCCATGTCATGACAATTGAAAGCCATTATTTCCTTAGCAGAAAAAAATAATAACAATGAGAAATACTAAGGGTCGTGACATCGTGTGGTTCTGCATGCTTAGCATGTAAAGCACCATGAAAGGCTACAAATTATTGTTATCGTGTCTAATGACACTGCAAAGCTTAATTACTGCCATCGATGTGAGTATATAATGCCAGATCTCATTTTCTCTTTGTCTGCTCTCGTTCCATTGGAAATCTAAATAATATTGTCCTTTGCCCTTTGGCCTTAGCCTTTTATTTTTGTCTAAAAAAAAAGCCAAGGCTCTATTTCTATTTCACAAACCAGATCTGGTGGGACTAACCAAATCCATTCTAAGCCTCTCAAACAGCCAAGACACAGAGGAAAATTTTCTTCCAAATTAATGCAAAGCTGAAAAGAAAAATAAGAACATTCTTGACTCTCATGGAATGCTACTTCTTAGCACAAATGAGTACTTTATCAAATCCTGATGCATTCTTATCAAGATGACTGTTGTGATCACGGCTTGAATGGGTGAAAGGCTAGTAGTCTTTCCTTTGTGTGCAGCTCCATATCTAGCTTCATATTTCTGCAGCTCTCTCAGCCTTTTGTTTAGAAATTAAGCAGTGCAAAGTTAGAAAAATCAACAATGTGATTCTGAAAGGCAAAATAATTTTACATTACAGACACACAAAATGTATGTGAACTGATTCACCAACATAGAACTTTAGGCATTAGAATGGTCTATTACAACCTAACTCATGTGTAAATAAACCTACCCTTTCTGGTATGTTTCTAGTACTAATTTGTTGTTTTGGTCTCTAGTATCAGCTTGTTGTATCTGTTTGTAATGTTAACTTATGATTTTCATTATAAATATCACAAAAAACTATAAAATAAAACCAATAATAAGTTTCTCTGGTTCATAGACAAAAAAACCTGAGTCAAAGACAAAGCAAATTATTTACCTCAAAAATTTAAATTAATTACATAAGATTTATATGGGCACAAAATTACTTTGCTGGAGCTGAGCAATATTCTTTAAACAGTACATTGATCTAATATCATGATGGACCCATCAGATAATGTATAGTAAAATATCTTTTTGAAATTATTTACTATGAAGGCACTGCTCCTCTTATTGCTAAGTAGCCATTATGTAAGTTTTACTCAGAAAGAAACCCCTGCATGTATATATCACTAAATGATGACACACAGGCCTTGAGTTCAGCCTAAGGCAGTTTCTAATTACTGTTTTACTGCCTACTCTATTCAAACCAAAATAAAATAAAATAAGAACACTGCTAAGACATTTCCTTGGGCTTGCTGTGGCTTGAACACCTCACCCTTAGATCAATTTGCCTCTCTTTTCTTACTAGCCTATGACAATTACTGTGTTATACCATACTGTTTCTGGGTTAATAAATCAAAGCCTGAACTGACTTAAAACTCAAGCCACAGTTTACCAAAAATGATTGCCAATTACAAATCATTTCAGAGAGTAAAGCTTTGAAATAAGTGAAAGGTACATGTCCACATGAATACCATAGCAGATGTAGAATATTAAAACTTCAATTTTAAGACGCATTCACTTAAAATAAGTGAATAAAATCAGGGTTTCTTCTGGCATCAACTGAGCCATAGTATCACCAGAAATGTAAAAGTGGGTCCTAGGGCTGAAGAAAGAGTGGAGAATCCAGTTACAAAGTGAACATCCACGTAGCAAAATCAGTGTATGTTTCCATTGTGTTTATTATATTATTTATTGTGAGAAGACAGTCATGCCAGAGCACATATGTGGAGGGTGGAGGGCATCCTTGTGGAGAAAGAAGGTTCTTTCCAGGCACCTTGTCGGCCCCAGTGATTAAAACTCCGGTCATCAGGTTCTGCGGTCAGCAAACACCTTTACCTGCTGGCCATCTTGCTGGCCCTCAGGATTGTCTTATATAAACGATTATTCATCCTTAAAACAAAAACTCAAGTACAAACTGACTGCACCAAAATGTTTCTCTTATGTGTAAGTCATTATAGTGAAAATCAGTCCTAACAAAACCAACTCATTCTGGGCTGGAATTTACTTAAAAGAGGCCTTTACAACTGAGCATGTATCTGAGAAAATGGGAACACTCTGTCACACACACTAAGCAGTCTGAACAAATCAAATCACCACTTCTGGGTCTGGGAAAGTATGAATTCTCTTTTAATTTACTTTGATTCTGCATTTTATTAAAATATTATCATATCTTCCATATCATATCATGTCTGGAAGGTAATAACAATGCATATGTAATGGTGTACTTACAATTGCCCCATCACTACAGTCCTGGAAATCATATCCCCAATGTTCAAATCCTGAAAGATTTAAGCCCCTAGTGTAAAAATCTATAAAGTTTAAAATAAAAAAATCCTACAGTCACTAAACTCACAATTCTGAAATATTAAATCCCAGAATGCAGCTGGGTGGTGGTGGCACATGCCTTTAATCCCAGCACTCAGGAGGCAGAGGCAGGCTGATTTCCGTGAGTTTGAGGCCAGCCTGGACTACAGAGTGAGTTCCAGGAAAGGCTCCAAAGCTACACAGAGAAACCCTGTCTCAAAAACCAAACACACACACACACACACACACACACACACACACACACACACACACACACACACACACACAAAAAAAAAAAAAAAAAAACCCAGAATGCTGAAATTCTGAATGTCAAAACCCTTGTAATCACAATTCCCTCCATTGAGGGAGGGAAGCAAAGTGAATTTAGGGGTGGGGGGTTGACTCAGCTGGCAAGGCACTTGTTATGCAAGCATGAGAAATAGAGTTTAGATGCCATTAATCTGTTTTATGTAAGTTGGGTGTGTTTGGGAGACAGACACTGGGATCCATGGGCAAATTGCCTTAGAGGGGCTAAATTGTGGGGAGTGATGATGAAGGTGCTGGACATTAGCTTCTGGCCTCCACAACCCTGCACATGTGTGCAACCCACACACAAGAACACAACATACACATGCACATACAAAAATATTCTGGGAGAGAAATGAGTATGCTTTCTTTTGTTTGTAAGGCACTTGTAACAAGTTAAATGAGACACACATAGAGAGCTGACCACGCATTGCTATGGGTGTTTCAGTGCAGATGTTGCCAGAGGACCTGAATGTGGAAGTCTGAATAAGCTGGGTCAGGAGGACCCACCACCATCCAGAACATGAGCAACACCCATGCCTTAAAAGAAAAATTGCAACAGTTCACACAGTACAAGACTGCAAAATATAGTTCATGGCCATCAAAGCCAGGCAAAGCTTGGGGACAGAAACCACAAAGATTCCCATAGTCTACCGACCTTTCCATAGCTCTTAAGTTTTTCTTATTTGTTTTGAGTGGTTTAGTTTTGTTCATTGTGTCTCCACTGTTTTAAATTGTCAACACTGTTTTTTCATCTCTCTCCATGCTACGAATTTCTCCTAGACTCTTCCCCAGTACTAGAAGTCTATTCTTTAAAGACTTCCGGGAATCCTAACTTGTACTAAAATTTTGTACGCTTGGGAACTCACCCCCAGTGTGGACTTTGTGCAAGCACGATGTCTGTACATGGAGACACTGTCACCTCAATCAGGGAAGACATGTTCCTTCTACACCTACTCATGAGAAGAATATATTTATTATTTCTCAAGGCCACATGTGCATAGTGGTGACTGGACATAGTTGTGACTGATCTCATTCAAAAACTTAGTTGTTGGTTACAAAATTTCAGATGACTATGGTTATAAAGCTGGATATATGCAATCATGGTATTTATTCTCCTTCTTTTTGACCTGTTTCATTATAAGTAGAATTACTTTGTTTGTTGGTGGATGTTATAGACAAATGCTATAGAATGCTAGAACCAATTCCTTCTATTTAGCTATAATTTTTCATTTTCTTTAAAACTTTTTATGTTTACATTTGTATATACATATTTATATACATGTTTACAATGAAATATGCTCATACCCACCCATATCTCCTCCCCTTCATATCTTCTAACATGTTCCTCTCTAAAATTCAAAAAATTCACATCTTTTTTGGGGAGGATAACTCACTAAGTTCTATTAAAGCTTCTCATATGTGCATACATGTCATGCCATCTTAGCACATGTGAACTGTGTTTTTATATCAAGTCTTCCCCTTGTCCTTCTCCTCCTTCTCTTCATATCTCCAGCAACTGTACTTCTGCTCTTGTCTACAGAGTCCACAACCAAACACAGAACAAAATACAGTAAGACGAGGCAAAAGCCCACACACTGAAGCTGGACAAGGGGATTCAACAGGAGGAAAGGAGTCCCAAGAGCAGGCAAAAGAGTCAAGGACATACCCCCTCCCACTGTTAGGAATCCCACAAAAACACTAAGCTAACAGCCACAACACATACACAGAGGACCTGGTACAGACCCCTGCAGGCCCCATGCTTGTTGCATCAGTCAATGTGAGCCCGTTTGTGCCATGCTCAGATAATTCAGTGAACCATATTCTCCTGTTGTCTTCCATGCCCTCTGATTACTATAATCTTTCAGATGCCTCTTTTGCAGGATTCCCCAAGCTCTGAGGGGAGACCTGATGAAGATCTCCAGTTTAGATTCTCTCTCTCTCTCTCTCTCTCTCTCTCTCTCTCTCTCTCTCTCTCTCTCTCTCTCTCTCTCCCTCCCTCCCTCCCTTCCTCTCCCCCTCTCTCTCTGTCTCTCTCTCTCTGTCTCTCTCTCTCTGTCTCTGTCTCTCTGTCTCTCTCTCTCTCTCTCTCTCCCTCTGTGTGTGTGTGTGTGTGTGTGTGTGTGTGTGTGTGTGTGTGTGTGCATAATGTCTTACTGTGGGTCTCTGTATACACTCTGAGGAAACCTCTCTGATGACAGCTGGACAAGGCATTGATCTATGAGTATAGCAAAATATCATTAGGAATCATTTCATTGATTTTTTTTTAGACCAGTTGTGTTCTACCCTAGGTCTCTAGCATCTGGTCATCTAAGCAGTGTTGGGCATGGAGTTCCTCTCATGGAGTGGAACTCAAGTTAAATCAGAGATTTATTGGCCGCTCCTACAAGTTCTGTTCCACCATTGCCCCAGCACATCTTGCAGGCAGGACAGACAGTAGGTTAAAGGTTTTGTGGCTAGTTTGGTGTCCATGTTTCTCTTTCAGTAGCCTATAGAGTAACTTCCAGCAACAAAGAGACTAGAACATAGTGGTGAAAGCTCCATGCAGACACCACCTTGACCTCTCTACATTCAATGAGTAGTGTGGATGTTGTCCTTGGCAATGGGTCTCCACTGTCAGTTTGAGTAAAGCAACCCTATGTCCTAGCATCAGCCTGGGTTGTTTGGGAATCTTCACAGGACCCCCTCAGCCAACAATTCAACTGAATGCATCCCAGTCCCATGACTGGGAGACTTGCCTGGCTACAAGAGATAGACAGTTCAGACTCTGTGACCTCCATTATTAGGAATCCTCACTAGGATCACCCTCATAGATTCCAAGAAGTTTCCACTGCACTAGGTTTCCACACCATACCCCAAATGTCCCCAATTCCAGCTGTCTCTACCCAAATTCTCTCACTCCATCCCATCTCACCAATACCTGATCCCTCCTCCCTCTCCTGTCCTTACCCAGCCCTAGCCAGCCCCTCCCCATGGAGATCCATATATCCTCCCTAGAGCCCTCCTCTTTACCTAACCACTCTGAGTCTATAAATTGTAGCTTGGTTATCAGTTAATTTAAAGCTAATATACACTTGTAAGTGAATACATACCATACTTGTCTTTCTGGGTCTGGGTGACTTCACTCAGGATGATTTTTTTCTATTTCAGTTCTATCTTTTTGCTTGCAAATTTCATAATATTTTTTTAATCAGACGGATAATATTCCATTGTGTAAATGAACCATATTTCTTTTATTCATTCTTCAGTTGACAGGCATCTAGGTTGTTTTCAGTGTCTGGCTATTATGAATAAAGCTTCTATGAACATAGTTGATCAAGTGTCCTTTTGGTAGGATGAAGCATGCTTTGGGTATAGTATTTCCAAGAGTGGAATAGCTGGGTCTTTGAGGTAGATCAATTCTCAATTTTCTGAGGAATGACATATTGATTTTCATAGTGACTGCACAAGTTTGCACTCCTATCAACACGAGAGGAGTGTTCCCCTTGCTCCACATCCTCACAAACATGGGCTGCCACTTGTGTTATAGATCTTAGTCATTCTGACAGGTGTAAGATGGAATCTCAAAGCAGTTTTGATTTGCCTTTCTCTTATGGCTAAGGATGTTGAACATTTAAGTGTTTCTCAGCCATTTGGGATTCCTCTATTGAGAATTCTCTGTTTAGATCTATGCTCCATTTTAAATTGGATTATTTGGGATTTTGATAACTAATTTCTGGAGTTCTGTTTATATTTTCTTGATATTAATCATCTATGCTTTATTGTCTTATTGATTGTGTCCTTTGCCTTACAGAAGCTTTTTAGTTTCATGAGGGTCTATTTACTGATTGTTGATCTTAGTGCCTATATTATCAGTGTTCTGTTTAGGAAATTGTATTCAATGCTAATGCATTCAAAGTTGTTTCCTCATTTTCTCTTCTATCAAGTTCAGTGTATCTGGTTTTATGGTGAGGTCTTTGATCTACTTGGACTTGAGTTTTGTGAAGGTTGATGGATATGGATCTATTTCGATTCTTCTATATGCAGTATTCAGTTAGACTAGCACTATTTGTTGAAGATACTTCTTCCTTTTTTGCATAGTGTATTTCTGGCTTATTAGAACTCAGTTGTCCATAGGTAGTGTGGTTTTATGTCTGAGTCTTCAATTAAGTGCCATTGATCAAAATTTAGAACAAAATTTAGATCAAAATTTAGAATAAAATTTAGATCAAAATTCTACCAGACTTTGAAAGTCTGGTAGAATTTTGTACTAAAAACCATCTTGCCCTGGCCTTTTTTGGTTAGGAGACTTTTAATGACTGCTTCTATTTCACTGTAGGTCTATTTAAATTGTTTATCTGATCTTGATTTAACTTTGATAAGTGGTAGCTACTGAGAAAATTATCAATTTCTTTGAGATTTTCCAATTTGGTGGGGTACAAGTTTTTAAAGTATGTTCTTATGATTCAATGAACTTCTTCATGTCTGTTGTTATGTTCCCCTTTTTGTTTCTGATTTTGTTAATTTGGATATTCTCTTTGTGTCGTTAAATTAGTTTGGATAAGGGTTTGTCTATCTTGTTGATTTTTCTCAAAGAACCAACTCTTTGTTTCATTGACTCTTTTTACTATTCTTTGTTTCTATTTTATTGATTTCACCTCTTGGTTTGATTATTTATTGCACTCTATTTCTTTTGGTGTGATCATTTTCTTTTTGTTCTAGAGCTTTCAGGTGTGCTGTTAAATTGCTAGTAAGAGACCTCTCCAATTTTTTCATGTAGGCACTTAATGTTATGAACTTTCCTCTTAGCATGCTTTCATTGTTTCCCATAAGTTTGGATATGCTGTATATCCATTTCCATTGAATTCTAAAAAGTCTTTAAATTTTTATTTATTTCTGTGTTGATCAACTTTTCATTCCATAGAGGATCATTCAGTTTCCATGACTTTGTAAGCTTTGTGTTGTTTCTGTTGTGGTTGATATCCAGCTTTAATCCATGGTGGTCAGATAGGATGCTAGGAGTTATTTCAATCTTGTATCTGTTGAGACTTGCTTTGTGTCCCAGTGTGTGGTCAATTTTGAACAAAATTCCATGAGGTGCCGAGAAGAAGGTATATTTTTTTGTGTGTGGGTGAAATGTTCTGCAAAAAAAATTATTAGGGCCATTTAGTTTGAAACATCTGTTAGCTCCAGTATTTCTCTGTTTAGTTTCTGTCTGTATGACCTGTCCATTGGTAAGAGTGGAATAATGAAGTCTCTCAGTATCAGAGTGTAAGGATCAATGTGTGATTTAAGCTGTAGTAGTGTTTCTTTTTACAAAAGCGGGTACTCCTGTATTTGGGGCATGGAAATTCAGAATTGAAAAGTCATCGTGGTGTATTTTTTCCTTTGGTAAGTATGATGTGTCCTTTCCCATCTCTTTTGATTGGTTTTGGTTTGAAATCTATTGTCTTAGGGTTTTTTCTTTAATTGCTGTGAAAACATGCCGTGACCATGGTAACTCTTATAAGGAAAACATTTCATTGGAGTGGCTTGCTTTCAGTTTCAGAGGTTCAGTCTATTATCATCATGGCAGGGAAAATGGCAGCATGCAGGCAGGTGTTGTGCTGGAGAAGTAGCTAAGAGCTCTACATCTTTCAGGCAATAGGAAACCAACTGACACAACTGGGCAGTATCCTGAGCATAGGAAACTTCAAAGCCTGCCCACAAAGTGACATATTTACTCCAACAAGGTCATACCCACTCCAACAAAGCCACACTTCCTAATAATACCACTCCCTATGAGATCATGGGGACCAACTACATTCCAACTACCACACCTATTTTGTTAGATATTAAATGGCTACACTTGCTTGCTTCTTAGGTTTATTTGCTTGAAAACCTTTTTCCAACCATTTACTCTTGCTATCCTTGAATCCTTGATGTTGTTGTATGTTTCTCTCTCTCTCTCTCTCTCTCTCTCTCTCTCTCTCTCTCTCTCTCTCTCTGTGTGTGTGTGTGTGTGTGTGTGTGTGTGTGGTGTGTGTGTGTGTGTGTGTGTATGTGTGTGTGTGTGTTTCCCTTTTTTTGGCCTTATTGATGTGAGATTATTTAATCTGTTTTCATGGGTATTGTTAACCTCCTTAGGTTGGAGTTTTCTTTCTAGCACCTTCTATAGACCTGGATTTATAGCTAGATAATATTTAAATTTGACTTTATCATGGAATATCTTATTTTCTCCATCTACAGTGATTGCAAGTTTTGCTGGGTATAGTAGTCGGGCTGGCATCTATGGTCTTTTAGAGTCTGCAGCACATCCGTCCAGGCCCTTCTGACTTTTAAACTCTCCATTGAGAAATCAGGTGTAATTCTAATAGGTCTTCCTTTATATGTTACTGAGTCTTTTCCCTCTGCAGTTTTTAATATTCTTTCTATGTTCTTTATGTTCAGTGTTTTGATTATCATGTGCTGAGGGAACTTTCTTTTCTTGTCCAATCTATTTGGTGTTCTGTATGCTTCTTGTACCTATGCAGACATCTCTTTCTTTAGGTTAAAAAATTTTTTTACTATGGTTTTCTTGAAAATATTTTTTTGGGACCTTGAGCTGAAATTCTTCTCTATCTTCTATTCCTATTATTCTTAGGTTTGGTCTTTTCATAGTGTCCCAGGATCCCAGATTTCCTGGATGTTTTGTGTCAGGGATTTTTAGATTTAACATTTTTTTTCTTTGATGGATTTATCCATTTTCTATCATATCTTCAATGCCTAAGAGTCTTTCTTCTATCTCTTATATTACATTGGTGAAGCTTGCTATGTAGTTCTTATTCTAATTCCTAAATTTTTCATGTCCTGAATTTCCTCAGTTTGTGTTTTCTTTATTACTTCTATTTCCATTTTCAGGTCTTAAACAAGTCAACTTTTTTGATTTAAATCACACAAATGAGTTGGGATGTAACATGTGATTCTTGGAACTGACACTCACATATACAGATACACAGACTATTTTTTCATCATATTTTATACTTAGCAGCAAAATATATGCATGAATAGTTTTTTTTCCAGTTCTGGAAACTGCCATTAATTTGTAATGTCTTCACTTGTTGGCCATGCTCATGCTTCCAGGGTAGGAAGTCATGGCATTTCACTGTTGAAATAGTTTTTCTGAAATATGGTGAGTATTTTTACCAGAGTTTGGTAACATTGTTTTTAATTATTCACATTCTTCAATCAAGTATTTATAATTTTCCACATTTATCTGTCATTGTAATTTGCAGATTCTGAGCACTGGAAATGTTCCTGTAGTCTAAAAAGATACAGGTTGTCAGACAATTATCTGAGGGAAGGTGCACCTCTGAATGATAACCACCTGCTAATGTTGCACACAGCAGGATGGCTGCTCCATTCTAGAAGATTAGGGCAGTCTTCCTGGTACCCTCACAGGCAGTAGGTGATTGGCCAGCAGAAAACACAACATCCATTAAATAAAACCTTGGGATAGTTTGCCTCATGGTTTTCATTTCAGTCTATAAAACTTCTGCAGAACAGCATCCTTTGAGTGCTGAAGGAACTTCAACAAAAGTAAAGATGCAACTGAAAAACAGAAAAGACTTGTCATGTCTGTACTAAATGAAAACAAACTAACTGTATAATGCCTTAACAGAAAGGAAAGGTTTCTTAACCGTCTTTCCTATCAATAAATTCTTGTACAAGTGAATTGCATAAACAATTATGCATATGTTGCTTGGTCAGAATGTGTTGGTTCCCATTCATGAGCATTCCAATGATGACTATCACATAAAGGATAATTATTCATAGGGGCTTATCACCAATTCTATCTTTTCAGTAGGAGTGGAATCTTTGCTATAACTACCAAACTTAAAAGTGTCTAATAAATTTGGTTCTGGCTCTAAATATCTTTTTCTAAGCATTTTTATTTGTCTTTATTTGTTGTTGGGGGGCATACATACCCTGGCACATGAGTGGGGGTCAGAGGACAACTTACAGAATTCAATCTTCTCTTTCCACCATGTGAGTTCTGGGAAGGAGACTAAACTCAGGTTGTCAGGTTCTCCCCTCTGAGCCATCTCACAAGTACTGAATAAATTAATACTTACTTGTAAAGAACCAAAATCTCTACCCTTAATGTATGGCTTAAAGATTCCCTCAAATGGGCCAAAAATAGTAAAATATTAAGGGTCAGTATTAGGACCTACTTTGTTACAATTGACCATAAATTACTTTTTACTCATAACAGTTGGATGCTAATTTGGTATATAGTATTTGTTAAGTAAATAATGTCTTTTATCCAAAGCTTTAAAGTAACCAGTGAACCATGACTGTTTACAGTTCCTTACAACCTCAGAGTTACTGGGGATCATCAGTGTTAATGTGGAAATGGCATACATTTTCTCTAGAATTTTATTCTCATTAACCTGTGTATAGCTGAAGTTTTCCTGGTCCTACCCAGCTCCTGTGGTCCCACAGTCCCACAGCTGCTCAGACGCAAATGAGCACAGAGAGGCTTAATATTATTTTTGACTGCTTGGCCATTAGCTCAGGCTAATTATCGACTAGCTCTTACACTTAAACTCAGCCCATTTCTGTTAATCTATATGTCGCCACATGTTCCATGGCTTTACCTGTGTGCCATTACATGCTTCTCCCTGGACATCAGGCTGGCATCTCCTGAATCAGTCTTCTTCTTCCTAGAATTCTCCTTGTCTGCTTATCCCGCCTATACTTCCTACCTGGCTACTGGCCAATCAGCGTTTTATTTATCAACCAAATCAGAACAACACATGTTCACAGCATACAGAACAATATGCTACAACATCTCCCCTAATCAAAATAGAAGGTTTTAACTTTAACATAGTAAAATTACATATAATAAAACAGTTATCAAGCAAGAATTACAGTTGCCATATCTAGTCTATTTGTATTTGGCAAATTTAAAGAAAATATTCTATCTATCCTATATTTGTGAGTCTAAGGTTTCATATCTAACTTATCTTTTATCATATTCAAGGAAAATTATAACTATCTAGTCTTCAACTACATCAAAGACCCCAGAAGGATATAATATTAACTAAGTAAATAGGAAGTACATTGTAAGCAACTTCCAAAAAACTAGCATGACAGAGACAGTTGGATGCCTGGACAGTCACCTAAAGTTCCTCTGTAAAGTTGGGGCATTCATCTTCAGCCAATAGGCCTAGTCTCTCAGTTACTTTTTTCTGTGTCCTGTAGAATATCTGGTAGTCTCTTCTGTGAAGCAGGAGCCTAAAGGACCATTTTGTCTTGCAAAGTTCAGTGGTCACCTTCCTATGGGTCCTACATGTCCAATTGATACAACATATTATCCAGCAGTCAATGCAAAGGCAATATTTTGCCCAGTGGCTAACTTTTGCCACAAAGACAGAAAACTCCATAATGAGTTTCTTCAATGTCCACTGTCTTCTCTGAAGTAGATTGGTGCTGCCAGGAGCAGACATGTCTCAATGTTCAGAAAGCCAAAGTTCTTAAAACACTTTAAGTGTTGTAAGTCTTTGAAGTGTCTGAAGATTACCTACCTAATTGAATTATATCTATGTGTACCTAGAAAACTTAACATCACTGTATGTTTGACTATCATAGCTCCTCATTGATCATAATATATATATATATTTATATTTATATATATTTGAATATGTGGAGAATATTCTCTTATACTGTGTGAACATATGTTGCTGTGATTTGGTTTAATAAGGAAGCTAACTGGCCAATAGCTGAATAGGATAAAGTTAGGTGGGAGAGCCAAACTGAGAATAATAGGAAGAAGGGTAGAGTCTAGAGTCACTAACAGATGCAGAGAGAAGCAAGATAGGCATGTTGTAAGGTACCAAGCCATGTGGCAAAGTTCAGATAAGAAATATGGATTAATTTAAATGCAAGAGTTAGCTAGTAACAAGCCTGAGCTATTGGCTGAGTGTTTATAATTAACATAAGCCTCAGCGTGTTTATTTGGGAGCTGCTGGCAGGACAGAAACTTCCACCTACAAACGGCACCTAAATATTCAGTTTGTACATCCACATAAAATCTGAGAGAGCTTGGAAAAGGGTTCTAGACAGAAAAACAGAGTCAAGAGTGGCTTCCTAGTCTTGTGCCTCTCATGCCAGCCATGATAAAGGGATACAGCAGCTAGCCACTGCCTGTGGGCTTGAGCCACCAGTTCACCATGAGATAAGCCCCTCGGCAGGTTCCTACACTCTCTCACACCGGCTGCAGTACAGAAAAGTGTTTCCTGGCCACTGCTGGTGGAAGGGAGTGAGCCACCAAAACAGATGTGGAGGTCTTAGCCATGCCTCTTAGCAGTCTAAAGGCTCATGAGGTCAGAAAAAGATTATAGATACAACAAAAAAGATTGAGACAAAAAGAAACCTCTAAATTGGTTAGAGTGTGTTTTAAAATATACATAGGCTTAGGAGAGAGAAGAGAAAGAGTATATACAGTCTTAGATTAAAAAATATAGTTTTAAAAAAATAAAGTCCTTGTGGTATATATTGTGTACCCTAATAAAATTTGCCTGAAGGTCAGAGAACAAAACAAACCACTAGATTAAACATAGATTCTGGGTAATGGTGGCACACACCTTTAATCCTAGCACTTGGGAGGCAGAGATTCATCTACATCTCTTTGAGTTCAAAGCCACCCTGGATTACATGAGATTAATTCAGTCTAGGTGAGAAACAGAATCAGACTGTGGTGGCACACACCTTTAATCTCAGTACTTGGGAATCACACACATTTAATCCCAGCACTTGAGATCTCATGCCTCTGCTACCAGAATTTGGAAAGTGCACATGCCTTTAATCCCAGCATTAGGAAGGAAACAACATGGCTGGGCAGAGAAAGGTATATGGGACATGAAGAGACAGGAACTAGAGTCTTTTTGGCTGGAGCCCCTTTCAGCTAAAAGCTTTTTGGCTGAGGCCTTTCAACTGAGGACTCAGAGGCTTTGAGTCGTAGGATTCGTGGAGTTGGTGAGTTGAGATGTAGCAGTGTCTTGTTCCTTTGTTTCTCGATCTTTCAGCATTTACCCCCAATATCTGGCTCCAGGATTTTTTATTAAAATACCATTTAACATTTATGTTACAAGTTCTTAAAAAAGAAATAGAGTAATAAAAATATAATAAGCCACATAAAGATGGAAAAAAACACAGAGAATCTAGATTCTGTCTGTTACTATGTTGTCTTTAGATTTTCTGATTGCTAATAAAGAAACAACAGCTGCTAAGACCATTGGATTATTCTTGATTAAATCAACCTGCATATTTTAAAAATTTCTTGACTTCAAAATAGAAGTCAAAGATCTCTTACTTTGGGGGAGAGGTTATGCTTTTATTTCCACAGGAAATGGAAATCTGTGTATTTATTCCAGGTTGATATGGATCAGGTTTGATTGGGGACGACCCTCATGAAAATCCTGCCTACAGACATAAAGAAATAAACCTAAAATCTATAAAACACATAATGTATATTTTACCTACTCAAACATAAAACAAAAAATATTCTTTGGCTAACTTGTGTATGACTACATTCTATACTTTTATTAATATAGATAGTCATGTTACTTTTAAATTTTTATGTATTTTCAGAACAGGGAACCAAACACCAATGAAAGTTGATGGCCCAGGTGATCCAGCCTCTCAGAATGCCTCTTTCACAGTCTCCTCAGAATTCTGTGTCCAAAAAAGCTTCAAGGCTGCTAGCTGAGATGGTCCAACCTCACAAACAACTCCAGTCAAGACTTAACAATTATCTTGATTTTCTTAAGGTTCTCCCAAACATACCAGCATCCCCAGACAACAGGAAGTAGTCAAGGAATGGTGCCCACATTCTCAAGGGATGGGCTATGGATGGGCTTTGGCTATTTAATGGATTATGAATGTTTGTCATTGTTTAGGGGGGTTGGTTACAAATGTTTTGGTCATAGGTAAAAAAAAAGCTGAACAAGAGTTAAATTCATAGATCTCTTTATAAAAGAAAAAATGGGGTAGGATATAGTCATGATAGGATAAAAATGGTAAATTATTTGTGGTGATATTTTGTTTGTGCTCTAAAAATAAAGCTTGCCTGGAGATCAGAGTGCAGAGCTAGCCACAAGAGGCCAGGCAGTGGTGGCCTACACCTTTAATGCCAGCACTTGGGATCTCATGCCTTTGATCCCAACACTTGAGAGGCATATGCCTTTAATCTCAGCACTTGAGAGGAAGAAACAGGAAGTGATAAGTCAAGGTAGAAACAGGAGCTTGACCCTTTCTGTCTGAGAAGAAGGAGGGGTAAGAACTCTCTGGTGGCTGGCTGCTCTGCTTCTCTGATCTTTCAGCTTTCACCCTGATATTGACTCCAGGTTTTTATTATTAAGACCAATTAGAATTCACACTACATCTGGTGTCCAACCTTTGGGACACAAATTCATGAAAAAGTCACTTGCCTCTGGCATACATCATAGCTGCATATGAGGGACTCCCACCAGAGTCACCACCTCCCTAGCTAGATTCTCTCTTTTTTCCCTAAGCCCTCTGAGTGGGTCTGGGATTTTTCTGTTACAGCCTCTCTGCAGCAAACTCCACACACAGGCATTTGGGCCCCAAACACCATAGGAATTAGTTGCTTTCTTACATTCCCCCATGCAGATGCCTGGATCTTTGGCTTCTTCTCTCCCTCCTTCTTCTCTCCCTGTGGGTAGTGGTCTTTCCATGGATCCCTTCCTCAGGCTGCTGCTGTACTAGGTAGCTGCCTTGAAGACCCACTCGGGCTTCTACTGTTCTGGGAAGAAGCAGTCAGACTTACATCCTCATCATCATTGGCAGATATGGTGAAACAATTGGGAATTCTTAAAGGAAGGAATTAGCTAAATGAGAGAGTTTTTTCCCCCACATTAAAAAATGGGAAACATTATTACAATGGATGGAGTTAGGTCTCTGTATGATAATACACTGGACAGTTTGAAAATGGAACTATTGAATGAGAGGATAATTAATTTAGACGGGATTTATGTAATGTTAAATATAAATATTATGTTTGATCATTTTTGTTTTATCATTTAAAAAGTTGGTTAATATGAGTGCCAAGATAAATGCTTTTGAAAAACATTTTAAAACAGATCACAGAGATATTTAGACTCAGATAGAGGAATTTAAAGGAGAACCAGTCCCAGCATTGCATTATGAGGCTACATAAGAACAGCCTAAGGTTTTCAATCAACCAATCTTAATTTATCCAGTAACCTCACAGAAACTGCCAAATGACAGCTATCCCTGAAGCTATTTAAGAGCTGAATGGACTCCTGTGCAAATGTCAGATTTGAGGTGATTAAAGGAAGTGATTAGTCTCATATGGCATGCATTCACCTTTTGTGAAACAGATGCTAAACTTGTGGTCAATTTATAATAGAATTATTCCTCAAAACTAGAAAGATTTGGTTATAGCAGTCTTGGAGGCTGGTCCTCAATTCCAGTGGAGGACCTGGTCGAAAGATGAGGTGAGGACTATTGAATAACAAAGTAATGCTAGAGGTATGAAAATCTCCCAAGACCAACTTCTTGGAAAGGGAGATTATGCTAATATACAAAGGCAATTTCTATATGATGACCACACCCTGGCTTTATGCTGTGCAGCAGTCTTGAGTGCTTGGGACAGAATTGAAGAAGTAGGAAACAAAACTAGGTCATTTACCAAAGTTATACAGGGCCCAAAAGAAACCTTCACTATTTTCTTACAGAGATTGACTTCAGCAGTAAATAGAATGATACCAAAGTCAGATGTTAGACAAATAATAATTGAATATCTGGCTTTTGAAAACGCTAATGTACAATGCAAAAAGGTAATCATGCTGTTAAGGGCAAGATCAGTATCCTTAGAGGAATGGATCCAAGATATAATCAGTATTGAATCTCATAACCATGATGATACTTGAATAGGAGAGGTGATTTCCAGAGTTTTGAAGAAAAATCAAAATGTCAAGTGTTTCAGTTGTGGTAAATAAGATCACCTAAAAAGGGATTGTAAACACAGCATTCCTAGAAACAATGTTTTTTCTAAGAATAATCCCAACAGAATGCCCCTCCCTTCTGGAGTATGCAGAAGGTGTGGCAAAGGCCAACATTGGACTAATGAATAGATCAACAAGGGACAGTCAAGGTAACCCTTTGCCATGAGGGAAATACCTTGAGGGGCCTCTTGCATGTCAAATTCAGTTTAGTCACTTCCTGTCATTGTGGAGGAAATTCTTTCCCAGAGCAACTAAAGAACCTAATGCCCATTGTAAAAAAGCAAAAACAAAAACAAAAACAAAAAAAACCCATACTGCTCTGGATGATAAAACAGTTATGGAAGATAAAAGAAAAATTTCAGGAGAAACCATAAATCGAAACTGATGATTAGATTTGAATGTGAGAGACCTCTTAAGAAGAAGAGGTGATAGTTCATCAATCAATGTGACCATTCAATTTAAACTAACTTATATGACAAATAAATGCTTTTTATTTGATCATATATAACTTCCAAAAGGGAACCTCCCCAAAATTAGAGTTGGGGCAGGGTTTGTTTATATTTTTCAGGAGAATGAAGGCATCCAGCTAAGGAATCTGAAGAAAACTGGACAAAAGAGACATGTGAAGAAAAAGGACAAATCATCCAAAAAAAATGTTCCAAGAAAAAGTGTAAATTGGCCTATGGATATATCAAATCTCCAACAGGATAAAATTTCATAAATCATCCTAAATGTTTGTTTCTGCTGTTCTCTATGACACATAATGAAAATGGTCTTTTTGTAGTCCCAATTCAATTGAAAATTAAAGCTGACTTTGGAGTTGGAGTGTGGCTCTCTCCTTCTCTAAATGCAAACATGTGTATTAAAGTAAAATCCAAATTCTCTGTCTCATGTTAGAAGAGCCTCCTGACAGAAGAAAAAAATTTAGGGACAATTTTATTGCCACTCATTTCATAATCCTTTGGTTTTATTTGGACTCTTTAAATCTTATCTTAGGGTATAAATATTGTCTCCAAATTTATAAGATTTATATATTTTTTAAACTTTTTGTCATGATATTAATGGTCATACAGAGTACTAACTAATTCTAGAAAAAGGCTTCATCTAACTTCCTGTACATGATTTTGGGTTTGAGTCTTTGAGGTAACTAGGAATTAAGGTTTTGTATTCTGGATATACATAACAAATATTGATCCTTTAACTTCTTTGAGATCTGCTGCATATGATATTTTTATAAAAATGTTCAAGTTTTCTGCAGTGAGCCAAAACCATGCCTGACAGTGATCTTTGAAGTCTCCAAAAGGAGGATGGGGCCCTACAACAATGATTCCACCAGGATTATGATAATGCCACTAAGCTAAAAAAGCACCACCTAAAGATAGGTTTTGGCTACAAACTGCTCAGGATAATTTTGAGGTGGCTAGTTGAGTTGAGATGATCCAGCCCCACAGACTGCTTTAGCCAGGACTTGAGACAAACCCTGCATTTTCCCATTACACAGAGACTGGACAACATATGATACAGTTACCTCTCTGAGGACTTGACAATTGACCCAAATTTTTCTTTTCAGGATCCCCCAAAGATGCCATTGATCCCAGACAGCAGGAAGTAGATTTAAGAACAGAATGTCCACATTTCCAATAGGGTTTTGGACTTTCATTGGGTTATGGATATTTGTCTTTGTTTTGAGGGGTTGGTTACAAGTAGTTATTGGTAATAGTCAGGAAAAAGCCAAACAAAGGAGTTTAGATTCAGGATTCTTGTTTTAAAAAGAAAAAAGGGGCACAGAGATATATAGACAAGATAGGATATAAGGGTAGATTATTGAATCTATTCTGAAAAGAAATGGGGGTTTACAGAAACAGGATAAAAAGGTAGATTATTGAATCTACTTTTAAACAAAAAAGCAACTACTGGTTTTAAATATTTTACATTGATGTGGATATTTTTATGTGATACAAATTTAAGATTATTTTGTTAGAACACACTTTACATACATTTCTAATCTTATTCAAAGTATTGTACCTATGAAAATTATTTAATAATGTAATGCAAATTTCTAGTCCTTGATAGTTATTATTACCAACTATTTAGGATAATAAGAAAATGCAAGTGAGTAGTTAGTCACCTATTACAATCAAACTTGTAGTCATATTAGGTATGTTTACAAGGTCAAACAGAGATATATTTTAGATAGACAGGTGGTCTTCAAACACTTCAGAGAGTTACAGAATATGGCATTTAAGATGCTTTAATAACATAGGTCCTTTTTTTATGACAATGAGACATGTCTGCTCCTGGCAGCACCAATCTACTTCAGAGAAGATGATGGGCATCAAAGAAACTCCATATGGAGTTTACTTTCTTTGTGGCAAAAGTTAGCCACTGGGAAAAAAGTGCCCTTTCCTCG
This sequence comes from Peromyscus californicus insignis, assembly GCF_007827085.1. Classification (NCBI taxonomy): domain Eukaryota; kingdom Metazoa; phylum Chordata; class Mammalia; order Rodentia; family Cricetidae; genus Peromyscus; species Peromyscus californicus. Next base: position 23,021,724 of record NW_026294617.1, on the reverse strand, counting down.
ACTGCTGACATTATGCTGTCCAAAGTGGACAAGTGGTAGGACAGCCCTTCAGAAAATCCTGCTTCACAGATAAGTCTTTCAGATATTCTAGGCCTGTAGGCAAAGATGGATGCCCCAATGTTGCAAAAGAACCTTGAGTGACTATCTAGGCAGCCAGCTCTTTCTGTCATTTCTCACATTTTTTTGGAAGTTGCTTGCTTGTACTTCCTGCTTACTCAGGTAATATTTCCTTCTCAGATCTTTGATTGAATTTTAGACTTTATAGTTACCAGATTCAGAAAAGAAATTAACTAAAGAGGTATAAAGTGTATAAGATTGACAGATATTAAAAGATAATTTTGGTACTGAAAGTTAGAATAGAAAGTGAATTAGGTACAACCTTTTGGACTCATCAAGATAGGATAGATAACGGAGTATTTTCTCTGAATTTGTCAGAAGTTCATGGAGTAGACATTGTTAATGCAATTATTGCTTGAATATATTGTATATAGCTATTATACTTATTGTATATAGGTTTTTCATATTATAATGTTCTTTTTTATTTTAGATAAAAAAGGGGAAATGTGGTGATATTTTATTTGTGCTCTAACAAGTAAAGCTTGCTTGGAGATCAGAGTGTAGAGCTAGCCACAAGAGGCCAGACAGTGGTGGCACACACCTTTATTCCTAGCCCTTGGGATTTCATGCCTTTGATCCCAGTACTTAGAGAAAGAAACAGGATGTGATATGGTTAGGCAGAGAGAGGAAGTGATAAGGTGGGGTGGAGACAAGAGCTCCACCCTTTCCAGCTAAGAAGATGGAGATGTAAGAACTCTCTGGTGGCTGGCTGCTCTGCTTCTCTGATCTCTCAGCTTTTACCCTGATATCTGACTTGAGATTTTTATTATTAAGACTGTTTAGAATTCATGCTATAATTATTGAACCTACTTTTAGACAAAAAAAGTTAATTTTGTTATACTTTATATATATTTTTACTCTTATTCTGGGTATTGTGTTTATGCAACTCATTTAAAAATGCAATGTATAATTAAGAAATACAAGTTAATAGCCATCTATAATAGTCAAACTTGTAGTCATATTAGGTATGTTTTCAAGGTCATACACAAATATATTTAGATAAATAGATGATCTTCAAACACTTCAAAGACCTACAAAATGTGGCATTTAATATGTTTAATAACCTAGGGCTTTTCATGACAATGAGCCATGTCTGCTCCCGGCTGCACCAATTTACTTCAGAGAAGATAATTGGCATCAAAGAAATTCTGTATGGAGTTTCCTTAAGGCAAAAACTAGCCATTGGGCAAAAAAAACTTCCCTTGCCTCAATTGCTGACAGTATACTGTCCAAACTGGACCAGCAGGACACACAAAAAAAGCAACTTGCCAGACTTTACCAAGACAAGGTAGGACAGTTCTTAAAAATTCCCTGCTTCTCAAAAAACTCTGTCAGATATACTAGGCCTGTAGGCCAAAAATGGATGCCCCAATGTTACAGAAGAGCTTTGGGTAACTGTCCAGGCAGCCATATGTCCCTGTCATTAGGTAACATTTCATCCTTCTGGGGTCTTTGTTGGAGTTAAAGACTAAATAATTAGACAAATTTTTCCTTAGTTATGATTTAAGGTAAATTAGGTATAAAACTTTAGAGTCACAAAGATAAAATAGAAAATAAAATATTTTCTCTAATTTTGCCAAATATAGACTAGATATTGTAACTGTAATTATTACTTGACAACTGTTTTTGTTGTATATAATCTTACTATGTTAAAAATGAAATATTCCTTTTTAAGTAGACAAAAGGGGGAAATGTGGAATATTCTTTTACACTGTGTGAATATATGTTGCTGTGATTGGTTTAATTAAGAAAGTGACTGGCCAGTAGCTGAACAGGATAAAGTTAGGTGGGAGAGCCAAACTGAGAATGATGGGAAAAAAGAAGGACCAAGTAGCGGAATCACCAGCCAGATGCAGAGGAAGCAGGAAGTAGACAAAAGGAGGTAACAAGCAATGAGCCATGTGGTAGAACTTAGATAAGAAATATGGGTTAATTTACGTTGTAAGAGTTAGTTAGCATTAAGCCTGAGCTATTGGCTGAGCGTTTACTAATATTATTAATATTTAGTCTCCATGTTGGTTATCTAGGAACTGGTGGGCAGGAAAGAAAAGTCCTCCTACATGTATGTATATTTGTATACATAATATGTATACATATCAATTTCTGCCTTTAAACTTTGCTGCCACTAACTATACTATTCACAGTGCATTTTCTTCTGTTGAGGGTAACTGAAGCCATCCTCTGCTCTCATATGTAATGAGGCTCACAGCAGTTTTTTCAAACTCTCTTTGACTGTGGTGCCATGTCAGAAAATGCATTCTTTATTCTGCATGTTTATTTATGTGTATTTAGATTAGCTTAATTAATATGTCTTTTGCTACTTTATTTCTCCATTCTGTTGCATAAGTTGCTCTTGACCCACTAATGTAACCCAGCTTTGCCTGTCTTTATGGTTGTAATATAAATATGTTGCTGGTTTAAAAAAAAGTCTCCAAATTACGCTGGTAATATGTGGCAATGGGACTTTTCTAAATATTTTCTTTAGCTCATATATATAACCATGAGCTCATGAGTTATATATTGAGCTGAGGGTTGATGGACATCACCTGATTTTATAGAAAAAATAAAGTTGATTAGCACTTATTTTATTCCCCTCTCAAAAAAAATCCATATCTGTATGGGAAGGTCAGGAATATTTCACCTCTTTACTCGGAATGATAATCAACAGTGATAAGAAGTCAATTTAGAGAGTTTCTACTTTACTTATTATTAACAGTCAATTATCCTCTGCACTTGGCATTCAGTAGGAATGCTAGGCTGCCTTTCTGTACATACTCTTCACATCTGTGGAAATGGAAAATAGAAAGGTCTCATGAATGGTTTGCCTAGAGACCCTAGGATGGCTAATGTAAATGGGCAACCCTAGAATCCCATACAGGGAGGGAGCAACATGGAAGCTTTAGGAAAATATCCATCTTCTCCCTCTCACAGAATTCCCTTGTCACCATTCCAGCACTCCTCGGCTTCTGGCCAGCACATTTCTGATAACTGATAATCACATAACTTTCCTCCAAAGTGAACACTCTAGAAAATAAAAAGTACATTCAGCATCCCTGAGTCTTGAATTACTGGTCCTTGTCTCTGACTTGTGCTGACTCTTGCTACGTGTCTTGGACATAATTCTGGTCTCACTCTAACTCCTGGCTCTTCCCCAACTGTATTCTCAGGTTTGAAACTCCTGTTCACATGTTTAACTCAGTCTTCCTAAACAGAATTGATCTACAGCTGGACTGAAGATTTGCTTGATCTTTTGTGAGGATTTATTTTTGTCTAATGAAGAAAATTATCAATATGTCTGCTTTGCCATGTGTAAAAATAACAGAAATAAGGAAAAAGTTCTTACTACACATGGAATATATAATTATATCACTAGAAAACACAATCATTTGAGGAAAAAGTATACCAATAAAACATATATGTAAGATGTCCTGATAAAATATCAGTTTAAGAGAGCAATAGTTTTCTGGTAGACCACGTCTGCTACACACACCCCAGGAACCAAAAGAGGGATCAGAAAAGATCTTGATCATGAGCTTTGAGCTGCTATTTTACTTAAGCATCCCCTGTCAGTACCACCTTTATGTCATGATTTGGATTGTACGTGTTCCCTAAAAGTCTATGTACTAAAGGCTAGAAGATACTGTCTAGTGGAAGGAAGTTGAGCCCTTACAGGCATACCCTTGGAGTGGATATTAGTTCTCTCTCCTCTGTTTCCCAGTTACCATGAGGTTACTTCAAACTGTGGGTCAAAATAAATTCTTCCTTCTTTACTTGATCATCACAGGTATTTTACTTACCAGCATATGAAGCTCTTCAGTTTCTGGTCCTTAAAGAAAGTATGAGCTAGATGCTGAGCTGGGTGACAGCTATCAGATGGGCTCACCCTGTGTACTTGTTCAAACCTCTTCTGCAGTAGATTCTCATCAGGCAGTCTCCTGAGTCTTAAAGAGCCTGTACCTACCCCCAAAAGTCCATCTCAATGACTTATTTCAAGACATTTTGCCTTTGACAGTCAATTAATTCTTCTCCTAAGGTCTTATCTAGAAAATCTGTAAACTTATTACATAAGGGGACATATAGTTCAATGCTGAGGGATATAGACTCTGAACCCCTCTTCCATCCATCCATGCCTGACTGTTAACTAGTCTGTTCTTATGCAGACCCAGAACAGAAATCTGGAGCTGCTGTGAGTTCAAGACTGCAGTGCCTGTGTCTTTCCCAGAAGATGATGTTTCACAGCTCCTTTCCCTGTCTTACGGCCCTTACATTATTTCTGGCCCCTCTTCTGCAATGTTCTCTGTAACATGAACCTTAAAAGGTCTTATTAAGAAAAAAAAACAACTCAGGAGCCACATATTGGGGTGAATGCTGGAAGATCAGAGAAGCAGAACAAGCCATAGCCACCTCACCTTGCCAGTTCCTCAGCTGATCCTGTTTCCTCAGACTTGGAAGCCTCTGAGTCCTCATCCAGAATGAATCTCAGCTGAACTGCTGCTCTAAAGCCAAAAAGCTTAACTGGCCTCTAGTTCCTGGTCCTCATGCCTTATATACCTTTTTGCTTCCTTCCATCACTTCCTGGGAATAAAGACATGTGTCACCACGCCTGGCTGTTTCCAGTGTGGCTTTGAACTCACAGAGATCCAGATGGATCTCTGCCTTTGGAATGCTAGGATTAAAGGCTTATGCTACCACTGCCTAACCTCTATGTTTAATATTATGGCTGTTCTGTTCTCTGACCCCCAGATAAGTTTATTGGGATACACAATATATCAACCACAGTTCTCAGAGCCTTAGGATAATACACCATCCATCATTACTTTTTCTCACACCTTGCACAGCTATGAGTTTCTGCATTTACTCACATTCATTGTAAAGAAAGGATTATCTGATTAAGGCTGAAAGTAACATTTGTCTATGAGCATAAACATAAATAATTAGAAGGCAGATTGATTTCAAAGTAGATAACAATGTTGTCCCTTGTTGTTAACTGTTTGCTACTGATAGACTCAGGGAAAGAGAGGATCATTGATTCTGTTATGCACCCACTGATGACTCCAGAAGCTCCAAGAGATCATCCCAATCCAACAGTCATAAAAGTGGCCCTGGCAGAATAAATGAGTCACAAAACCAAACCAAAAGACATGATTCTGAGAAAAGGACTGATGGAGATAAGGGATTGTTGATAAAGATGTGGAGAGATAGGAATTGGGGGAGAGTAATCAGAGTGCCTTACTGTGAAATTGTTGAATCGCAAAATTAATTAGGGTTTCTCATATATATTGTCTCTTTTGTAACCATTCAACTTCCACATTGTTACTCAAGAAGAGAAAGATTACATAGACATCAACATAAAAATATTTTTGTGGACACCAAAATTTGAAGTTTTTTCACATATTATAAAATAATATTCTTGCTGGGCGGTGATGGCACACGCCTTTAATCCCAGCACTTGGGAGGCAAAGGCAGGCAGATCTCTGTGAGTTCAAGACCAACCTGGTCTCCAAAGTGAGTTCCAGGAAAGGTGCAAAGCTACACAGAGAAACCCTGTCTTGAAAAACCAAAATAATAATAATAATAATAATATTCTCTTAAAAACAATTTCCTCACATTTTTAAATGTTTCATTTTCAACACATAGACCATACAGAAATAGGTGGGAGATGGCATTTGGCAAGCAGATCATCGCTTACATATTCTTGACATATAAGTCAAGCCGTACAATTGTTACCCAATAATGCATACAGACATACATTTACTTCTATACACTTTCCCCTCCGTATTAGAGAAATGAAGTTATATTCTTCACAGTCCTACCTAATTAAGTAATTTCATCTCATAGATAAATGACTTTTAGAGCTACTCTCAAGTTGGGCATTGTTCAGAATTCCATAGTTGGTTCACACTAACATACTGAGCCAGACAACATATAAACTGGGCTCAGTTTCTCTCTCTCTCTCCATATATGTATGCAAAAAATATATATATATATATATATATATATATATATATATATATATATATATATATATTGAAGAGAATATTCCATGAGCAGTCATTAGCAAATTCATGATACTCCTGTCCTATGGAACTGTTTGAACACAATCCCTAATAAATTACTTCAGGTCTCCAGCAAATTCCTATGTATCTTGCTGAGTTTGTGATTGTTGTTCTGATCAGATAATTCCCAACTAATGGCTGCTTTGTGTATTGGTATATGACAGTCACTTCAAAGACTAAATTGTCTCCCAGTAGTGGCTTTTCAAACAGTGCATTGTTCTACTGAAGTCATCAGCTTCCTCTGGCTGCTTAGGAAATATGCAACAGCTCTTTGGCTAATGTTTCCCATACACAGCACTGCTGCAGCTACAGGGTCAAATGTTTTAAGTGGCAGGACAGCTAGAACAATATTGTAGCGCTCATGAAGAATCCTCTCTTTGGCTGAACTTCAGTAAAAGCTGGAAATCTATTCAAATAATTAGAAAGAATAATCCCAAGTATGGTCTTCCCTACATCCAAACTCTGAATAATCCCAAGAATGCAAGACACACACTATTAATTTCTCTAATGGTTGTGGAATAAACTGCAAGGATTTGCCTTTGTCTTGAGGGGATATTCCACAAAGCTCTCAGTTCAATCAACCAAATTTCACCAGTTGTGTAAATCATTCAGGATACAAGACTCAATTCTCTCTCTCTCTCTCTCTCTCTCTCTCTCTCTCTCTCTCTCTCTCTCTCTCTCTGTGTGTGTGTGTGTGTGTGTGTGTGTGTGTATGTATATGCATATATGTCTCCCTCTCTCCTTTCTATCCTTTCCTCTCAAAAAGTTTTTCTTAAAAAGATCAAAACTGTAGTGGGTATCCAGTCCAGCTTTGACCTGGAAGTGCCACCCCCATTGAGGCTTCAGTAACAGTCACGCCTACAAGGCGGAGCCGAGAGAGGACCCCTGAAGACCTGAGATCTGGATGGGTTGGCTCTCTTGGTTCCTGGATCCTGGATGCTGGAGGTAGACTGAGCAGAGTTCTCCAGAGAACACCGCTGGGCTGTGCTTCACCTTTCCCAGACCCTGTTACCTATCCCTTCACTTGTAAGTTACCCCACAAAATAAACCTCCCTTTTAACTACATGGAGTTGCCTTAATATTTAAACCAATACAAAACAAAAATACAAAAAACAGTAAGACAGCAACCAACCAACAACAGCAATCACGTAAACACAATAAAAATATTAAAAACACACCAAAAGAAACGATGGAGTCAATTTTGTGTTGACCAACCACTCCTGGGCATGAGGCCTTCTCTGCAATGTGGTTGATATGCCCAGTGTTATTCCATTGGAGAAAACTGATTTTCCCTCTCCCACCAGGTATCAATTGCAAATAACTTCTTGGTTAGGGGTAGGACACAGTAACTTCCAGACCCAACAGGGCTGATACACATATAAACTTATAGAGACTGCAACACTACACAAGACTATTGCAAGTTCAAAACAGACAATAGCCTAGCACTGAGAAACTGAAATGAACACTAAGTTCCACCCCTAACCAAGAAGCTATTTGTTAACTTCTAGGAAAGAGAAAATCATTTTCTCCAATGGAGTGTAGCTAGGCATACCAACCATACACCAGGGCAGTCCTCATGCTCATAAGTAGTTGGCCAACACAAAATGAACCACATGATTTTGTGTGTGTATCTGACACACATGCATGCAGGTGATTTTTGCTTTGTTTCACCTTGGTATTTTTGTCTTATTTGTTTGTGTTGACCTTTGGTTTTGCTACTTTATTCTGGAGAAAGAAAGAACATAAAGTCATGAAGTTGAGTGGGTAGGGAAGCAAGGAGTATCTGGGAGATGGGGAGGGGAATATATGATAAAAATATATTCTACATGAAACAATTTTAAAAATAAATTTTAAAAAGAAAAGAATCATCTACAGAGCATATGATTTTCCAAACCAAACAAGATTAGTTATAAAAGACACATGCTGACATCTACCCAAATAAAACAAAATGGAAGATACATGAATAGTTAAAATCATTATAAATCAGGAAGAGAAAATGTTTAGATCTGTATATAAATAAACAGTCAAAGACTCATGTGTTTGAAGCCTGGGTTCCCAGCTGTTTGGTAGCATTACTGAGAGTTAAAGGAATCTGACCTAACCAATGGGTTAATCCACTGGTGAGTTCATAACTTTGTGGTCTGTATAGAAGATTATGGGAAGTATGGAGAGTGGGGCTTACTTGGAGGAATTGGGTCACTGGGCCATACCCTTGGAAATGTATCTTGTCCCAGGTGTTCCTCTGTCTTTCTCCCTACTTTTTGGTTGCCAAGAGCTACTCAATTGTTTTGCTCATCTATGTGTCAGAATGTTCTGCCTCACCAGTCACAGAAATGATGGATGAAACTGACCATAAGCTATAACCCATGAAACTGAACCAAACTAAATCTTTTCTCTTCCTAAGTCATTTTCCTGAGGAATTTGTCATGATGATGAAAAGCCTGACTAACACAGTAAATAAGAGAAACTGCCCATAATTTATACACATCAAATTTGGGTTTAAAAGCAAGCCTGGCATTGTTAAATGTTAGTTAGCCAAGTATTCTCATGAATATATATTCAGCTCTCACTCTGATCCTTGAAATACGATTATTATTATCACTTACATCTAATAATGTAAATTCAAAATTAGACAGGCATTGGATAAATTGTAACATAGTAATATTATTGAATACAATGTAGCAATTGAAAGTGAAGTTAAGCTACATATGTTGATGAGGCTGAATTTCCAGCACTCACATAAAAAGCTGGACATGGCTGTGTGTGCCTATTCAGAAGGCACGAGGTTGTTGGACAGCCAGTCTAGCAGAAACAGCAAGCTTCTAGTTCAGTGACAGACCCTTTCTCTAGGAAGCAAGGTAGGAAGTGATAGAGGAAGACACTCAATTTCACATGTGCACTCACAAGTACTCCAACACACCACTGTTGACACTCCACATGCAAGAAGGCATGCACATATAAAGATGTGAAGGTAACTTTTATATTCTTCTTTGTACATTTTTGTATTATCTTTGACTTTTTGCAAATAAATGTGTGCATGCTTTATTCTATAGTCAAAATATTCAAAACATCAGCCACTTTTAGTTTTTAATAAAGACTTGGGTAGAAATAAGCACAGGGAAGAAGTATAAATTCAGCCACTGCTTACCTGCTCTACCTCAATTTTTTTCAGGAAAGGAAAAATTCATAAAGTGTGGTTTTCGGGTAGCTTACTTCAACAAACAAGATCTTGTGCCTATTTTGTTTATTCTTATTTGAGCAATTTTGCTGCAATGACAAGTGTGCATAACTGCATGCATACATATTGCATATATTAGACTAAACCACATGAAATAGCCATTTCATTTGGGTAAAGACAGTTAAACATAGACATACTTGTGCTTCAGCTCTGCATGGCACCATGCTAACACAAGCAGAGTGGCATCACTTTCCAGTTCTTCCTGTGTAAAGAGGGAGAACAGTATCCAACTAACCTATCCCTAGCCCTTGATCCCTTTCCCTAACCAAATATGGATGGGATTCTCTAGCTTTGTGTCTCTAACTCATGTATCGTGATGTTAAGGATGGTTGTGACTTTATATTTTGAGACTTAAAAATTTATAAAATCAGGTGAAGGGGAAAAGGGAAAATAATCAAGAGAAGGAAAGAGGTGAGAAGAATAATGAAAGGGTTGGGCAGAGGAGAGGGGTCAGTGAAGGATAACTAACACTAAGGATGTTTGAAAAGCCCATATGGGAATGCACTATTTTATAATCTCATACACACACACACACACACACACACACACACACACACACACACACACCACACACGTATATATGTATATACACATATATATGTGTATAGTGTGTGTGTGTGTGTGTGTGTGTGTGTGTGTGTGTGTCTGTGTGTGTGTGTGAGCATGTTGCTGGCCCATATTTGCAGAATGTGTGTGGATAGTAGAGGACAACTATAGGGGTTGGTCTCGGCCTTCTACTTTGTTGCTGAACATACCAGGCTATGGCCCCATGAGCTTTCAGAAATTCTCCATGCTCCACCCTCAGGTGCTTGGGGTGGAAACCGTGAAATTACAGATGTGCACTGCTGCATCCAACGTTACCTGGGTTAGAGGGATTCAAGCTCAGGTCCTTTCCCAGCTTAGTTTCTAGTTCTGCTGTCTGTTCAGAACATGGGTGATCAATTTCTATACCGCTTTACTTCTTTAGAACAGGGTTTGATGTTTAAGGGTATAATGCCATGAGTCTCTCGCCTTGATTTTGACCTAGTTTGAGGAAGTACTTAACTCTCATTAAGCTCTTTTCACAGGTGAAATGGTGAATTATATCCCAATTCTTACACTCCTAAAAAACTGTGCTGTATGCTGTATACATACATGCATACATACATACATATGAATGAAGGTCTGGTGATGATAACAAACACAAAGGCAGAATATCCCTCCATTCCTTCAGTGTTGGTCACCTGGGAAAGCACTCATTACAGAGTGACAGCCATGGGCCATTTTCCCTGTTAAACTCAGATGAGAACTAAGCTACTTTGATCCAACCTTTTGAAAAGATAAGACTAGTGTTATGGCTAAAACCTCAGCTGACAGATTTCAAATAAGGCCTGGGTTTGAAGCTGTGGGGCTTAAGAGAAAGAACAAAGAGCTTCAGAAACCCTGACAATGGGAGCAGCTTGGAGAGTGGCATAAACTGCACAGACCACTTTCCTTATCGCAGGAGGCGTCCTTTCCTTTTGCAGGACAGTCTTAATTGCCCATGCCACTCGGTTAGAATGCTTTGCAGGCTAATTACTGGCCGGCTCTCATTAGAAACATGGACAGTACTTTTAAAACTACCTAATCCTCAAGTCTTCCTACCTGGGCTCTAGGGCAAAATGATGTTCAGTTGCTGGCCCATAATCCAATTCTGACACAGTTGCTGAGAGACAGAGATGGGGGAGAAAGAGGACATGAGGCTGGGGAGAAGATGTGTTAGCATGGGCTGGGAGGCATCGGAAGGGGTGGAGCAGGTGATGGGTATAATCAAAGTGCATCATTACATCTATGAATTTTTCAAATAATAAAAATATTATTTGAAAAGTCAACTTTTCTGACATCACTAAGAAACATCATTTCACAGCAAATCCCCTGATCCTCTGGCTCATATGATCTGCCCCTCCACAAGGCCCCCTCATCGCCATACAAAGGCATATAGGCGACTGAGAAAAGCTTGGAGTGGGAGAAATGTTCTTCTCCTGGAAAGAGCATACAAATCGGTTGTCCCATGCCAAATGATCAACTCTGAAAACATACATACTAGTAATAGTACCCAGACTAAGTTATATTTAGAAATATATATGTGTATATGCATACAATAACAATTAACAAAAAAAGAGGCCATGAGTTTGAAGGGAAGCAGGGAGGGGTATTGAGAGGAATTGGAGGGAGAAAAGGGAAGGAGAAAACGTTGTAATCATATTATATTATCAAAGAGAAAAGCAGTCACTCTACATGTGCTGATAGAGAACTATCTCTAAGGAATACAGTTGATCAAAAAGAGCAATGTACAAAACCATGCACATGTACAACTTCCCTTGTATGAGTGTGTGTATATGTGTAATGGCATAGACTAGTTTCAGCTTTTGTCTATTAATGAATATTGACAAAATAACAGCAAGAAGAAACCAAGTTTGCACAGGAGATTCCACCTGTATGATATATAAATATAAAGACTGAATGTTTATGTTCTTTTTGTTTGAATGTAGAATGGCAAGAGCCAGAAGTCCAAGTCTTCCAGGCATCCTTGACCTCCATTTGAATCAGTTATTTCTCATCACTGTGGCCAGATCCCTGGTGGAAGTAATCTTTTTTTTAAAATATATTCTTTTCTCATACAATACATCCTGACCACAGTTTCTCCTCCCTCCATTTCTCCCAACTCCTCCCTACCTCCCTGTCTCCCTTCAGAAAAAAAGCACACTTTCAAGAGACAACAATTACAAAGCTAAGTTACAATAAGACAAGGCAATAACCCTCATATCAAGGCTGGGCAACCAATAGGAGGAAAAGAGTCCCATGAGCAGGCCAAAAACAAAAAAAAAGTCAGAGACACACATGTTCCTCCCACAAAACACCAAGTTAGCCTGGCAGTGGTGACACACACATTTAATCCCAGCACTCGGGAGGCAGAGGCAGGTAGATCTCTGAGTTCAAGTCCAACCTGGTCCACATAGAGAGTTCCAGGACAACTAGGGCTACACAGATAAAACCTGTCTTGAAATAAAACAAAAGAAAAAGAAAACACCAAGCTAACAAGGATAACCCATATGCGGAGGACCTGATGCCAACCCCTGCAGGCACCATGCTTGCTATTTCCATCTCTGTGAGCCCTTGTGAGCCCTGCTTAGCTGATTCGGTGGCCCTTCTCCTGGCGTCCTCCACCCCTCTGAGTCCGGCACTCTTTTCTCACCCTCTTCCACTAGGTTTTCTGAGCTCTGAGAGGAGGGACCTAATGGAGACCCCCAATTCAAGGGAGGGAAGCTGTCTTTTGACTGGCAGTCTCTAAGGCTGGCAGTCAGAGGAGGCACAATAAGAGCAGCTCTCCATCTGGTGATGGTGGCCCGAGGGAGCCCCTTTTCTTTCTTTCATTTTTTAAAATATTTTTATTTTATAATTAACTTAATTTCACGTATCAGCCATGGATTTCCCCGTCCTCCCTGTGAACCAATGACCGAGGAGCCCCCATGGAACGGGAGCTCCTTTTCTACATTGTGATGGTTAGGAAGCAGAGACTGCAGACCAGTATCAGAGGCAGCTGTAACAGTCAAGCCCTTCCCCTAGTGGTGGACCACTGTGGGTACCACGTCACAAAGGCTGTACAGTCCAAACAGCATCATGAGCTAGGGACCAAGTATTAAAAATACTGACTGAGCCTGAATGTGTGTGTGGCGGGGGGTGGGGGGGGTGGGGGGGGTGGTGTATGGATTTCAGTCTCAAATGGCCTCAAAGAGGCCTTCTCATCCATCTAACCCATTCCATCACTCTGTGGCAACTTTCTTTGCCTCATCACACTTGTATCCAGCGATGATGATAAAGGAAATCGCAACCTGTGTTTCAGAGGGTGAAGGGTAGACCTCACACATGTATTGTGTATTTATCACTTTGATCACTGGATTCTAGGGTCTAGAATAGTGTTCATTACATAGTTTAAGTTGATTGTGCACAGACCTGAAGAAAAGGAGCACTGCTCATAATTATCCTGGAGTGTCAACTCAGAATTCTTCCTGTTAAGAGAAGCTGGAGCCTAGGTCATCCTGCACTAGTCTCTGGCGAGTTGTCTGTCACTCAGCAAAAGAAGTGAGAGAAATTGGCAGCACCTTAGAAGGTTTCTAAGGGTCTAGCCAAAGCTCACTTGTTCTTCCCATAGGAGGATGACCAATTAGTAGAGAACATCCCTGCACCCTAGCCTGTGCTTCCAGTAACCATCTGTGTTAGTTGGTAACTACTTATTCGCCTGTCAACATACCATAACTAACAATATCTGAAGACAGTTCTGGAAGACTGCTACTGGCATCTAACAGGTAAGAAGTGAAGACTGCTACTAAATATCTAGATGTATCAAAGACAGCTACCTCCCTCCCCCTCAGGAAAGAGTACCCCTGCTAAGAGACCACTGGAGCTGAGACCAACACAATCTGAAAGTAATAAAAGAAATAATACAAGAAAATAATTATTCCCATCCAGTTGCATTTTCTTTATTTAAAATGATACTTTTTAATATTGCTACATAATCATTTTTGAAGATTCTTTTTTTACTTTTATTTAGAGCAGGTCTTCCCTAGACATGGATTTAAGGAGAGAAAGAGTGACATGATAAAAAAGTAGGGAATATGTCAATAAAGTTAGCTTTTCCAAGGAACCTGAAGTACATTTTGGGCAGTGCAGTCATCACATCCCATCACAGATATTGTAAATTCAGCAACTTTACTGAATAATAATGATGCATGAGCTACAGAATGTTTGTTAGACCAGGTTCTGTTTTGGTTCTTGTTGCTGTTGTCTGTTGTTGCATGGTTTTCCTCAAAGCAACGTTCCGAAATTGTGATCTCAGGGGCAAAAGAAGAAATGTAGTGACAAAGTGATAGAATTTTCTGAAGGTTCCTTACCTAGAATGAACCAAATTAATGTAATGACCAACAGTAGAAACAGAGGAAGGTTACCATGGAGCTGGAAAACAACCAACTCTTACCCAGGACCTGTTATGCACACAGCTCACATTATTTCACCTGATCCACTGAGCTGTCCTCTGAGGTAGCATTGCCCCCATTTTACTGAGGGAATCATGGAGGCTGTGGCATGCTTACCCTGATGAAGGTTAAAATGAAGGTCTTAGTATAGTGTCCAAGCCCTCTTCCAGAAAGTGATATTATGCACCTCTTTAATTCAACACATTTATTTTTTACATGCACACAAAACATGAGATACAATCACAGGCCCAGGAAAACAGTCTTAAACAGAACAGAATATCTTCCTAAATGGAACTTAATTGCACTTAAAAACAAAATGAAAAAAGTTGCTTAGCTTTTCATTCATTTCCTTCTCCCTGGGAACTGAGCCATTACCAAGCCATTCACCTAACGTGCACCAGCTGGTACGTGGTGCAAAGGGGTAGGTGGGAAATGACAATGGAACTCTTTATAAATAGTCTTTGCTATGTCGTATTGTTTTGAAAATGCTATAATGTTAAGGAGCAAGGTAAATTCTTTTACAATTCTTTTCTATAAAAACCAAACTATGTTACCAACACTCCTATTTCCATACACAAAGCTTAGAGGAAGTTCTGAGCTGAAAGAATAAGAATGAGCTCATTGGCTGGGCTTAACTAAGTCTGAATAATTATGGGAAACCATTGGAGAAGAGCATGAGAAAACACAGAAAGGTTTTGATCTTTAGCAAAACCAGAAAGCATGAATCCTTTTGTACAACCAGTTCATCAGAAGGGAGCAAGCTGCCTGAAAAGCAGTGCACGTGCTTAGAAATTTAAGTTTCCTGCTTTATTTGAGACAAGCAGTAGAAAACCATTAGGGCCAGATTATTTAGAGTTCTAGTCATCCTTAGGATTGCTACTGAATTCACTTGTCCATCTATTACCTAAAGGAGAGGAAGAAGTAAGGAGAAACAGTGATAGAAGACTGGTTTTGAAGAAGTGTGAAAGGACTCTCAGAAAATGTAAATTTCCAACACAGAGTTATAGGAAGGAGTAAGCCATGTTTGTATCTGCTGAAAAAATGTCGCTGGGGACGGGGAAGTGAACTATGGAAAGTACTGGAAGTGAGATCCTGCTTGGAGTGTTAAAAGAAAACCAGACTGGCTTGGTACAGTTTCCTAAGACAGGAAGCACCTTACTGTAGCTGGGAAAGGAAAGCTGAGGAAGGTCACATGGAGCCAGAGCCACAGTGGGGATGGAGAGAGACAGAATACCAGAATAACACATCCCAACATATGTTACTAAGTGACGACTCCTGTAGTTGTTATGGAGTCAGGAGGACCAGTTAGCTTACTGTGCCAGGGTTCAGGTGGTAAGGGATTCCTGAGTTCTAAACTTACTTCACAATCACAGTGCTTAGGACCAGAAATAGATGCCAAGCAGGATGTGAAAGCAAGGGAGGAATAAAGAAAGACTGAGATGTTTGGACTGAACAATTGGCAGAATGAACTGCATTTACTGAGAAGAGAAAGACTTCTGGAGGAGCAGATTTTGTGAGGAAATTCAAAAGTTCAGTTTTTGATGTGTTAGTTTTGAGATGTCTAATTAGCATGTAAGTGCAGATGTCCAGTTGAAAATTGAACAGAAAAATCTGGACTTCAGGACAGTGATAGGGCTATAAGTATAAAACTGGAACATCCTAAAGCAGTGGTGCTCAGCATATGGGTCACGACCCCTTTAAAGTCACATATCAGATATTTACATTATGCTTCATAACATTAGCAAAATTATGGCCATGAAGTAGCAATGAAATAATTTTACGGATGGGGGGTCACCACAGCATGAGGAGCTAATATTAAATGGTCATAGCATTAGTAAGGTTGAAAACCACTGTTCTAAGGGATAGGTGCTTTTAAAGCCTTACAATTGGATAAAAAATACAGAGAAGGATGAGGTTAAGACTGAGCCTGAGCCTAGTGTCTCTCCAACCATTTACATTTAGAAAGTTGAAATTAATACAGCAGAAGAATAAAAAGTAGGGTGGTGTGAGGAGAGCTGAGAAGTCAAAGAACATGCCTCCACAAAGAATAAATGATGAACAATACCAATGTTGTTAGATAAAGAGAACAATAAGGCTGCAATACATAGATTGTATTGGATACCCAAAGAGTCATTTGTCCCTAGTCCATTGAGTCCAGTGGAGCAGATAGAAGTGGAAAAACCAGCACCAACTCTATCAAGATTGTCTATCAGGAAGAACATCAGAGATGAGACTAGAGTTGAAAGAAGAAGAGTTAAGGGAACTTATTTTATATTGATTTTTAATGTGAAATACTACAGATAATGATTGTTTTCCTCTAAACATAAATCCAGAATTTCACCAGTTGATTTAACCAAACTTTCTTGCATGAACTGGTTTTCCAACATGGGTGAACACTCAGGATAAATTCATTTTATCCATTAATGCACTCATTCATCCAGTTCTTATTGGAAGCCTCTGATAAAACAGAATAGTGATTACACTGAAGACAGAGCTAACACAATACAGGCATGATTCCTGTTTTTACCAAGCCTACAGTCTGTTATGGGATAATGACAGGAAATAAAACAAAGTTCCATTAGCCATGAAACAGGAGCACAGGGACTTAGATGGCACTGGTCCTTATCAGGAAGTAAGAATTCACCCTCCATTCAATTAGGTCTCTTTGGAAGGTCAGAGGAGTGACTCGGAACTAAGCAATGAGATGAGTGGAGAGAGTCCTTCCTTACCTCGAAGGAAAAGAACAATTGAAGGGTCCGAACTCATTGAGGTTCTAGCATCATGGAGACAAAGGATATTCAAAACAATAAACTGAAGAAGGCCTAGAAATAGAGAAGGAGCCAGGAGGTAAGGGATGGAGTCCTAATGAGGAATATTATGTATTTAGCAGATGCAGACAGTTTTCTGCTTTTATGTGAGCCTCTGTCAAACTCTATTTTTACATAGGCCTCTGGCAAACTCTTCTACCCTTATTGCCCATTTTGTCTGAAATACTCATTCCCCAGTTTTCACAAAACTGATTTATTACTGTCCTTCCGGTTTTACTTTCAGTTCCCTGAAAGTCTAGTCTATGTCAAGTCCTCACTACTCTTTTCACAGTTTACCTTTCAAAATATCATCATCACAGCACGTTGTGTATGACTTACTGTCTTTGCTGTCTTCCCCATCAAATTTACATAGTGCTCAACAGATATTTCTGGAGTTTTTAAACAGTATTAAGTAAATGCTATAAAATACAGGTTGAGATAAACTTGTTTATTTATGTTGTTTGTTTGTTTGTGAGGTTGTGGGTTTGTTTGTCATTGTTCTCACTCACTTCCTGAGTGCTGATATAACAAATGTGTATCACCATGTCTAGATTATGAAGTTATGGGGGTTGAACCCAGGGCTTCGTTTAGCAAAACAAAATACTCTACCACTTAAGCTACATTCCCAGCACTAGATAAATTTTAACTTGATGAATAGGTAAATAAGCCTATATTCCTACCTTCCATGGAATCTTTTACCAAATGTTATAGATTATAGATGATAGACAGACAGACAGAAAGATAGATGTTTATCTTTATCATCTAGGAAATACTTATAAAATTTATCCATATGTATCTTAATAGATTAGGAAGATTTTTAGTATCTATTTATGCTGTGAAATATCTAGGTCAAGCAAGTTTGGTAAGGTCTAAGATCATCTCTGAGATCCAGTGGTAACACCGACATCTAGTGGTTATTATTCTAAGTTTGGTTAGCTGTCTCAATCTTTCAGAGGATAAAGCTATTTTTAAAATTTTAAAGTGTTATATAACTAATAGTTCACACATTGCAGATATTGATAGTAAATTAGAAAAAATACAATTGAATTGGGGGTATTAGCAAAATAAATATTCTATAAAGAAATATGAAGCATAATTCAAGGATGTAAAGCAGCCCAAGGTTGGTAGAGCATGGAACTCTCTCGAGCCCATTGTATTTTCTGTGGAATGCTAGATCTATGAGGAGTTCAAAAATGAGCACAGCATAGCTTCCAAGTCAAAAAAACATTCTCCATTTCCATTCCCCCTACCCATTCTTTTAATTCCATATATTTAATTCAACCACATTTTGCAGCAGCTGGCAGGACATTATTTAACTGATTAGTTTATTGTTTGTATCTCCCTCTGAAGCATAAGTTCCATAGTGGAAAGAATTTTTACACAATCTATGTGTTTCTCTTAATAATATTTCTATAATTAAAAAAGAATACATGGCCTATATTGAAAACATCATGAAATATTTGTGATTCAATAAAATGAATCTGGAAATGATAAGTTAGACAAAAACTGAACAAAAGTACCTACCCTATTTGTGGTTATAATGACAAATATTTAGAATGTGGTTAGGGATTATGTTGGTTTAGTGAAATGGTGCTTGCAGGTTCTCCTGCAAGATCCATGACTTCATTAGTCTTGGATAATCAGCTAAGTTTCTAGTAGGAGACATGGTTTCCCTCTTGTTGAGTGGGTCTTAAGTCAAATTAGAGAGCTGTTGGTTACTGTCAAGGTTTGTGTGCCACTACTGTACACTTAGAGTTATCATGTCATGTTGGTCATTGTTTCAGTTCATAGGCATCATAGCTGGGTAGGGCTGTGGGTTGCTTCCCTCCTTTAGAAACTTGCATGGTACCTTCTGGTGCCATGGAAAGTAGTCCTCAGAGAGGAGGCATTCATCTTAATTGCAGCTGAGGAGCCTCTGCATCTGAAGTGCATGGTGTCTTCAGCAATGGGGACTACCTTACACCTCTAGGGGACAATCGAGGGCAATAGTAATAGCCTCAATGTTTTAACAATGTCTGTGACAACACTAATCAACAACTCAAAAGAGGGCATCTCATGCCTGCTTTCAGGGTTTTGTTAGATGGTCTTTGACTCTCAGAGAGAGCACTTTCAAGCCAGGTGAGAAAATTTCAATTAAACTGTATTTGAATATTTACACATAGAGTTACCCACCATCAAGGAAATATCTTCTTGCAATAAACTGAGACTATTAGAGAAAACCATAATCAATCAAAATGCAGGGTTGGGCAGCCCAGTCCCAATGAATACATCTACAAAACCATAACTGCGCCTAAAGCTCGGGAAACATTGAAGAAGAGGAGGCAGAAAAATTATAAGAGCTGGGAGATCATGGAGTTTGCTGAGAGATTATGTCTCCTAGGACTGTCAGAAGTATCATCTATTAAGTCCCACCAGCATAAACTAAACAAGGACAACAATAGACATGACAAGGTGGATGGGGTAAAGACCACAAGGCCTCAACCCTACACAAAGAAATACAGAAAACTAAGGAATGCTGAGAGTGAGAGAAATAGTCTTCCCCAGGGAAGATCACACAAATTAGTCATCTAAAACCAAATGGTCAACCTTATAATATACATGTGAGTAACATTACATAGACAGAATAGGTTATATTTAGGAATATGTATGTATATATATTTACATATATGAGTGTGGCAATAATTAATGAAAAAAGAAGCCATGAGTTTGAAAGAGCATGGATGGGTCATTGGGTGTTTGGAAGGTAGAAAAGGAAGGGGGCAATGATATAATTATAATCTCAAAAATAAAGGAAATAATAAAAAAAGAAGGAAAAATACATACCCTTAGAGTTCCTGGGACCATTAGTATGCCCAGGTGCATTGTGATTTATAAAGAAAATCATTATAGCCTTTCCACAATATTATTCCTCCTGCCCAGTCTCTTTAGAGTATAAAAGCAGTGTTCTATGGAATGCACCCTGGAGAAACTCTGATCTGACCTGTGATTTTTAAGACTAAATTCATCCACTGTGGTACTCAAATTTAAAATTAACATACTAAGTAACACTTAGAATACACTATAGTGAAAACACAAGTAACAAATGGTAACTTTGATACTGAGTGAAGCGAAACAGAGAGGAAAAGATACCTACTCCAGTGAATGGCTTATAATAGACTACATCCAAATAATATGCATCTCATACCTTTTCTTTTTGACCTCAAGGATTATCCAAATGGAAGTTTGAATTACATTGGAAATAAAAGATAGACTTGTCATGCGGAGAAATAAAGTTGAATAGAATCAGAAGGAAAAATAATTGCTCTTTCATCAGGGAAACCATGGTCATGATACAAAAGAAAGACAAATCATTTCATTTCATTTAAAGCAGCAAAATTTCCGTATAAAATTTTAGGGATGATGATTACAAAAGTATTTAATGGAAGACCATGACCTCTAACATCTCAATCCCATTTTACCTTAGCCGAGCCCTTTCTGTTTTAATCCATTCTTATTTTAGTAGCTGCATGGGGAATAGAGAGAATCCTTTCTGAAAATTGATTGCATGGTATTGTCATCACAGCATGCTTGTCATCTTTCGTGGGGAGAACAGGTCATTCACACTTTGTTAAATCCTTAGAAACACAGAGAAATTCAGCATAGAACTAAGGTGGTACTATCCATTACAAGATAGAACTAGAGTCTGCACAGCAAAATTAAATTGCCTGTCATCTTTTCACATGCTGAGCTAGTCACAGACTTTCCCTTACTCTTAGAAGGACTGTATATTTAACACTCTTTTTTAAAATGAAAATTATTTCAAAGTAATTACAAAAACAAAAGACTGCAGAAATTTATGAGATATATCTGCTTCATTTTCAGGGATCATAATTCCCTCATCTTAACCCACAAATCTTTCCTGGAAACAGATTAACCAAAATCCGTTCAATTTCTTCCTAGTACTTGCTCTATCGACAAGTGTGTGGCAATGTGTTCTCATGGAGCAGACAAGATTGCTAGATTAGATTTCAGAACACCTCTATTGAAGCCCTAGGTCATCTACTAACTGGTTGCTTTGACTGTCCAATTCCTGTAGCCTCTTTGACCTGTATCCTCATCTATTAAATGTGGATTGTAACTCTGGCCCCATATGCCTCTCAGGATTGTAAAATAACAGCTATAAAAGCTTCCTTTGAAACTGTCTAAAGTTCTTTGGTGATGAGAGGGTAGACAGAGCTAGAAACCTGTTGTAAAAGAGAACATTGGATTTCCTGCAAAGGATTAGATAAAACCTAAATAATGATGCCACCATTGGCTACTTCAATCATCTGTAAGCATTTATAAGAGAAGCTAAAATAGGAAATTAATATCCTACCTGAATAGTACCTTGGAACATTAAATAAACAGCCAATACTAGTTAATTATCTTTATGTCACCAAATTATTGACAATTATTACTAGTAATATCAAGATATTTGTCTAAAGATGATCAAATATGAAAGACAAATAATCATCATCTGACTGGTAAAACTCAATAGTTAAGTTAGAATAAAAGTTTTTGGACTCAAAATGACTACAAATTGGGATGCACTCACTAAAATTATGTGTCATCTTGATTGGAATGATAGATGCCCTGATTGCTAGTAAACATAACTTTGGGTGTGTTCTTGAAAGTGTCTCAAGAAGAGATTGATATCTGAATTAGTTAGTGGGGAGACAATTGCTGTCACCTGTGGAGATAGGCATCATCCAATCCACCAAGGGCCAAAACAGCCCCAAAAGGTAGCAAAACATGAACTGGGACATCCATTTTGTTTTGTGTTAGGGTTTCAACTTAGTATTCCTGGTCCTTGGGACTTACACCATTGGTATCACTGGTGTACAGTCTTGGGTTACAGCTAAATCAGTGGTTTCCAGCTTGCAAAGGACTTTGCTGCCTAGTCCTATGGATCCAGCCTTGTACTAAATCATTTCTGTTAACCTATACATTTGAAGGGGATTGGTGTTTGTGTATGTGTGACATTTGCATGTGTATATGTTTGTAC
Organism: Peromyscus californicus insignis; assembly: GCF_007827085.1. Taxonomy (NCBI): domain Eukaryota; kingdom Metazoa; phylum Chordata; class Mammalia; order Rodentia; family Cricetidae; genus Peromyscus; species Peromyscus californicus. Next base: position 22,999,492 of record NW_026294617.1, on the reverse strand, counting down.
ATATGCACATGTATATGTGCATGTAGAGGCCAGAGATCAGTGTCAAGTGTCTTCCTTTCTTGCTGCCCATCTTATTTTTGAAAGATGGTCACTCTCTGAACTTGGAGTTCACTGACTCAGCATGACTATCTGACCAGCAACCCCCAGGGACCTTCTGCCCCTGTCTCCCCAGCACTGGTATTGCAGGTGTGCATCACTACATCTAGCTTTAAGTCTATACATTTTAATCTGCACCTGGATCTATATAAACAGATCCCAGTGATTGTGTTTCTGTGAAGAAACCTGGCTAATGCAAGACCAAATACTATTTTTTCCCTGACTGGATCTTGTTTTAGTCACCTTGCTGTTTTTATGAAAATAGATCTTATCACCTAATATCACCTCTTCTCCTTTCATACTAATCTAATGTAAAGGAGATATTATTCATTTCTTACAATTTGGTACACATTTGAGGATATTTGCTTTTTTTTACTCTGCCTATATTTTGTTAGATCATGACTGTTGACCTTAGCCTTCTGCAGTTATGCTACTTCATAGAATTTCATATGTTGCCTCCTGAGGCACTCTTCCTTTACCACATTCACACCTGGGAGCCCATCATGGAGGGTGCTTTCTATGAGATGTCATGAATTTTATGGTAATCTGCTCTTTCCTTCAACTGGCACATATGCAATGTCCCTGGCATGTTGGTTCTTTTCACAAGGATACAGTAGAAAGAGGATAGTCACCTCACATTTTCTCAATTTTTTCAAGAGATACAGAGTTCTAGGTGAGAGTGAATGTGCTTAAGAATGAGGACATAAATGAACCTGCAATGGAGACAAAGATGCAAAGATAGTCACAAGGTTGCTTCTGGTGAGCATGTCGTGGTTATACTTGATAGGAGAGAGGCAGCTATTGGCAGTGCTAATGTCACCACCATTAATCCCAATCCATCACACAACTGAAAAGTAATAGCAAGAGTAATATTGTATATGTACTTGGTAATGTTTTCCTTTTTAGATTTTATCTGTGTGTGTGTGTGTGTGTGTGTGTGTGTGTGTGTGTATACACATTTCTGGGTGACTATGAAGGTCAGAAGAAAGTGTCAGATCCCTAGGATCTGGAGTTACAGGCAGTTTTGAACTGCAAAACTTGAGTATTAGATAGAACTGAACTCTAACCCTCTGATAAAGCAGTAAGGACTCTTAACTGCTAAGCCATCTCTTCCTCCCTCAGATGTTTTCTTATCCTTCACAAAGAATTAAAAAAGGCATCCATTTAAAGTTCTTGCTAAATTTAGTGATAATAATCTAAGTTAACATTTTTTTAAACAATGCATTTACTGTGCAAAAGGAGCTCCAAAACTTGGTTCTATGGACCTCTGTTCCTCCACACACACTCCCACAGTCCTTTCTACTGTAAGTATTAATTCTGAAGATCCCTGTTGATACAGAACTAGCTATGTCAATGACCTTCAGCTTTGACCAAGAGCTGAGATAGCCTTTTGTTCTGTGCAGTAGGAGGAAGGTGTCTGGGGCATGATACATGGAGGGTGGCTGTAACTCCACCTGCCCTTGAAGACAAGGAACAATTAGAAAAGCCACCAGGATGCCCCTCAGGGCCAGGGCCATACCAACTCTGTGAATCCCATCAGAAGATGAACAGATCAATCTTTGGGCCCTCAGGTACCTTTCATATAGAAGAGTGGAGGGCTTTCTTCCTCTAAAATATAACCATTGATGTATTAAAAGCTCAGTGAGTTTAGTCACTTTTTATCTTTCCCTTTAAATCTGAATGATTGTACTGGGCTTTTAAGGTCTGTGCCAACTAACTAGGGCATTTTAGTAATCTATTTTTAATATGTACCAACTTCTGTTCTTTTTAGTTCTGCCTTAAGACATACTTTTATCTTCACTGGTATGCAGAGATCATCAAAAAATATAAGTTCTCTATTACATGACAACTCATAATGAGTCTTAATGAAGCCGGGGAACAGCTGTTTAAAACTCCCGTTGAATAGCTTCCTAAGCAACATTCACTTATGATAGTCTTTCTGCAGCAACATTGCCTGAGTCTCAGAACTCACCATACATATAATGAGAAGGGTGAGCGTGAGATTTTCCTCTGGTTTCATTAGATATTTTCTTTTAATCAGAATGCTAATACACCATTATGAATTAGTGCATTCTGAGCCATCAACTCAGTGTCTTTCACCTTTTTAATTATATTTCTTCATAGAGCAGAAAAGAGAGTAAATGTTACTATGCAAATTTTCAGAAGAGTTCATGTCCTGGATGAAAATGAGAAGGGGAGAGAGAACACAGAATAAACTTATTTTTTAATTATATTGGAAACATGTTGTAACTGCGAAATGTGGGAAATTAAACTAAGCCCAGAAGATTTCAAGGGGGATGCACAATCTGAAATTTAAAGAATTTTAGCTTCACTATGTAGGTTAATATGTGTGAGGAACAACTAAAACACACTCCAATATGAACCTAATCTCATCCTTTATTCATTTACACTTTCAAATAGACTTGTCTAACTCACTTAATTTTTCACTCTACATGTCAAGAGCCTAAAAAGAAAAATTAATAGTTGTAATAGTTTCACAATCTCATTAATCTGCATGGTCCTCATTACTTCAGAAAGCCAGGGTTTCTATAGATGAAACCTCCCACTCTGATTCATTTTCTAATCTCTAGGTGAAGCCATGCCTTCTGTCTCTGGTAGGTAGAATGTAAATGATCCAACCAGAAATGAGCTTCCTCCTAGCATTAGGTAGAGCCTTTCATGGAGCAGATACTGGTGATTTGTTAAATGACTGAAAAATATCTTTAGCCACAGTATTTGGAAAATTTAAGTTCTTCGCATAGTTCTTAAGTTATCCTTATGATTGCTTCTGTCATTATGTGGAGTTTAATTAGTCAAGCAGAGAGGATTCCAGTGGATTTTCCATGGAGTGCAATCACAGTGACACTGTGTGCTACTTAGATATTTATGAGGCTGTCTCATGAGAATCTGCTGTTCATTCACAGTGATGACATGTTGTATTTCTATCATCTTTACTATTTCATTTCACTATGTTTCTAAAAGTTTCCTGGCAGCATATTCCAAGATAAAGGCCTACTCATGTTTATGAAAAGTAGGTATTTTGTTTTTGAGCATAAGAAATAGTGTGTGTTTTCTTCTTTTTTGAAAAATAATATAAATATAAATAGAACAAGGAATAGATGTCCAGTATCTACTTTTGTGGGACTAGAGGACACATGAGTCAAGTCATTGGTAAATGTAAATCAGGTAGTATCTGAATAAAGTTGGCAAAAGAGAATAGTGAATGTAAAAACTCAGTACAGGAGTAGTACACAGAGCATGAGGAGTACACGGTGCAGGAAGAATACACGAAGAAGGAGTACACAGAACAGGAGGAGTACACAGTGCAGGAGGAGTACACAGTGCAGGAGGAGTACACAGTACAGGAGGAGTAAACGGTGCAGGAGGAGTACACGGAGGAGGAGTACACAGTGCAGGAGGAGTACACAGTGCAGGAGGAGTACATGGTGCAGAAGGAGTACACAGTGCAGGAGGAGTACATGGAACAGGAGTACACAGTGCAGGAGGAGTATACTGTGCAGGAGCACATGGAGAAGGAGGAGTACACAGTGCAAGAGGAGTACACAGTGCAGGAGGAGTACACCAAACAGGAGGAGTACACGGAACAGGAGGAGTACACAGTGTAGGAGGAGTGCACAGAGCAGGAAGAGTAAACGGAGCAGGAGGAGTACACAGTGCAAGAGGAGTACACAGTGCAGGAGGAGTACACAGTGTAGGAAGAGTACACAGTGTAGGAGGAGTACACAGTGTAGGAAGAGTACACAGTGTAGGAGGAGTACACAGAGCAGGAAGAGTAAACGGTGCAGGAGGAGTACACAGAGCAGGAAGAGTACACAGTGCTGGAGGAGTACACGGAACAGGAGGAGTACACAGAGCAGGAGGAGTACACGGTGCAGGAGGAGTACACAGTGCAGGAGGAGTATACGGTGCAGGAAGAGTACACAGAGCAGGAGGTGTACACGGAACAGGAGGAGTACACGGAACAGGAGGAGTACACAGTGCAGGAGGAGTACACAGTGCAGGAGGAGTACACAGTGCAGGAGGAGTGCACAGAGCAGGAGGAGTACACAGTGCAGGAGGAGTACACAGTGCAGGAGGAGTACACAGTGCAGGAGGAGTACACAGAGCAGGAGGTGTACACGGAACAGGAGGAGTACACGGAACAGGAGGAGTACACAGTGCAGGAGGAGTGCACAGAGCAGGAGGAGTACACGGTGCAGGAGGAGTACACAGAGCAGGAGGTGTACACAGAGCAGGAGGAGTACACAGTGCAGGAGGAGTACACAGTGCAGGAGGAGTACACAGAGCAGGAGGAGTACACAGAGCAGGAGGAGTACACAGTGCAGGAGGAGTATATGGTGCAGGAGGAGTACACAGAACAGGAGGAGTACACAGTGCAGGAGGAGTGCACAGAGCAGGAGGAGTGCACAGAGCAGGAGGAGTACACAGTGCAGGAGGAGTATACGGTGCAGGAGGAGTACACAGAGCCGGAGGAGTACACAGTGCAGGAGGAGTACACGGTGCAGGAGGAGTACACGGAGAAGGAGGAGTACACAGAGCAGGAGGAGTACACAGTGCAGGAGGAGTACACAGAGCAGGAGGTGTACACGGAACAGGAGGAGTACACAGTGCAGGAGGAGTGCACAGAGCAGGAGGAGTACACAGTGCAGGAGGAGTATACGGTGCAGGAGGAGTACACAGAGCCGGAGGAGTACACAGAGCAGGAGGAGTACACAGTGCAGGAGGAGTATACGGTGCAGGAGGAGTACACAGAGCCGGAGGAGTACACGGAGCAGGAGGAGTACACAGTGCAGGAGGAGTACACAGAGCGTGCTATAGCCACAGGCTTCAGAGAAATCATCAGAGCCCAATTCTCCCAAACAGGAACAGAACTTTGGAATAAAATGAACAATCTCTCCCTTGCAGAAATGGCACACATCTGGTAGCAAGACATTTTCCTGAGCTAATTTAGCATTGCCTTCAGAAGGAGGGAGTAGAAAATTAAGCAAGCTCTCTCTCCATTTTCCCCTCCTCACAACACACACTCGCACTCATACACACATACTCACACACACACACACACACACACACACACACACACACACACACACACACCACATGCATTTGAAGCAAGCAGATTAGTTCTGAAGTGACCTACAAGGGAGAGATTGGTGGGAGATTCTTCACAATACTAAGCTCTATGGATAAATGCTAACAAATCCACTAACACATTATTTTAGATCTTAGGGCAAATAGTTAGAAAAAAAATTCTTGAAGAACTGGAGAGTGCCACAAAAGCACTAATCAGACTTCTGAGAGTGGAGCGGTGTGTCTCTGAGAGCGGTGTGTCTCTGACTCAGACCTGCTCTTGGGACTCTTTTCCTCCTGTTAGATTGCCTTGTCCAGCCTGGATATGAGGGCTTTGGCCTTGTCTTACAGTATCTTGTTTTGTCATGTTTGGTTGTTGTCTCTTAGAGACCTGCTCTTTTCTAAAGGGAAATCGAGGTGGAGTGGATCTGGGAGAGAGAAAAGGGGACACCGAGAGAAGTGGAGAGAGGAGAAACTGTGGTTGGGGTGTATTGTATAAGAGAATAATCTATTTTCAATAAAAAAATGAACTGGAGAGAGAATATGCTAAGCTTTGTGGGTCTCGTTGTATCTCTATAGCTACTATATTCATCTCCTTCCTGTTTCTGATGATTTTTAAATGTAAAACAAATATATAAGCTGTACAAATAGAGGCCTTGGTCTATGTTAAAAATACTGATTACAATATGCTAACCTAAGGCTAGAGTATTTATTTATTTCACCAGATAAAATAGCCTGGGAAATGGAAATGGCTAGGTAAGGAAGAATTAGCTGCATTTGAAGATTGACAGTATGGTCTAGAGGGAAGAATCAATGGTCAAGAGGACCCAAGTTCAGCTCCTAGCACCCACACTGGGCAGCTCACAAGGATCTAAAGCCCCCCCCCCCCCACCTTCACAGACAGTACACACACACACACACACACACACACACACACACACACACACACAATATTTTTCAAAATATTTAAAAGATGACCAATAAAAGGATATTAATAGATGTTTCTACACAATTGCATTACCCAAAACAGAAAGAGAACAGAAAAATGATTGTCAAAAGAATTTTTCTTTATTACCATTCTATTTAAATAAAAATAAAACTTTTATCGAAAGTGGAAAAATACATGTTACAAATGAACAGTACAGCTTAACTTATTTTAAAAGTTTTATTCAGTCTGATTATCCTTTGTTTTATATCTAGTATCCACTTATGAGTGAGTACATACTATGTTTGTCTTTCTGAGTCTGGGTTACTTCACTGAAGATATTTTCTAGTTCTATCCATTTGCCTGCAAATTTCATGCTTTCATTGTATTTTTACTGCTGAGTAGTACTCCATTGTGTATATGTACCACATTTTCTTTATCCATTTTTTGGTTGAGGGGTATCTAGGTTGTTTCCAGGTTCTGGCTGTTATGAATAATGGTCCTCTGAAAATAGTTGAGCAAGTGTCCATGTGGTATGATTGAGCATCCCTTGGGTATATGCCTAAGAGTGGTATCATGGAGTCTTGAGGTAGATTGATTTCCAATTTTCTAAGAAGTCTCAAGACTGATTTCCAAAGTGTTTGTACAAGTTTGCACTTCCGCCAACAGTGGAGGAGTGTTCCCCTTGCTCCACCTCCTCTCCAACATAAGCTGTTAACAGTGTTTTTTATATTATCCATTGTGACAGTTGTAAGATGGTATCTCAGAGTCATTTTGATTTGCATTTCCCTGATGACTAAGGATGTTAGGCAATTCTTAAATGTCTTTTGGCCATTTGAGATTCTTCTGTTGAGAATTCTCTGTTTAGATCTGTAGCCCATTTTTAATTGGAATTTTTGGTATTTTGATGTCTAGTTTCTTGAGTTCTTTATATATTTTGGAGATCAGCCCTCTGTCAGATGAGGGATTGGTGGAGATCTTTTCCCATTTTGTAGGCTGTCCTTTTGTTTTATTTACCATGTCCTTTGCCTTAGAGAAGCTTCTCAGTTTCAGAAAGTCTCATTTATTAATTGTTGCTCTCAGTGTTTGTGCTACTAGCATTATATTTAGGAAGTGGTCTTCTGTGCCAATGTGTTCTAGGTTACTTCCTACTTCCTCTTCTATCAGGTTCAGTGTAACTGGATTTATAATGAGGTCTCTGATCCACTGGGACTTAAATTTTGTGCTAGGCGATAGATATGGCTTGGTCCTGCCTTAACTGAATGTACCAGGCTTTGCTGATTCCCATGGGAGGCCTTACCCTTTTGGAGGAGGGGATAGGGATTGGGCCAAGCATGGGGGGTGGCTGGGAGGGAAGAGGAGGAGAGAAGAGAAGGGGATCTGTGGTTGGTATGTAAAATGAATACAAAATTAAATTTAAAAAGTTTTATTCAGAGCCGGGCGGTGGTGGCGCACGCCTTTAATCCCAGCACTCGGGAGGCAGAGCCAGGCGGATCTCTGTGAGTTCAAGGCCAGCCTGGTCTACAGCGCAAGATCCAGGAAAGGCGCAAAGCTACACAGAGAAACCCTGTCTCGAAAAACAAAAAAAAAAAAAAAAAAAAGTTTTATTCAGATAAAATGCAGGAACAAGTGTGTAGAAATTAAATGAAGTAACCACTGTCATAAAACAAGATCATAGTAGATACATGTAAACAAACTCCAGTGTACCCTCTACCAGAGAAGAAAAGTTTCTTTCCCCTTTTCTACTCCATTACTGTCCCCTAGAGTACAGCCTGCACATTTCAAGTTTTCACAGATATTATTAGTTTAACTAGTTAATATATCTCAGTGGTGAAGAGTGTGTAAGAGCACTTATTGCTCATCTAGAGGACCTGGTTAAATTCCCAGCACTCACATGGTGGCTCAAAACCACCTATAACTCTAGTTCCAAAGGATCCAAAATTCCCTTTTGATGTCCACAGGTTCATGTACACATGGAACTCATACACACATTCAGGCACTCACATATATCATAAAGTAAATAATTGGGTTTTTTTTAAAGAATACAGGCAGGCACAATTTAGAATAGAAAAGAGAAGCTAAACTTACCATGGGATTGGATGCCATTTTGAAGACAGCAGGCACCTATGAAAACTTTGTGAAAAGACACAAAAGGTAAACAATTAATAAAAATAAGAATTAATTAGAATAATAAAGATTAAAAATGTGGAAAAGTAAAAGATATGCCAGATTTGTATAGCTAAAGTATGTAACAAAAATGATGAGTTATATACAGAACCAAACATATAGAAAACATGTTTGGAAACAAATAAGATTTTAAACTTACAATTTCAAAGATTTACTCCCTTTTTCTATAAACAAGCAACTAAATGATTGAAAACACACAAAAAAAGGCACACATATTTGTTAGACACCAAAAACAGTGAAAAAATTTTTCATTTATCAGAATGAGATGTCAATTCACTTAAACTGAAAGAAAAAGTAAGAATAGCCTCGGACTCCTCCATCACAGCGTTCAACAGTAAAATCAAGTGTAGCAATTAAATCTTCAAAGAGATTGACAGAATGTGATCTGAAAATTAAATCACCACCCATGCTACTGTTCAAATGTAAAGTTAACATATGAAATTAAAAGTGTTAGTTGCTTTAGTCATCGGCGAGATCAAATACCTGACCAGAAGGAGTTAAAGGGAGGAGAAGTTTATTTGGGGGTCACATTGTAAGGGGCTAGGGTCCATAATGGAGGGAGTTCTCATAATGGCCAGAGCTTGTGCCTAAGACTTTTCATTTCTCCAGGAACAAGGAAAGAAATGGAGGACAGGAAACGGGACTGACACATGAACCTCTAAAGGTCCACTGATATCCACTTCTTCCAGCTGAGCCTCACCTTCTAAAACTTCCCAAACAAGTAAGACAGCACCACCATCTGAGGACCAAATGCTCCAACACCGAGCCTACAGAGGACATTTCACATCAGAACCCAAATACTGAATGCGAGCATTTTCACACCTTTTGAAGGAAACATTAAGAAGCAACTTCCACTAACTGAGGGGTGAAGGGACAAACAATGGCCGGAGATCTCTGTTGAAGAGTAAACCTATTTAAATGTAAATCTAAAACTAGAAAATGTAAGGATTATTATTACAGAAAAGAATATAATGCAATAAATCCTTTTGTGGAAAATCTTTAATCAGCAAAAGCTGAAAGGAAAAGAGAAAATGAATTAGAAGCTAATATAAATGTAATTTCCCATTTTGTAGTTTGGAGTACCAAAACCATGAGACGCCTGTAAAAGACTATTCAATGTTGTATTATTTGTAATGCAGAATATTACCAGCAACATAAGTGAGGAGAAACAGGAAATCCATAAATAAACTAAAGTATATCTTCACAAGAAAATACTATGTGCACTATAAATTGATGAGGAACAACCTTTAAGATACAATGTTAAGAAGAACAAAAGAAAGTTCAAGACCAGTCCACAGAAGTCATTATCATGGTGAGGAAAAGAGATACATGATAGAAAATAGATATAGCTATAGAGATAGATGATAGATGATTATCAAAAATAGATGATAAATAGATAGATGATAGATGATGATTCAAAGATGATAGATGATTAATAACTAGATGTATAGGTAGATATAAAAATGATAGAGATAGACAGATGATAGATAGATAGATAGTAGGTAGATAGATAGATGATAGATAGATAGATAGAGAGAGAGAGAGAGACAGAGACAGAGACAGAGAGAGACAGATAGACAGATAGAAGATAGACAGGTAGATTATAGATTGGTAGATAGACGATACATAGATGATTGATAGATGATAGGTATATAATAGAAACAGTTTCAGAAAATTATACATGAAGTTAAGACAGTGGCATACAATTCTACAATACAAAATTGTCTTTGTGAAGGACATACAAACAACTAGATTATTGATATACGATAAATACATATTTTCAACATATGCCTCTTTGTGTTTTGTGAAATTTACTCATTGTACATGAAGTGTCTAGGCAGAAAAATGAATAAAATAATTTTGTTAGTCAAACATCATGGCAGACACTTTATGTTTTTAACTGATTTTTATTAGGTATTTTCTTTGAGAAAGAACTCAAAGGAAATAAATACAGTGGTTATCCCTGGATATAAAAGATTCAGGTTTCCAGATCTGGTGAAATTATGTGGTAGAAATAAGGAAGTGTGAGACAATACAGGTGTCCATATTAGATCAACATGATTAAGATCAAGTAAAAACATGAGACAAAAATAAGTAAAAAATTGAAAACATGTCTTAAGCATTTTAAATAAGGATAGATAAATGAATAACCCAATTTGACATTTTATTCAATTTCTAGGTAAGTAGCTGAGCAGATTGAGACAAACCAAATATGTGGTAGGTTCCATTGGTAGCTAACATAAGACCCCTTTCTGCTCTTCTATGGTATATCCTGGGAAATTATGAGGGAAACCATAAATGACAATATGATCTCAAATAGACAAGGTCAAAGGCAAGTTTATTTCAATGTGTTGACTGTACTTCTCCACATTAATATGAAACATATTTATGGAGTGCAGAACTCCACCTATCCTTCCAGATTTTGATGAATAAATAAATTTGATCAAAATTTTATTTTGATCAATAAATATATTTGCATTGTATATTTGCATTGAGGCTTTTTATTTAAATGGAAAGCTCCATACATCTGGAAGAAACAATAAATAGAATTGAATACTAAGAGCTGTTATCTTGGTAATTAAGATTTAATTCTGGTTTGTTAGAAATTGCTATAGATATGTAGGCCCATTGCACATCCACTGGGCTAGAGGTTTTTTTGACTGACCGACTGACTTTTGGAGAGTGTGAGGATTGAATCCAGACCTTGTATCTACTAGATGAGTGATCTATGCCTGAGCTGTAGCTCTGTCCCTTCAAGGCAGGTACTGGACTTGAGGATTTATGAAGTTTGGGGAATAACTGAAACCCCTCTATGCAATGAAAAGTGTTGTTAAAAAAGTTGATCTTTGTGTAGTTATATAAAACTAAATATGAAAAGAGTAGAGTTGTAAAAAAAACAAAACCAAACAAACAAACAAAAATAAAAACCAAACTGCCTCTGTTCATAGAGACTGGGAAATACTACTTATTTAACTAAAGAATGGCCTTGGTTTGAGTTGGTCTTGATTCTTCAACTTACACTAAGTCTTTGTTCACAATTTTTTGTTCTGCCTTGATCTATGTTAGTGTGTCATTTTCTTGTACTAGAGAATGTATTGCTTTAAAACTTCCCTTTTAAAGAGATAATTGCTTATATCTCACTTCAGATTCTGGTTTTTATCAGTTTTATCTTCAAGATGACTTTGGTTTCTTTCTTCTCTCAAAAATAGCTGCTATGGTGACCTATGCTGGCTTTTCTTCAACGCTGTGACCTTGTGTCCTTCCTAGTCTAGGTAGAACATTCTTCAGTACTAGCCCTTATCACTTAACGAAGTGCTTCTTACTTATTCTTCCTTGAACAGGGAGAAGGGAGCTGTTTGATCCTGGGTCCAGACCGAAACATACTTCTTACAGGGAGGAATCATGGATTCCATCAGACTTCTGGGTGGTAAACAAACTATAACCGATCTACAGTCATTGTGATTATTATTGCTTTAGGAGTTATAATTATCTGCTCTTAAAATCTTCTATTGAAATAGCTGTATATGTTTCCTAGTTGTCTATTCTATCCTATACATAGACCAATCCTAGCCAAGAATGTAACATATTTTTGCTATGAAATGTCTAATCTAAAATTAGCATTTCTATAAAGTATTCATTAGATGGACTATACAATGGTAAAATATTTAGGAAGCATAACTAGGAAACTCATTTTAATATTTTTATTATCAATAACTCTCTACCATTGCAATTTTATTTAAGAGTGGTAAAATGGAAATTCGGGATGTGTATAGAAAACTCCACATTAAGTGCAGTTATTAAGTTACCTCAATTCAACCTGCACTTCAGAAAACACATCATGGAAATTACTCTTTCCATCTTCCCATCTTCTAGCTACAGGGCACAGTGGTGAGGTTTTTTTTTTTAAAAGAATGAAACATGTTCAGGCCTGGTTCTAATTTAAAATATCTTCTCATATTTAAAATGAGTAAATTACTTCTGGGATGAAAATATTGAATGATTCCTGAATAGCAAGTTCAGTCTTTGTGGTAACTTCTTAATATAAATCACACATTTTAATGTGTGAGCTTACATTTCCATGTTTTCTTTCATTCATCTTTGCTTGTTTTATAAAGCATCTGACAAGAATTTAGTGGCAATGGTTTATCTTAGTATAAGTTATAGAAATGGTCATTTTTACAAAGTTGAAGCTTAGAGTGGGCCTAAGTTATATATATATATATATATATATGAAATTACAAGTATTTACGTACAGAATAATTATATTCTGAAATCAAAATATTTTGGATTCAAACAGAATTGTCTGAATACCTGCAAAAAGGAATAAAAATACAACAAAAATAACCTTTCAGCTTCTGTAAAGAAAATATATCTTATGTAACTTTGGTTATAAAACTGTATTCTCCTGGGCTACCAAGTGAGTTCCAGGAAAAGGCGCAAAGCTACACAGAGAAACCCTGTCTCGAAAAACCAAAAAAAAAAAAACAAAACCTGTATTCTGTTCTAAACAGCATTTTTTGTTTGTTTGTTTGTTTATTTCTATGTGTCTAAATGTTTTGTTTCCATGGATGAAGTATATTATATGTGTGCAGTGACAGTAGGGGAAGAAGTGGGCATAGGATCCCTTGGAACTGGACTTACAGATGATTGCAAACCAACGTGTGGATACTGGGAACGATGGACCCCTGCATGAGCAGCTAGGGGTCTTAACTGCTGAGCTATCTCCCCCATCCATAAATTCTATCCATTCTAGACAGCATCATTTACATTCATCCTGTCATATAAACAGCATCTTGTACACAGTAGGTAGAATATTTTGTAAATACAATTAGATATAAATCATTTGAGTCATAGAGTAATGATAAAGGCAAAGTGGAAACAATCAACTATTTCCCTGTTCTGATGCCAGCTGTGATAACCTCAAGTGCATTATCAACAGCAGAGAACAGAAAGAAAAATGACAAGTACAAAAGCATTGCTGTAAACAATCCATAGGTGGCCCAAAGACAACTACGTATAGTTATAACACATTAAGAAGAATCCGGTTAATCAGAAAGTTTTAAAATAACATACTATTTGCTTTTGTGTTACATGATCAAAATACCTACCATGAAGAAAGAGGATTTCTTTGAGCTCATGGTTTCAGAAGGCTCAGCCCATCATGGTAGGGAAGCATGAAAGAGCAGCTTACATTGTAGAGAGCAGAAAATGGAGAGAGGGGACAGAAAGAGATCAGGTCAATGTGCAGCCCCAAGGGCACGCCTCTGTGCATTATGACTCCTTATGATTTCATCTCTACTCATCACTCCCTAATAATGCCATAGGATATTGAGTACATCATTATTTAATGTATTAAGTCAGAGCTCTCATGATCTAATTGTCCCTGGAAATGTCCTCTCAGACACAGCCGGGGATGGGCTGTACTGTTCTATATAACATCTCTTAATCCTATCAAGTTAACAACAAAGCTAACCATCATAAAAGGGTAAATACAATAGTAGCCATTTCAGTGACTGGGAAACATCCTAAAGTTTACTATGTATGGTGAAAAATGATTACAGATAATTCATGAGACAATATGAAGACAATTTCTATTGTAACAGAAGTATTCATAGGTTAAAGGGAGGAGGACAAAAGTCAGACAAATGAATGCTGCTGAGGAAATAAAGAATTCAGTACTGTAAGGATTCTATAATTTCATCATAGATACTATAAAATAGACATGTATGGGACACCAGCTTATATCTCAGACATTTTATAAGAAGGACTTACATATTAGGAACAGTGCTTAAAAAAATAAAGATTTAACAAGAAAACATCAGGAATGCTTCCAACTGTTGGTGTCAGTTTTGTTAATAGCCAGTGGGAAAATTAGACTGAACAAGAAACTTCTTCTAATGCAACATCATCATCAAAACAATGGAGATATTGCCATCATCAAAGCCTTAGGAGGCATTGATAACTCTGCCTGCTTCCTGTATCCTCTTCATTGTGTTTCCTGTGCTCCCTGATGTGAGCTGTTCTTCTATGCTTTCCATGAAAAATCCAAAGAAGTCCAGTGTTAAACTAGGTTGCCTTTATGTCACTGCACAACATGAAAGTAGGCTTTTAAATCATCATCCTTGTGGAAAGGAATATGTTAGGCCATATGATCCCCTTTAAATACAATTTTCTCATCATAGAGATTTGACTATACCAAATTCAAAGATGTGAAGATTACAGTAACTGTCCAAGAAAATATTTTGTGGTTGATATATTATGCACCCCAATAAACTTACCTGAAGGTCACAGAAAAGAACAGCCACTATATTAAGCATAGAGGTTAGGCAGTGGTAGTACATGCCTTTAATTCTAGCATTCCAGAGGCAGAGATCCATCCAGACCTCTGTGAGTTCAAAGCCACACTGGAAACAGCCAGGCATGGTGACACATGCCTTTAATCCAAGGAAGTGATGCCAGGAAGCAGAAAGGTATATAAGGCATGAGGACCTGGAAATAGAGGCTTTTAAGCTTTTAGGCTTTTAGCAGCAGTTCAGGTGAGATCCATTCAGATGAGGACTCAGAGGCTTTCAGTCTGAGGAAACAGGACTGGCTGAGAAGCTGGCCAGGTGAGGTTGGCTGTGGCTTGTTCTGTCTCTCTGATCTTTCAGGATTTACCCCAATACCTGGTCCCGGGTTTTTTATTAATAAGACCATTTAAGATTTGTGCTACAAAATTTGATTAGTATAGTATGCCAAGGTGAATTAGGTGAATACAAATCCTTTTTCCTAAGTAGAATTGGACATGTCCATTTCAGCTGTTAATCTTGAAGTTATCCTGTCCACTAATGTCTACTAAGTCTGGTAGATAGCACCAAACATGAGCAGTTCCTCAGTTTGAGGGTTGAAACATCTGTCCTGCCTCCCATAGTCAAGAATATTCGTCCTTTTGGAAGGTCTGAAAATGCTATACTTCTTATGATATGCAAAGGCTGTATTTGCATCTTGTGTCTCACCTTGGCTTACTACAAAAGTGAACATCTTTCTACATTAGTCATGACATATATAATCCACTTGTCAAAGACTAAGAAAGAGCTGCCACCTTCGTCGTGTTGAGTTCATGTCTATGTCATCTCTCTTGCTGTTGTGACCAAGTTCCTGACCAAAGAAAATCTACTTCAAGAAAGAAGAGTTTGATTTGGGATTGAAGTAGCATGGGAAGGCCATCATGGCAACAAAGGCAAGAGGCAGCTGGTCACATTTTTATCCATAGTCAGGAGGCAGAGATCAGAAAGAAAGGCTTTGAAACAACAAAGACCAACACTAGCACCCTATTTCTTCCAGGGTGTCCCCAGCATCATCAGCTGGAGACCACATGCTCAAATATACGAACCTATCAGGAACATATCACAACCAACAACAACAAAAGGGAAGGGAGAAATATAGTTAATTTATAATATCACATTCATATATATATTGATTTTAGCATAACATATATGACTAATGGAATTTATTTTACTCAAAGATAGGTGCTAGTATTCCAACAATTAATGCAGATAGAATGCATTTGATACTTTTATTTTTATATGGTTTCCATTTATCTCTAGAGTCTTCTTTATTTTTATTCACTGGGCTTCTCCCACCTTCTAAATTTTGATGGAAGCAATAGAGATGATTTAAAGTCATTACTCTTCTTTGGGACCAACATTTCTAGTAGTGCTGGAGCTATGCCTACATGGTAAATCATATTCCATAAAAGTTCATTGAATAAGGACATGAGTCACCACAGTGAAAACAGCTCACTATCTTGCACTCTGAGGATTGAAACAGCAACCTGTTTCCAGGGCAGTTTCTATCTCACTCAGGCTCGTCACCACCTGAGGTATCTGCACTCTCTGCTCTCCTGCCTGAAGGAACCACAGTCCACCACTGAGCCCCAGCCCAGGCATTCACTCCAGATCTATTGTCCTATACTCTGTAGCACCTTCTCAGGAGCATGTTCTGTGGGCATTCTGGACTGTTGAGATCACTGAGTGGTTCTCAAACAACTTCCCCAGGGTGCCTCAACTCTTCAAACATGAACCAGATGAGAATTCATTGTCAAATATGGATCCAAAACTCTGCTAGTTTTTTCTGATCTCTTGAGTTAGCTGGGAATGGTTGGAGTGCAGGAGCACACACCTCCCTACAGAACTTTCAGCTGTATTGACATCCTTGCCTCCCATTAATATATATATATATATATATATATATATATATATATATATATATATATATATGTATGGGTTTTATCTTATCATCTAGATAGAGAAGAAAGTTGTAAATGAGTGGTCACACAAACTATTTTTGTCCAATTCCTTAAATGATTCATGGACTTTCAACAGAAACAGATTCATGCAGCCTCAGGGAACATTATGACTCAGAAAATGGTGCTGTTTTTCTTTCTGTTTTAATGTCTCTGTGCAATGGTTAGATTTGTTAAAACACTGAAGATAAATAAGGAGAAAGACTGTAAAAGGGAAAGACATCTTAACTCCTTATTTTTCTTGCTATGTTTCCTTTCCATATCAGCTTTCTGTTTCAGGTATCCTGAAGGAGGAAAATGCTACCTGGTTGAACACAATGACTGCAGGAAAACACGAAGGCCTTCCTTATACCCTACTTTGTTCACAGTCAGTTTCCCTACATAAAGAGCTCTGTATGGGAGTTATAGTTCTCATGGGAGTTTGTGTTGCTAGCTTTTGTATTAAGAGTATTTAATAGGCTACTAAACAGTGGTATGACTATAGGTAATAATTACATACTATGTAATTTGAAAAGCTAGGAAAAACGACTTTGAATGCTTCCATCATAAGGAAACAACAAATGCTTGGGTATATAGACATGCTTAACCTGTTTCAAACATTATAACAAGGTAACAAAATATTACAGATTACCCCATTAACAGCATATTTTTACTATTTTTAAAATTCTTATCTTAAAATGTTTAAGCAATATATAAATATGATAAAATTTAGAAAAGTGCCGGGCGGTGGTGGCGCACGCCTTTAATCCCAGCACTTGGGAGGCAGAGGCAGGCGGATCTCTGTGAGTTCGAGGCCAGCCTGGTCTCCAAAGCGAGTTCCAGGAAAGGCGCAAAGCTACACAGAGAAACCCTGTCTCGAAAAAAAAAAAAAAAAAAATTTAGAAAAGTACTGCAAGAAGGCTAAAATCATAAAGTTTTTGGAAAAACAAAAGAGTGAGAGCATGGCAGCTCTAAGTGGACTGTGCTGGGGGACTCCAGGAGGGGGGGCTCCAGGATGGGGCGCTCCAGGAGGGGGCGCTCCAGGAGGGGGGGCTCCAGAATGGGGCGCTCCGTGGCCAGGCTGGAGGAAGAACCAAATTAAGAGGTGCACGGCAGTTCTGAGGGAAACTACAGCATACCTGTTAGGGGTGAGGATATTGACAATAATACTGCCTGAAACAGCTGTTCTTAGTTGCCTACTTGACTACATCTGGAATTAACTGTTAGTGTGAGGGTTTATTTGTTTTTGTTTTTGTTTGCTTGCTTGTTTGTTTTTCTTAATCAATTGATTTGAAGTTGTTAGACCCACTTCTAATTCAGATCTTCGAGGTGGGGAGATCCACCGTCTGCTTTGCCTGCTTGCTCTCACTCTGCTGGCAAGTCCATTTCTTCACAGGCATTAGAGCCTACTTCTTCGAGATTCCAATATATACTGAAGACCAGCAAAGGCATCCAGACTTGTGGACTGAGCAACTACAGGATTCTTGGACTTTCTGTTGGTAGACAGTCATTGTTGGGCAAGGTGGACCACAGCCTACAAGTCATTCTAATAGACTGTCGTGTGTGTGTGTGTGTGTGTGTGTGTGTGTGTGTGTGTGTGTGTGTGTGTCCATTCTGTAAATTTTATTCCTCTAGAGAACCCTGACTAACACAGAACGGCAACACCCAAGTCCTTTCCCATTGCCTGGCAAAAAGAGAAGCCACCTGTGGGTAGCACTGGTGACACAAGTCCTGCCTTAAACAAGAATGTCTTCCTCCTGCTTCCTCAAGGCATCCTATAGGAAATACTGCTTCACATTCCCTGACACCAAACAAACTTAGTATGTATTCTAAAAATAGATTGCAATAGTTAGCTGTTTACTGTAATATCATTGTATATATTTATTATAAACCTACTGAAAATTATAGGATTTTATATTTTCACTAAGTCTGCTTCTCTTGAGACTATACTAGGAACTCTAATTTTTGCACTGAATTCTTATAGCAATTTGTCAATAAGCATATATTAAGAATGGGATGTGAGAGAGGGGGCTGTCTCTGACTGTGTTGGCCTGCTTTGAGGACTCATTCATCCCACCAGATTGCCTTATTCAGGCTTAAAAGAAGAGGAGGTGCCTAATCTCATTGCCACTGGATACACCATGGTTAGCTGATAACCATGGAAGGCCCTCCTATATCTGAAGAGAAACAGTGGAGAAGAAGTGGATGGAGTAGGGGAGGAATTGGTAAGAGGGAGGGAGGGGAAACTTTGATTGGCATGTAAAAACAAAATAAACAACAACAACAAAAGAAAGTTTTTAAAGGAAGAATGAGATGACTTAACATTTAAAATCCTGAAGCATTTAATGGTTGTATCACCTAGTCATCTTTAGATCTATGATGATAATATTTAATAAATTTGTGCTATATAAATAATAATAATTAACTCATAAAACTTGATTTGTATGAGGATATATAGATATAGGCCTCGGAGGCCACATTAGAACTGTCTGCGACAGTTAATCTTCATTGTCAACTTGATGAGATTTAGAATCACCATGGATACACACCTCTGAGTGTGTCTATGACGATGTTTCCAGAAAGATATAGCTGAGGAGAGAGGACTGGCTTTAGTGTGGATAACACCATGTCGTAAATTGGGGCCCAAGATAGAATGAAGAGGAGAAAAGTGACCAGGACACCAGTGTCCATCATTCTCTTCCTGGGTGTTGGCACAGTTTCTCCTGACACTTCATATTACCCAACATGACAGAGTGTGTCCCTTCTTGAACTATGTGACAAAATAAATTCTCACTCCCATGAGTCGTTTCCTGTCACAGGTTAGGTCACAGCAACGGGAAAAGCAATCGATGCACTGATCTTACTACTGCTTGACCCTCTGCTTTACAGCCACTCTGAAATGTATCTTCAAACTCTTGGTGACAGAGGACTGCTTTAGGTTTCCCTGGAGTCTTGAAAGTTATGGGGAAGGTGGGAAAAGAAAATGCCCAGTGTCTGGGTTCTAAGGAGAAGCGTGCAATGGGGAAAAGAACGTGGGCAGAAGAGAGGTCATATACAACAGGAAGAAAGAGGAGTTCTCAAATTTCCGGCAAGGAAGCTTGTTGAAATGTCAGCAAACTGAAATGTGGGGAATAGCGGGTGCCCGTGTCCTTCACCCACCTTACAAGCAAGCATTGAAACATCACGTGAAAGTTCACCAAGTCCATTTGACAGTATTGCCCCCTTTGTTTAGTTCTAAAACGGACAGTATAAATGTAATCCCCACTCACTGAGAAAGGGTCTGGTGAAAGCCACACTCTGTATTCATGCCAGTAAAGACTAAGCCAGATGTGGGGATCCCACGCCCTACATACTCTGAACCAGAGTAATTTCAACTGACCTCTTGCTGACTGGCAAAAGTCTAACAAGCTTAACACCTGGAGCCTAAGAACTTGATTAGAGGTTTTGTTCATAGATTGTTTCCCCAGAATTTCCCCAGAAAGTATTTATGCCCCTTACTCTGCTGAGAACTTTTTGAATATATCCCACTTGACAATCAAATCAAGTTTTATTTTGTGTTTTTTTAAAGAGAGAGAACGCAAATTTGGGTGGGTAGGGAGGTGGACTCTGAGAGGAGTTGGAAAAGGGGGAAAATGATCATATGAAAAACATTTTAAAGAAAAAATCATTACTCAGAATTTTTTAAATTTTCAAATAATTATATAATAATTTGACTAGGTGTTCACAAAGACTCAAAACAATTGCTTCAGATAACTCAGTATAAAAAAAAACCAAGAAGTCACTTTTGGCCATGAGTTACACACACAAAATCACAAATAAGAGTTCTGATAATCAACCAGTTGTGGCGGAGAACTCAGAATTCAGCCTCCTCAGCACACAGCGAAGTTGCTCTATCGTAATTCACTTGCCAATTCCAAATAATTCCATAGCAATTGTAGAAAAAAGTTTATTTTTGAATGCTAGCATGTATTGGGGGAAAATCCAGGATGACTAAGTCTTCTGGCATGTATTTTAGCTATTACAGCTGTTTGCAGTATGTATGTGCTACATCTATATTTGAAATCTCTGCTGTTGCATTCACCATCTGCCCAAAGATGGGTGAAAATTCCTGTGTTTTTTTGTTCATTGCTTATGAAACTGCACATAGCAATTTGCCAAACCTGTATCATTTTTTTCTCTACCCCCTTGGAAGCATCTAGCCAATATCATAAAGATGTTAGAGAAAAAAATTGACTTTCTCTTAAAGCCACAAGCATACATTGACTCAGTGTGTAGGATTTCTGCTTTTAATATTGACCACCAAATTGTCGTTAACTAATAATACACTGGTTATCCAGGAAGCTGACTTTTAAACATCAGAATCCTTTAGAATACAGTGGAGAAGAAATACCATCCCAGGTCCCTGAGGAACAAGCACATCCCTCCTATGTGGATGGGGATTTTTCTTGTAAAACTCTTATTTTTGGCCTTCTGGTACCTAGACTTCAGGGAGAATTATTATTTTAAAAGGAAAACAATGAGACTTAACTAAAAGAAAATACAGAACTAGAAAGGAATGCAGATAAGCCCTGGTCAGCTAGGGGACAAACAGGGGACAGCAGGCTTAGGACTACAGTACTGATAATAAGCCACTCTCAGTACCACACTGTGCTGTACTCTACCCCCATGGAAGACAGGCATAACAGTCTTCCTTGGTCTTTTCTAAATCTCATATTTTGGAGGCACTTGAAGTTTAAATGAAAATTATTTCCATATAAAACTGTTTCAATCAGAAGCATTGGGATGGCTCAGTAGATAAAAGCCCTTGCCATCATGCCTGACAACCTGAGTACAATTGTTGAGACCCACATGCTATAGAAGAGAAGAACTGACTCCTGCAAGTTGTCCTTTAACCTCCACATGGAGTGTGAAACACACACACACACACACACACACACACACACACACACACACACACACATACACACAGACATGCATGCATGAGCACAAACACATGCAAATAAAACAAATATAATTTCAAAAATTAAAAATTTCAGAATTACTTAAAATTTATAAAATTGGTAATTTCAAGGTTATGCTTGACTTGCCATTAACACTTATTTACTTTTATAAAATGACCACACTAAAGAAATTTATACTTAAGTCTATACAATTTACATTTAATTCTACAACTTAATAATCATATAGATATATCACAGTATTGGATTCATGAGTTAAAGCTATGTAAATTGAAATTGAGTTTAAACTTCTACTGTAAATGATTAGGGTGGAAACAAACACTCCACACTTCCCATGTGAAGCTAAGTTCCATTCACACAGAGGGGGTTCCCAGACAAAAAAAAAAACACAATAAAATTTTAAAAAGATTAAACTTTGTGTCAGCCCTTACGTTTGTCTCCATGGAGCTACTTCTGAATGAATGGCCAGGTTACAACTGGGCCACATATCAGTTCATTCTGTATCTTCACACCAGATATCATTCAGGATGGGATGCCTTGGCCTAGCCACAGACCCATTCTTCTATTCATTGATATCCATTTATAAAACTATTTTCACATTCTCTCTATTTTTACCCATAAACATTGGCTAAGCCTGCCTTTGAAGCACAATGTCAAACCCAGTGACTGAAGATATATGCAGGATGTTTCAAGTTAATTTTCTAGGCAGACAAACCTCCTTTGTAACTGAGCAAGTATTATAACCAGACAGCCATAGCCTGCAGTCAGAGATGTAATTACACCCTGCAGTCAACAGAAACCAAACCAAGGGAGTAGTTTCCTTCTTAGCCAATTCTGTAAGGGTAGAAGGGTTTGTTTGACAGTCAGTTGACAGGAGATATACAATATTAATTTTTCACTCTCCAAATTTAAGATTTTATTTTCATTTTAAAGGTCAAGAAAGATTTGCCCTTTTAAAATATACATTTATTTATAACTTTTCTTTGTGAATTTTGGTTGTGAGTTTATTAAAGATTTGACCATTAAAAATAGAAAGTTAAAATACATTAAATGCAAACAAAACTTGCATCAAGTAAGAATAATAAAGAGTTTGGTTTCATCACATAGAGTCAATGTGGGGTTTCTGATAGATGACAAATGAAAAATTATGAGTCCCTGAGGTAACTCAGGGTTTGTTACAGGTGCTGAAATCACTTAGCATCTGATGCAAGATGCTTAGAGCAACGACTCCCACACTGAAAGTGCTCCAGCATTCTCTAAAGAAGACCCAAGTGCTCTGGACTGCAGCACACACAGAGAAGATAGCCGACAGACAACACAGAGCCCGCACTGCTTACTGGGTGGGGTCAAGTAGGCTTTATGGGAAAAAAAAGACTGAATAGCAACATTTTGGAAGGTTTGGCCATAAGAGTTGCCTCTGAACGTATGTATTTGCAGAACTTTAGCGGACCTCAATAAACTAGACCTCAGACAAGTTTATTTGGGAATTTACTTGACTTCTTTCTGTCTTCAAGTTTCTGATTAGCATTATTAACTGTTTGGAGATACTCAATGTTGAAAGAATCACAGTTACCATTTCGGGCAAGACATTGTACAATAAGAGAGTACAAGAAAAAAGGTGAGAGCTGAGAGAGCCTCCAGATCTGCAGTGGTGCTCTTCAGGGGATGCTCTCTTTTAAGCTGTATGCCAACTATACATCAGAGGCAAATCCCATCCCATCAGTTGCTGCCCAGAACCTGTCAAGACACTTCCATGGCTTGGATTTTTACCCAAGCCTCTGAACAGAGCTTAATGGATCAGTGATGAAATAGCAGCTGCCTCCCTCTCCACCCGCTTCCCTTACCTCACCCAACTTAGGAAATTCCAAAAATAAAGCCTGTCTCTGTCTGTCTCCCTTTCTCTGACTCTGTCTCTGTCTCTGTCTCTCTCTCATATGTGAGTGTACGTGTGTGCGTGCGCGTGCATGTGTGAGTGCGTGTGTGTGCTTGTGTGCGTGCGTGTTTGTGCGTGCGTGCGTGTGTGTATGCGTGTGTGTGTGTGTGTGTGTGTGTGTGTGTGTGTGTGTGTGTGTGTGTGTGTATGTGTGTGTGTGTCTTATGGTAGAGAGCCCTGGAATCAGACTGGATTTCAGGTGATTGGTGTGGTAACTAAATATAATAACTTATGCCAAGTCCTTAAAACATTACCCACAAACAAAAGAAGGAATTTTATAGATGCTAGCTACCCTGCTTTGTTAGTCTAAGAGGTAATCAGAAGGATGGATTGAAAGGGCAAGTCTAGTTCTTCATTAGTGATGTTTGAAGATGTATGGAGACTGACAAACCTGAATTTGAATCTAGTTTGTGTCTGTGTACTCATCACATTGTCAGACACAGAGAAAAACTAAAGCATATTCATTTAACTTGTTTTAAGGACAGTTTGAATGTCTACATTTTGTGAAGCCCTGAAGATGTCAAAGAAAAGAGATGTTCTGTCAGTCAAATCTGAATGGTGTTCCATGTCTTCATTTGAAATTGGATGGAGGCTCAGAAAATACTGCAGAAGCCCCCTGAAAATGTTCCAATTGAACATAGCTTAGAATATCAGTGAGCAGGTAAAACCATTCTGTGTGGATTGTTAGAGCATTTTAGTTCCCCCGAGTGGTTTAACCATCTCATTGGCTGTAGACCTTTGCCTAAATGCATCTGCTGTGCATCCGCTATGCTTGTCACATTTCATATGTGCACACCACCTCCCCTACTCAGATCTATTCTCTATTACTTGATTGAGCCAAACACAAGTATCAGCTCCGGTACTAGTAGGAATGCCAGGATCCCTACATTGCTGAATCTGAAGGGTTCTTGGATCACATACTAATCTTCCAGTATTTCCAGAAGGGCTTGTGGGTTTTGAAATCCTCCAATCTGCCTGCTTCTCTCTTCTCAGCACAGTGTTGGACCTTCCAAAGCCTCCAAGATCTCTCCTTTTTTCAGGTACCACCCTGAGAATTTGTCACTGGTTTCCTACCTTCTCTCTGTGGTCTTTCCCTAGATAGTCCCAGAAGACCCCATAATGTTAAGCACCACGTGAATGCTGATGACTTCCAAACCTGCAGTTTGGATGCTGCAAAGAGATTTCAGATTTCCCACTTGCAAAGTGAATGCTTTATTACACTCCCTAGAAATGTGCCCCTTTTCTAGTGTGAGTCCCAGTTTAGGCAAAAAAAAGGCTACCATTATGTTTATTTATTTGTTACAGGGGTCTATAAGTGGTTCTTCCACATTCCCCACATCTCACAACCTCTTCAATTGCTTCACCATACCTACAGCTTCCACTCTAGAGCATCTGTCTGGTCTGATTTCTTTCTTCTACAATCACAGTTATCTAAGACAAAATAAAGCCTCACTAGAACCACTGTGATGACCTCTTATACCAGCTTGACTTTTGAGCTCCTTTTTATCCACTGTTCACCAGAGTCCAAGTAAGTTTCAGAAAAGGAGACTGAATCATGTCCCTATCAAGGTTGAAATGTTTCAAGCCCTTCTTAGCTCATCTAGGAAATAAACTTTGAAAGCTCTGCCTTGCACTAAAGTGGCTCCAATGATCAAACACACCCACACTCTGCACATGTAGCATTGATCAATTTTCTCCTTGCTGACCACATTGGTTTCATCTAGATTTCTAATGTAAGTCAGTCTCTCTCTTGCTTGGGCCATTCACATTTGCTGACAATTTTCTTCCCATTGTTGGAATGAATTACTTCTTTTCATTCTAGATTTTAATGTAATGGTACAGATTGTTATAGTCTGTGCCAAAATGTACTTCACAAAGATAGTCACATTACATTACAGCCTAATAATAATAACTCCTTCCAACAAGACTTAGATATTTCTCCCATCATGAAATGGAGTCTTTACCTCCCCTTGTTTCTGGATCAGCCTGTTTCCTCAGTGCAAATGGTGATGCTATGTAACTTGTACAGCTTCTGACACTGGGCCATGAGAAGCAATTTCATGTCTGCATAATTCTCGGATCACTCACTCTTGGAGCTCAGCCACCATCCTGGAAGAAGCTCAACTAATTCACAAGGAAGTCCACCTGGTCCCCAAGCTCCTGCCAACTTCTATATAACCCCAAGAAAAACATGCCCTGGTGTGAATGAGCCAATAAATAAGGGATCCTCTAACCCTAGGACCATTCTACACAACACACTCTGCAGCAAAGTAACTATCTTGCCAAGCCACGCCAAAACTGAAGACTTGGGAACAAGTAACTGTGGTTACCTGAAGGTACTGAACCATAGCATGCATTGCCTGTGGCAGGAGGCAGCTGAAGCCACTTCCCAGGGAAACTCACCACTGGTGTAAAAAACTCCCCCTCACATTAATCCCCTTCATTGAAGTTTGCTCACTTTTTCACGGCATTTGTCGCAATTTGTAAATATATGCTGCTTCATTTCCTCTTATTATATGTTTCATAAATTTCACAAGGATATATAGTGTGTCTATATTCATCAACGAGTGTCTTCATTGGCATCTGATATCTGCATTGTCTCTGAAATGCTTGATAAGTGAGTAAATACATACACATACATCTATGTTTTAATAATCTGCGTACACAACACCCTCCCAAGGACCTCATGAAACCTCAGCATTATAGTCTTTGTATTCATTATATCTTATAAACTGACTATTGTAAGTCCTATAAACTTTCAATTAATGATACAGATGAATCTAGAAAAATAAAAATTTCAGTGCCATCCAATCTTATGTTAATTCGTATTTTCATGAATTAGTTATAGTGATGGTACAAAGACTTCATCTAGAGAACTGAGGAGTTAGCTGATGATTTACAGTTCCTAATAATGCTGTCTGCTACAAACCATGTGGTGGTGCTGAAGAAATGGCTAAGGGCTTAAAAATGCATTCTGCTCTTGCAAAGGAGTCAAGTTCAGTTCCCAGCACTCACCCAGCAGCTCACAACTGCCTAGAACTCCAGGGGATCCAACACCCTCTTTTGGTATCTGTAGGAACCTGAAACCAAATGAACACACAAATGCACACACACACACACACACACACACACACACACACACACACAGAGAGAGAGAGAGAGAGAGAGAGAGAGAGAGAGAGAGAGAGAGAGAGAGAGAGAGAGAATTTTAAAAGCAATAATAAAACAGTTTTAAAAGAACCATGAGATAGAGCTGCTGAGATACTCCAATGGGTAAAAGCACTTATTGAGCACACATTCTGACTTGAGTTTGATTCTCAGGAGATACACAGTGGAATGAAGGAACCAACTCCTGAAAGTGGTCCTCTGATCCCCATACATACAATATGTTATGCTATGCCCCTGCCCCAACATGCAAAGAGATTAAAAAATAAAACATGGAAAAAAATATTATCTTTGAGTGGGCCACGTGGTCCATTGCATTATCTGCCACTGTGTACAGATATGTACCAATAAGCAGTACCTAAGTGAACGCGCAAGGCAGTTTTTCAATCAAGCGTTGTTTATAACGACAGCTGGCTATCCGTTTTTGGCTGGTGGCTCTACTTTGCCAACTCTTGATTGATACAATTCAATTAGAGTAAATATTTAATTCTACATAAGAAAGTGATTAATAGGATTATGTTTCTTCTTCTGTTGCCTGGTATTTGTACATTTTTCTTTAGTAAAATATGCTTACCACATTCTGCTCATCCATAGAAACATTTGCAAAGAAACAAATTGACACAACCCCATTTCCTTCTATCCTGAAAATTTTAGGTAAATGTATTTGCTTTGAAATTCCTCTTCTAGAAAGTAATGTAGTTTTGATTTGGGACAGAACAACCCTTTCTTGCAGGTCATTGAAACATCTGTCCTTCATATAACCATTTTACGTTCACCTGGAATTTTCTTGGTGATGTTTTCTTTATACTAGTGAAGCAACTATGTAACATGATACTTTTTATTTCCATTTTTTCTTATCAGAATAGTCATCACTTCTAAATACTCATAAAACAGCCACAGTTCTCCTTGAAGGCATTCAAATACTGGTGAAAAATAGTAGCAATATTTCAAATTAAGCTTTCCAAAACAGTGTTTTATTTAAATTTAACAACTATTATTTTACTACCTAAAAATAAAATCTAATCATGACTTCTAAGATAAAATAAAGCGTTACATTTATTTAGCTTGGATGAGTTAACACAAAAGAAATAAATGACATATTTGTTTTCCTCCAGTAAGTTCTAAATAATTTGTAATGCTTAAATTAATGACACATTTAAAAATGAATAGCCTAACAATTTTAACTTTTATTGAAAATGGTCTTGCTTCTATTTTGAATACCCGTTGTATTTTGGCTTACATTAAGATTATAGAAGCCTTTTAAAAATCAGGGCTACTGATGGTTATTTCTCTCTCTCTCTCTCTCTCTCTCTCTCTCTCTCTCTCTCTCTCTCTCAAACAGACCATTTTTGTTTGGGTTTGGTTTTTGTTTGGTGGGCTGGTGAGTTGGAATTTCTTCTTTCTGATGATCAATAATTAGAAGAACCTTGTGATGAAAAGGATATGTTAGTATGGAATCAGCACATAACTCAGCCTGCCCACTGCTCAGAGCATATGAAAGCTGTACTCATGCCCATAAGACACTTTCTCAAACACACTATAAACCTTTTTGTATGTATAAACATATAAACACATGAACTTGTGTTTTAATGTGTAGTTAATTGGGGGAAGGGAAATCAAACATTCAAGGTATTTGATATTTCACAGGAATACACATCATAACCTTATGCTTCATCATTTAACACAGGAACCGTGTCTGATAGCCATTTCAAAATGGAAACAGTTGCCCAAAGCTACATAAGGAAAACCATTTTACTTCCACACAATTTCTAAATCTGGTTTAATTAATGGTTCATCTGTAATGTATGCATATATATTATATGTATGTGTGTATTCAGGAATTTTCACAGTAGTAATGATGTCTATATAGAAACCATTATCATTGTCTCTTCTTAAAGTGAAAATTCCTAAATTATGTTTAACCATGTGCCATTTGCTGTATTTCCCTGGCTTTTATGGACTTATTGCTTTACTAAATTCGTCAAACATATGCTTAATTTCTGCTTCCCTTTTGCATAATAAGAGAAAGTTAAAGACACTAGTAATGGTTTTTGAGGAGAGAGGGAGAGAGAGAGAGAGAGAGAGAGAGAGAGAGAGAGAGAGAGAGAGAACGCAACCTTAAGCACTGAGGTGAGACACAAGGTTTATAGGACAAAAAGTAAGAATCAGCCAAAATGGTGGCTGATCTGAGAGTACGGTTTTGAGGGAAGGAGGCTAAAAATTTACTTACTAACAAGGTCAGAAGGAAATCAAGGATGGAATGAGGCATCAATGACCATATAATTTATCACCTAAACCTAGACACTTTTGAAAGTGAAAAAAGATTGTTAGCAATTATGTCAAGACAACAGAAATAAAATGAGACTGTCTCACACAAGACAAGATATAATGCCACCCCAGGATCATTTCACCCCAAGGAGATGGAAAGTCAAGACCAGAGTTAGAATAAGTTATGGGGTGATGCCAATTTCTCAAATGCCATCAGGTAACAGAGACCTAAGTGGTTGTCTCTGGTGATAAATGTGACAGGGGGTATCATTCTGTGGTTAGATCCCTAAATAAAATTCAGAATTCCAGCTATGCTTGGATTTCACACAAACAACAATTTCTCAGCATAAGTGTACCTCAAGCAATATTTTGCCAATAGTTTATATTTTTAAAATCTGTCATTTATCTGAAATTCAAAGTTAATGGAGTACTATATTTTATTTGTTAAATTTGACAGCCCTTTCCAATGCAAGAGGCCTTGTTCCTATGTAATTCTATATACTCTGAGATGCCCAGAATTCCTGAAAGAATGACATTACCCTAATACTGTAAAGACGGTAGGGATGTGTGTGAATTATTTATCACAAAGCTCAGAGGTTACTGCAAAAATGTAGTTGCATAGTAAGTGGTTTGGGAATAATGGGATGGCTCTTCCTGTGGTAATATCAGATTACAGGGGACAGTTACAGATTAATGTTCTGGAAACATCTGGAAAGCATGAAAGAAGGCCTCTAAGGAAGGCCACAGCCAGAACCAGTTCAAATGTGGACTGTGTTCCAGCGGGTCAAGGGCAAGGATTGAGCCCTCAAGTTCATTAAGCAGTTAGAGAAAAAAAATCTTCATATGGAAAGTAGGACATATAGCACAGACAAGAAAGTTCAAGATCTAGGGGGACAAGGCAAGTTAGGAACCCTGAAGAGGAGAGTGTATGAAAGCCGAGTCAAGGTGACATCCTTTACTAAAACAAAAATTAGATCGATAGATTATCTAGATGAATGATGATGATGATGATAGATAGATAGATAGATAGATAGATAGATAGATAGATAGATAGATGGATGGATGGATGATAGATATAGATGGATAGATAGAAGATACATACATAGGTTGATGATAGATAGATAGATAGATAGATAGATAGATAGATAGATAGATGATAGATGGATGGATGGATGGATGGATGGATGGATGGATGGACGGACAGACAGACAGATAGATAGATGATGGATGAATGGATGGATAGATAGATATAGATGGATAGATAGATAATAGAAGATAGATGGATAGATAGATAGATAGATAGATAGATAGATAGATAGATAGATAGATAGATAGAAGATACATAGATAGGTAGGTAGGGAGAGAGACAGAGACAGACAGACAGACAGACAGATATACATCATTCACATGCATCACTTGCAGGCAAGAAACATCTATCTTACACTGAAGTAAAAGTAACCCCAAAGGTAAAGAAGATCATCAGGAACCCCCTGTACCTTTCACAGCTCTACAGGAGCCACTGGTGTTTCACGAGCTGGGTGGTGATTTCCCTTAGTCCCAGGCATCCTCCCTTTGTAACTTCAGGCAAACTCTGCTTTGTCTGTCTCGATGTCGTTCGACACACAAGGGCACTACAGCAGAGGCACTTGTACAGTGTTGCAGAAGGATCTGACAGTTTGTGCAAAGGCTTTGGCACAATAACAAGTGCACAGGAAACATGCAATAAATGTCTAATGTAATTTAGAGAAATGTTAAAAAGAGAAGAAAAGGAAACAAAGTTCCTTGTTCCTGCAGTCTTTTGGAGTGATTCATCTTTCAATGGTTTTATTACTATATATGAGATCTAACCAATGCACTTACAAAAGCTTCCACCAGCCTGTAATACATAACCATAACCGTAACCACTAATACTCACTCTGTAGAAAAAACAAGCTACCTCCACATTAGAATTAGCCATTTCTATACCTAGAGCTGAGCTCTGCTCTGGCTTCTTCTGAGTTTTCACACTCACTCCCAAGCTAGCAGGAAGAATAGTGGCCTCAACAAAGTCTCCTCTGAAAGGTGTTAATGGAGGACTTTCAGGCACCACTCCTGGGCTCAAGCAAAATGCCATAAAACTGGGCTTTAAATCTCCCTGGCTTATGAAAGAGGGTGGGAAATGCAGTTTAGAAGAACAGGGAAATTAATACTCCATTAGGTTAAGTGACTTCAACCATAGGAGACAGGCAACAGATAAGGTTTCAGGTCTAATCACAACAGACTTCTGCGATGACAACAGGAACGTGCCACTGGAGTATCACTCCAGGGATACTCATGTGATTTTAAAATTAATGTCTTAAGTTCACATACAAAGTAAACAAATTCATTATGGCATTTTCATACAAGTTTCTCACCTCTCTCTCCCCAGCCTCCTCATCACCTCTTGCTGACTCCTTTCCTCCCTAAACCCAACAACTCCCCTTCTACTCCATTCTATGTATGCAGTCTACTGTCTCCTCTCTGCTCTACAGCTGGGGATTTTCTCTTGTTCTATAGGGCATCTCTCCACTCTGGAGACTTGGTTGTGTCAAGCGTTTTGATCACGTATGATACCACTTGTCAGTTCTTGAGGCTGTGTGCTATTGGAGGTATTTTCAAAAAGTTCTTGTCTGTGATAAGACCTTCAAGTGTTTTCACTGTGTTTCCCTTTACAGGATTCCACATTTCAGATCATAAATTAAGGAGGTCCTTGATCTATTTTGAAATAATTTTTGTGCATGGTGAGAGATGGGTATCTAATTTCATTTTTCTATGTGCAGATATCAAGTTTCCCTGGTGCCATTTGTTGAAGAGTCTCTTATTTTTGCCATGTGTGTTTTTAACATGTTTCTCAAAAAATTGCATCACTCTAGCTGTGTGAGATTATTTGTGGGTCCTCTATTCTACTCCATTGGTCTATACATGCTGTTCTGTGCTGGTATTATGCTGTGTGTTACTTTGTTTCTACAGTATGATTTGAGATCAAACCCTGATTCTTCCAGCAATGCTCTTCTTTACTTAGAAGTGGTTATTCAGAATGTTTTCTATCTCTTTATGATTTTTCTAGTTTTGTGAATAATTTCATTGGAATTTCTATGGAAAGTGCATTGTACCTGTAGAACACTCTTAGTAATGTAGCAATTTTCTCAATATTAATCCTGCCAACCCATAAGCATAAGATCCCTTTCCACCTTTGAGTACGTCCTTCAATGTAGCTTTTCAGTGTCTTTATTACAGAAGTCTTTCATCTCCTTGGTTAGCTTTATTCCTTGGTATATGCATATAATCATATATGCTCAATTACATTCTTTATTTATGTGTGTATGTACAAGGGGATACACACATGTAGTGTGTGAGCTAGAAAACAACTTCAGGATTTGGTTTGCTCCTTACACCATTTGGTCCTGGGAATCAAATTCATATTATCAGGTTTGGCAGTAAGTCTCTTTACCCACTGAGTGATCTATCCAGATAGGTGTATTTTTTTAAGCTATTGTGAAAGGAATCTTTTTTCCTGATTTCTTCCTTAGAAAGTTTGCTATTAGTAAACAGCTATGAGTTTTATATATTAATTTTGCATCCTGTTACTTTACTGAAAGTGCTTATCAGTATTAAGAGCTTTCTGGTGGACTACAGGGTCTTTTCAGTATATGATCATGCCATCTGCATATAGAAATAATTTAAACACTTCCATTCCTATCTGTCTCCCTTTTGTTTTCTTGTTTATATTTGTCCTAGTAACTACTTAAATCATTATGTTGAATAAGAATTGAGAGAGTATTCATCTTTGTCTTGTTCTAGATTTTAGAGGAAATGTTTTAATATTTTCCATATAACATTTGTTATAAGTTTGGCATACTTACCTTTTATTGTATTAAGATATATTCTTTCTACTCCTATTTCTGTGACTTTTATAATGAAGTCATGATGAACTATGTCAAAGGATTTTTCTGTGTCTATTGAGATGATCTTGTGATTTCTGTCCTTACACCAACAGGGTGACCATGGGTGGAAAAGAATCAGGAGATACACTAAGATTCCAACAAGAAAGTCCTGGCACATTCAAAATAATATAATTCAGAAAAAGATTAATAGAAAAATTGTTCATAAAGGGTTAGGCATGGTTTAGGGATGGGGTGGTGCCACTATCCTGTTACCAATGGGCCAGAGGAGATGACAGACTGAAGAGCAGAAACCAATGAGAGGTCTTGTGGAACGCCACTCTGCAAACTCCATGTTTAAGTAATGAAACAGGACACAACAACAAGGGAGCATGAGAGTAAAAGCAGAACTCCGCTTCCTCTCTTTGCATCCCCATGCTCTCATTTCCTGCAGGGCTGTCCACTGGCTTAATGAAACTAAGGCAAAAAGACAAAGGATGCCATGGCAGACTGCATGCATGTCAGCCTTCCAGGACTGACATACAGCTGAGGAATGCAGAAGTTAGATTTGCAAAACTGAACTACAGATATCTGATACAGACTACACGCCACAGTCAGAACACCCAACATAGACCTTCTCCTAAAACATAGATATAGAAAATCCAAAGAGTTCTATTATGTAAAATAAAATTCAGAAAAGGGGCATACTCTTACATCTATACTGCTAGATTTGAAAAGCACTTCTTAAAGGCTACATATTGTAATATTCCATTATTAGGCATTGAAGAAAAGCAAATCTATCAAGCTGGTAATCATGAGGAATAGAGAAGAGGTAGGGCTGAACAGTGATGTTCATAGTATTTGTGAGGGCAGCAAAAAAAAAAAAAAACCTGTCTGTTTCATGCAAAAATGGTGGCTGCATGATACTGTGCATTTGTCAAGACCCACAAAAGCTTATCACACAAAGAGTGAACCTTAATGTAAAGAACTTGAGGAAATATCATTTCTGAGTTCCTGGTATGTCAGAAGGACTTTGATAAAGCATCTATTCTTTCACAGGTGCATGGAAATAACCTCACCAGAGGGGCAGTGGAAGGAGGCGTTAACCTTCATTAACTCTGGAAAAAGCATGGAGATGATAAGCTAAACACCAAAGGAATTTTCATACCATCCACTATCTCATTAGTGAAGTTGTTTCCTGTAGGAGTTCATGTTAGCAATTTCAAAACCACTTTACTGGAATTGGACAATTAAGTGATTTAATTGCCAAGGGTCAGAGTTCAGTTTCTTACTATTGGAGTAGGAGTTCCCATTAGCAGAGGAAGATGGCTTGAATTAGAGATGAAGATTTGTATTTATGTCTAGCTTTATATAGGTATAAATAAATACATAAGGAAATATTTACAGATATTTCTATAATCAGGAGTTTGTATGTATACATATGCATTTCCGTGATCTTCTATATGAAGGAGATTAAAATCAGTGACAGCGCAGTAGTCATCATCTCCTTAGAGTAAAGTTCTTGCTTTCTACTACCATTCTCCAATAAAGGGAGTCAGAGTTTTGAATAAATGGTTAATCCCATGTGTAAGGAGAGAAACATATACTATTAGCCTAGTGGTTCTTATAGTAGAAGAAATTAAGGAAATACTCAAGAAAAGCTATGTCAAAGGAACACAAATGGGAATAAAACTGTCTCCCAGGGGCCAAAACTGGGATAGCTTAAAGAATCTAATCAATAAAGCCATATGGAAAGTAATGTAAAATGTAATATAAATATATGAATATATACTTACATCAATAAATTATTAAAGAAAGAGTAGATGACTCTCTCATATGGAAAAATCCCCAATAATTTAAATAGTTAACTCCAACCTTGAGAAGATGGAGCATAAAACTCGCCTCCTCGACGTGCACTGTGTATAATGACTTTCTTGCAGAGAGTAGCATGGTATTGGAGAAAGCTGATGGCACAGCGGCTTCCAGGTGCTCACGGTCAATACTGGTAATCATGTTGATAGCATGTATCCTTGATACTTTGTGATAAAGAAAAAATTAGTGTTTTATCCCTATGGTTCTCCTAAAACTGCATGCCTCCAGTTTAACCATGAGAACACAGATAAATCCCACATGAAGGACACTCTACGCAGTAGCTGATTCACACTCCTTAGAGCTGTCAGGGCCATTAAAATAAAATAGAATAAAGAAAAGATTTGTCATAGCCCAGAGGAATCCAAAGGAATATGATGATTAAACACAATATGATAACTTGGATTTGATTTGAAAACTGAAAAGGAATGTAGAGCCAAAACTAAGGAAATATAAATAGTTTATGGGTGGATTTTAATTAATATCTATGTCTATTAGTTAATTTATTGTAAAAAATATACCATACCAATCTCAGAGATTAATAAGAGATAAAACTTGTAGGCCATACATAGAACTCTCTTCACAACCTTTCTGTAAATCTAAAACTGTTTTGAAATAATTTTATTTTCAAAAAAACATTATTCATAGATGTTAGTAAAAAATACCTTCTTTGTTCAAACTTTCTGAGCTATTATCATATATTATTATTAAAAGCAATGGAAAGTTCTTTATATACTTAACAATTGTTTGATATTTTCATACATGAATACATTGTATTTAGATCACATTCATACACACCCCTCCTCCTCCCCTCCAACTCTTCCCAGACCCACACATATTTATGGCATCTTCCTTCTTTTTTTTTTAAAGGGGATGTATTTCTTTCTTTAAACAATTTAATTAACAGTTCAAGTAATTGTAATTTTAAATATATTTTAAATAATAGCTTGCTTGATCAATGCAGGAGAGAAAACCATTAATTCATACCAGTTTTTTATGTATATTCATATGGTACAGTATGATACTTCAAAATATTATACAAATATGATGATTTTATCAAGATAAGTAACTCTTCATCTGCTAAGCCTTAATTTTTTCATCTTCCTTCTTAATAACCCCTTGAGTCCAACTAGTGCTGACTGTACATGGGTGGGTGCAGGACACTCCGGTGGAGCCTGGACAACCTGTAATGTGTCACATCGCTGAAGAAAACTGACTCTCCTTCCCTCGGAAGACTTCAATCATCAGTTCCTCAGCTAGACGTGGGTCCTCATGTATTGAATTATAGCTGACCTGAAAGAAACTTAACAGGGCACCCCCACCCCGACCATTTTGCAAAGGTTTTAAGACATTAATCTCATGCTATTGACTGCATGGCTCTGGTCACAAGCTATTTTAAATTACAATAGATATGAAAGCAGCATTGGGTACAACAAGCTGTTTTCTCTTAAAAGTAAGGCCTACATATTTTTGTCACCCACAGAAAGACTAACAGGTCTCTCCAATGCAGGTCTTGGTGGGATTGATTTCTCCTTGTCTTTCTTATGTGTTGATTGCCCTTGGTCACTTACCACAGGGTCTTCTGTGTGACCATGGGTGCAGAACTATCCATTGGCATCTGGTAGGGTTACTATTTAGCATGTAACTGAAGATAGTAACTATATCTTTCTCAGTCATCAGTAGTAAGCAGAGAAGAGTGGTCTCATGAACTTCTTCCCAAACCATGATGAACTGTTGATACACCTCGTCTTGATCCGGCCCTCTGCAAACATGACTGTGAGATCGTGTTTGCAATGGTTGTGTCATAACCAGAAGACAGTATTTTACAGCCAGTCTCCCTATTTTCTGGCTCTTATATTATTTCCCTCTTCAGCAATGTTCCTTGGGCCTTAAAGGGAGTGAGATAAATGTACCATTTATTCTAAGTATCTGAGCATCCATGAGTCTCCACATTCACTGCCCTCTACTGGAAAGAGAAGCTTCTCTGATAAAGGCTAAAAGTAGCCTTCCTCTGTGAGAATAAAATAAATAGTTAAAAGGCAATTTGGTGCTAAACCAATTCTACTAAACAACAGTAGTAGGATCCCTATCAGGGCTGATGACTTCTCCAGTCATGGGTTTCTAAGTAGGGTTACAATGCCAAGTGTATAGTCTCTCCTATGGAATGAGTCTCAAAGCCAATTAAGAGTGAGTTATTACCCCCAATAACAGTCATGCTACTCCTACATCAGTTGGGACATCCTGCAGGCAAGTTGATATAGCTTGTAGGCTTTGTAGATCAGTGATATAACCCATTTTATAACACCTTTTTCTTTATGGCCTTCCCTTCCAGTTGTGTTACAACCATAATAAACAGTCCACTGCAGGGTAAGGGATCTTTTCCTTCCTTTTCTTTTCTTCATACTGACGCTGGCCTCTTTACCTCTTAGGAGCAGGAAGAAAAGAGAAGGGAGATCTGTTTTGGACACTGATGCCATCTACCTTGTGCCATGCAACTTGCATAGTAGGCATCATGGGCTGGTTGGATGTAGGTCTTGAGTACTCACAGGTGGATCTGCACATTGACAGTATAACATACCATTTCCAGCTGCTTGGATCCACTCACTCCGAGTATACAACAGGACACAGACTTCTGAGACAAATCTTAGAAACTTTGCTCACACATAACAAGCTCCTTGTCCTGTCTCCTCACTTTTGCCACAATGGGCAACACCAGACAACATTCTGTGTTGTGTGATATTTTGTTTGTGTTCTGACAAAGCTCAGAGGGCAGAGCTGGCCACTAGTTAACCATAGAAGCTCAGCAGTGGTGGCTCACAACTTTAATCCTAGCACTCAGGGTGCAGACAAGAAGGGATAAGGCAGAGTGGAGACATAATCTTGGTCTCTTTCTGTTGGAGGATCCGGAGAAATAAGAAGTCACTGGTGGCTGCTCCTTTGCTTCTCTGGTCTTGCAAGTTATTACCTCTATATCTGACTCCTGGTTTTTATTGATAAGACTAATTAGGTCCACGCTTCAATTCTACCTTGAGTATGTTCCAATAAACTAGCAAGCTTTAGTCTATTATTCATCAACAGCACAAATCTCCAGTAACAATATGACATTCTCTCTCCAGACGCCCTTACTCTGAAGCTTAGCAGGTATGGACAAGGTGAGAGGAACATGGATCCTCCTGGCTTGCAGACACAATCTGTCAATGCTCATTATACCAGTTTGGGTTCTAGAAAGGAAACCTACTAACTGCAGAGACTCCAACATCTGCACAGTGTGCTGGCTGGCTGGAGATCCAGAAGAGCTCATCCCACCCTTCCAATCAGATGGTTGTCTGCCCACAGAATCCCTTCCACTAGGAGGAGCTCTATCCATGGTCCTGCTCATGCCTTCAGCTGATTGGTTGATGCTCACCCACATTCTAGAGGGCAACTTGTTTTCTTGAAGTCCACTGATTTGAATGTTAATATTATCCCAAACATCTTTACAAAAACACTCAAAGTATCTCACCATATTTCTGGGTACCAAGGCTCAGCCACACTGACACACACAAGAAAACTATCACACCCTCTCAATGACTCGGAGAAGGAAAGAGTCTCCTTTTTTATCTCTCCCAAAAGTGTTATACTATTCTGAAGCTCTTCCTCTAGTTCTATCGAATATCACCTCTCATTGACTTTCTTGTGTCAGACAAGCCCTCTGGAATGTCTAGAATCCTCTTTATATAGTTCTGTTAGGGGTTGGTGGCAATGATGGTAAGATTTATAGGAGAGTTAAAAAAGGAGTACAAAGCTCAAATGCAAGGTCTGAGATAATCAAGATGCCGATGTGCCTGTGTTCTTTAGCTCAAGAAATGTATACATGCATTCAAAAGTCTCATTAGATATGCTGTTGTGCAATTAATCAAAGATATGAAGTATAATGCACTGAGTCCTATGAGAAGGTAGTAAAGAGTAAATCATGGCTACATACAAAGATGTCAAAGGCAGGTGAAACCCTTTGTATGAGGAATACAATCCATAAAAATTGAAAACCAATGAGATGACTCAGCATATTAAATCACTCACCTCCACTCTGATGGCTTGAGTTTGATCCATGAGTTCCACATGGTAGAGGAGAGAACCAATTCCCACACATTGTCCTCTGGCCTTCACATGCAGGCCTTAGCAAACATGTGTGCTCAGATACATGTGTACATACACACACACACACACACACACACACACACACACACACTAAATCAATCAATAGATGCAATAAAAATCAATTTAAAACTAAAGAATAAAAATCTTGGAAAATAATGATGAACTGAGGAAGAAGAGAACATTTTCCCTAGAATGAGGCAATAAACAACAAGGACAATAGATGTGCTTGGGTGTGTGTGTGTGTGTGTGTGTGTGTGTGTGTGTGTGTGTGTGTGCAGGTACCTGTGCACCTGTATGTGGGTCTGGAGATCAACCACAAGCTTTCATGCTTGTCTGGGAAGTATTGCACTGTCTGAGCTACCTTCCTAGGCCATTTCATTTTATTTTAACACTGCAAAATGTATGTATGTATTCTGAGCAACTTTTATATTTTATGTATCTGTTGGAATTTAATAAAATTTATCTATATTAAAATACTCAAAAGTGAGAAGTGGCATATGTGTCTGGTAGCACTGTTAGATGGTGTGCCCAAGTGAGCAAAAAAGTTGAAGGCTATGATCAGGAAGAAAAATTGAAGCTAGAAATGTGCTCAAAAGTTAAAGATCTTGGTAAGCCACACTAGGGAATTTATTGTATGGTCAATGAAAAGACACCAAACCATTTCAGGTAGTAATTAACTCCCTGTAAGCAGAAATGACTACTAAATTCTGAGAGTTATTAGAAAATGGAAACAGAATCACTGATCCATTGTGTTAGTTTCTGGGAATACAAAAAAATAAATAAGGCATTCTCCAAACTCCCAAAGTTCACACCTCAATGACAAAGGTTAGGAATTAGCACTAAGAAAACCAACAACTACCACAGTTGTTCTTCGGTTTGAACACCTCAAGAGAATGTGTAAGTATTCAGTCTCAGAAATAAACCAACATTTGCCACGCTTGTCCTTTGCCTTTGCACATATTTCTATACACTGGTGTCTAATATTATTTTTATCTAATGAATACAAAGCTAAAAGCTTGACCAGTTAATCAAGAAAATACAATTCAAGACTGGGGAGATGGCTCAGTGGTTAAGAATATGTATTGTTCTTGCAAGGGACATGGAGTCAGTTCCCAACACACACATGGTGGCTCACAATCATCCATAAATACAGACATGGGGGATTTAACACTCTCTTTTGAACTCCATGTGTACTCACACACACACTCACACTCACACACATGAAATCAAATAAATAAATATTTTTTAAAAATACAAATCACCATATTTCTAAGGCTTTGGAAATGCTTATCTGGCATGGGAAGGTTAATAAAGTGTATTGCTTTGGAAGATGTAAACAGAAAAGAGATAAGTCAGGTCTGTTAACACTTCTGGGCCAGAACTCATGAGCCTGTACCTGTTCCTCCATTTGGGAAATGCTTTATGGCCAGATCAACATCTACCTACTGTCTCCTGTGGACCTGAATTGGAAATGCTTAGAGGTCTTTTTCTAACCATGCCACCGGAGTTCAGAATTACCCATCTTTTCTACTACTACAGAAATTCCCAGAAAGTTCCAAGAAGTGCTAACAAATACTGTGTCATTGAATCCAAAGCAGCAACTTAATCTCCCAATCTCCTAAAACTCTATGCCATTGGTGGAACATTTGCACGAAGAGAGCCGGCAAGAGTATCTCAAGAAGATTTGAACCTTGCAAGACAGGACAGAGAAGAAACCTAACACAATGGTACTGAGAAACTAAAGATAAAGTACCAGTTCTTACCGTGCTCTATTTCTAAGTTCTCTTTTTTGGTCTTCCCTCCTAAAAATTCTAATGGCAGAAGTCCCCTTAGCACACTTCATAGAGAATGAGTGCTCCTGGAAAGAAATGAATGGGAATCTTTGTGACCCTTGACTGGAAACTAAGATCCACTAAAGAGAGTCATCTGAGAAACAGCTCAGGTGTTGGCATTGTTAATGCACTGGTAGCAGCAGCTATACTATAAATGACAGTACTGAGAGAATTTACTTGTACCAAAGTGAGTAAATTTGAAGCTATAATATATATATATGTATGTATATATGTATATATATATGTATATATATAATATATAATATATATGTATGAACTGGAATTTACTCCTGTATTGATTAAGATTAAAGAACAGCCACACAAGCCAGGTGACTTGGCAAGAATCCTTCAAATATAATTACATTTCCACAGCTATAAGAATCAGTGGTCAGTGATCAATGGTTTGTCTGGACCATTCCAGACTTAGAAGTCTTTAATTCTGGTGGGCTTCACTAGGAAATGACATGAGGGCATCTCAATAGCATCACAAGGTAGAGAGTGCACAAAAGTCACTGTCACATCTGTATCCAATTAGCATCAGCAATGAGAGCTGTCTCACAAAAGGTAAACTTGACTTGAAACAGTTTGTCAATAGGATCTACATCCTGGTCCTGCCTTCTTCCTCTTCCATCTTTTCATCAGTCAGGCACTGTGCTGAATATCCCTTATCAGAAATGTCTGCAGTTAGAAGTCTTCCTGATTTCAGACTTTTTCAGGTTTTGGAATACTTGCATAGACTTCAGTAGCTATGTGTGACAAACCCAGAAATCCAT
Source organism: Peromyscus californicus insignis (assembly GCF_007827085.1). NCBI lineage: Eukaryota > Metazoa > Chordata > Mammalia > Rodentia > Cricetidae > Peromyscus > Peromyscus californicus. The sequence continues at coordinate 22,958,099 of NW_026294617.1, read as the reverse complement.
GTGAAACATTTTGAGGGTCATGTCAGAGATCCAATATGTCAATGTCAGGGCATTTTGAATTACAGATGTTCTGTACAGGAGATCCAGAAATGAAGGCCATCTTGCCTTCAAAGAGCCCATTGTTTATTACTGGGGCACATGATGTCACTAAATAAAGTTATAAGCTATGGGTTGGGACACTTCATACCTCCAAACATGCCATGAAGTTGTTATATAACTACCAATATATTTATGCATTTTCTGAATAATCATTGAGCTATTAATTATTTCAAAAGAACAGCTAATCATTCTGGCTATTGAATACCAGCTTTCTATCTCTACTTAAACATTTAAGTAAAAATTCATAAGAAAAAGTGAAAAATCTGAATCTTGACTTAACTGTTCCTTGTTTTTGTAACACTACAGTAGAGAGCTAATATACATTAACTTAATTTAACCTGATTCTGGTTTAATTTGATTAAACTATATCAAATACATAGAAATTCCAAGTTGAACATATGTTAGCAAAGGATCATCCCTTCAACCAGCTGTCACTTATCACTATGAAGACTCACTGGAACCATGTCTTCAGAGTTAATTGGTATTGATTGCTTAGCTATACATCTCAAGGACTCGACAGGTATTCGGAGATCAATTTTTCTCTAACTGCTAGAGGAACTCAAAAGTTCTTTTTGCAAACCTTAGCTCTCTTTGGCATATATAAAATCAAGTCATCATTTTCTGATTTCTTAGAAAATTACAAGCAGAAACGTGTTTTCTTCACCCAAATCTGTAAGCACGTTGCTTGTAATATTAAATAACCTTTCTGTGTTGTTTGTTTTATACTTTTCCAATGCAACCATCCTTCTCAATGCATTTGTTTTACTTCTGTAAACACACATTGATGAAGAGATTATGAGGATGTTTTGCATGATTTCTCACTTGTGGTATGATATCTGTGGTTTAGTGGCAAACTAAATGTGACTAACTGAAATGAGGGAAACTCATTCATTCTTCAATAAACACTGAATGAGTCTCCTTGGTATCCTGGGTCCTGTGCTGGGGAATGGATACTTCTAGGTGCACACAATCCCTGCTTTGAGGATATCCCTGCAAAGCTGAGTGCTTGACAATGAGGCAGACAATGTGAGGAGTAGGAACAGGGCCAAAACAAAAGCTTGGCAAACAGTGTTAATGGAGCACTTCAACTTTTATTTCCACTGTGGGTCAAGAGCTTTCCCTTCTCTGTTTAAATAATGCCTCCATTATTTCACCCATAGCTGTCCCAAAGTAGATTTGATTTTTGAGTATATAAATGCATCTGCCTAAATATAGTATAACAAATACCTTTTTGTGAGTTTTCTTCCTAATGGCAATAGAGGAAGAGAACAACCTGACCTTTCTCACAAAATCTGAAACATCTGGAAAAATAAAGAGCACAGGAAAGGAAAGGGTACAGACACTATAATTACATTGAAATGAATTGTTTAAACATGATCTCAAAGCAGCTTGTTCAAATAGTTCAAAATTGTTTCCCAAGGAGTATCTGGCTACACAGTTGGAAAAATAAGAATGGCTAAGTCAAACAGTTTTGCAAGATTTTTAGAATAAGATCATGATTGAAGGAGTTGGCACTAAGCAAGGTTCCGGGGCTGAACATGTCAGAGTCGAGCAGGAAGTAAATATACCTTCTAGACGTGGGAAATCATTTGAGTAGTGAGCTCCATAGGAAGTGAATATGTCATCTGTGTATAGAAAAGCTTCAAGGTGGGGAGTTCCCATGGAAGTAGATCCATTCCCAACACACGGGAATGTTTCAGAGTGGTCAGCCCTCCCCTTCTTGGAATTGATACATTCTCTATTTGTGGGAAAAAACAGTAGTAAGTCCCAGTCTAAGGCAAGCATGAATCGTGGAGAAACTTGAGGTAGAAGAAAATGCCCTCAGGGACAAAAGCAACATGACCTGCTTCAAAACTTGTTAAGAATGCCAGGAGGTGGTGGTGCATGCCTTTAATCCCAGCACTCAGGAGGCAGAGCCAGGCAGATCTCTGTGAGTTTGAGGCCAGTCTGGTCTACAGAGCGAGATCCAGGACAGGCACCAAAACTACACAGAGAAACTCTGTCTTGAAAAAAAGCAAAAAAAAAAAAAAAAATCTGTGTAAGAATAGTTCAAACAGAATGAGTAGCTATAAACAAAAATATAATGTAAAATAAAAAATAAAAACCTAAATGGGTTGGACATGATTATTAAGCAATTAGCCTCTACAGACAGATTCCTAAAATCGGAGCCCACCTGTGCCAGTTGCACACTGTGTTCCCTAGGCTGCTTCCTAAGCTTTTCTGGGCCCTGATTATTTACCTTTGAACAGAACAACATAGCCTTCACCTCATACTTGTAGTAAGGACTGAAGGCTGTTGTAGATGTAAGTACATCGTCATGTGCCTGGCACACAATACAGGATTCAGTACACTACTGTTGTTGTACTTATATCTTAGAAAGTTGGCATATTGATACTAGAAGTTGAGTTATAAACAGTTTTGTATTATCGTGTTACTTTGAGAATCTGAAAATGCAGATAACATGGTAAGTGGCTGTTGAAAATAAGCCACATATAAAGAAACATCTATTACTGGTGTTAGGTAGATATTCTAACTAATATTGGGACAGCTGACCCAACCAAACACAACAGTGATAGATGATAGAGAGAGAGAGAGAATGATGATAAGATAATGCATGCATGCATGCATGCATGCATGGATGGATGGATGGATGGATGGATAAGTTGATGATGGGTAGGATATTAACTGATGGTTGAGAGATGATATATTAGATAGACAATATGTAGATGATACATAGATAATGAATGATATATTTGACAGAAAGGTAGATTTTAGACAAAAATTGTTTTTTAATATAATTTAATTTGTAAGATGGATGATGGATGGACAGATGAATGGATAGATGATAGATAGGTAGATGGATGGATAGATAGATAGATAGATAGATAGATAGATAGATAGATAGATAGATAAAAGTTTTGGTGGATATGTGATTTACTACTGTTCAAGATAATAATTATATATGATATGTAGATGATAAATAGTAGATGAGAGGGTATGATAGATGAATAGCTGACTGGTAATTGAGAGAGAGAGTAGATAGATTATATATAGATGATAAATATATGATAAGTAGATTATAGAAAATAGATGATAGGTAGATAGATAGATGATAGATAGATAGATAGATAGATAGATAGATAGATAGATAGATAGACAGACAGAACAAAAATTATCTAGATCTCATGTGTATTTTGCTAATTATAAAGAAAGGAATATTTTACTATAGAATCTTACTAAATAAATAAAGCTAATTAAAAAGCCACACAGACAATGATCTTAATTAAGACATGGCAAAAACAGAGAAGAAAATTTAGAGCTACATAAATTGTTCATGACCATTTATTTTGTTCATAAAAAGATCTGTCAAGAACCTGGAGTCTTAAATATGTGAGATATGCTCAGTGTGCACATATGTACATTATATAATGGGCATACATATACATTATGAAATATATGCACACATTATAATGAACCCTGGAACCACAGTGAAAACACCTTGGACCTTGGGCACACCTCAGTGGTGAAGTACTTACTATGCACAGGCCCTGAGTTTAACCCTCAACCCTACAGAAAGAAAGGGAGGAGGAAGAGAGAGATTGGTATGATTCTGTGCCTGGGAGAAAAGACAAAGAACTGGGGGTTACATACATTTCCCAGGACACAGCATGTTCTGTCTCTTCTCAGATCGTTAGAGACCCTTAATCTGCACAGCTCCACTGACACGGCCACAAGTCTCTATTTGGAACACTGGCTAAGTGTCTACAAAGTAGAAACATTCCAAACACTTCAAATGATTTAGTTATCTAAATGCCGTTAGTCTCTTCTTTTCTTCCTGAACTTGAGTTGAAAAGATTGCCCATTCTCTGCCCCTCTCTTCTTTGGGCTCCCCATGCAGTCAGATCATCTGCACGATTATAGACACAGTTAAGCTGTGTCAGCGATTCCTTCATGCAGCCTGTTCGCAAATGTTTATAAAACTAGTTTTTGTGAGGGAAAAGTGTGTTTTAAGCTGAAACATAGCAAGTTTAAAAAAAAATCCTATCACTTGAGAGCAATTTCCTTTATCTATCTTGCAAAAATGTGATGTGAATACATAAAAAGATACTGGCTAATTTAAGGTATATGACAAGGTGCTATAGAAAATGCGATCGGAGGGACGTGTTAAAAGGAAAGGACTCCAAGGAAAAATTTCTTTGAGTTGTGAGATTTAATGATGAGAGTGTGTGTGTGTGTGTGTGTGTGTGTGTGTGTGTGTGTGTGTGTGCACAGATACTGAATTTAATGGCATATGCAGATAACAAGTAAACAAATTTCCATTCTACACAAAGACGTTTGTTCATAACTTTTAAATAAGAGACAGTTAATTGAGGCCAGTATGAAAACTGTTAGGAAACTGACAATATGGCCGAATGTCTATTCAAAAGCTTTCATCACATACAAAAAGAAAAGTCCAAACAATATCTCTATACCACATACATTTCTTATCCCTGCATACATTACCACTCCACACATCTTCTCAGAAATGTGTATATACATGCAATTGTATATTCCCAATTAGTTTAAAGGGGAAAGGCTACGAGAATTAGTTTCTCAAGGCAATATCATGTGATTATCTGAGAAGTCTGTAAGTGGAACTGAAAATACATAATGCACACAGTATGAACTGAGAATCTAGAAGAAAACTGTTTTTTGTTTTTGTTTTTGTTTTTTTAGTTTGGGCTACTGAGGATTGAACTCATGGCTTTGTGAATGCTGGGCAAGTGTTCTACCTCTAGGCTACATCCCCAGACAGCTTTAAATTTTTTATTTATTTGTTCACTTGTGTGGCACATGTTCACATGTGTATGGGAGTTTACAAGTGTTTGTAGCTCTCTCTCTCTCTCTCTTTCTCTCTCTCTCTCTCTCTCTCTCTCTCTCTCTCTCTCTCTCTCTCGTGTGTGTGTGTGTGTGTGTGTGTGTGTGTGTGTGTGTGTGTGTGTGTGTGTGTGTAGGCCATGGGGCAACACTGAGTATCATTGCTTAGGAACCCTGAACCTTACTCTTGAGACTGAGTCTCTCTGGGACCTGGAGCTCACCACATAATTAGGCAGGACAGACAGTGAGCCTCAGGGATCTGTTCTCTCTGTTTCCCTGGTGCTGGGATTACAAGTAAGGTCTACCATGACTGTCTTTTCACCTAGGTCTGGGGAATTAACTGAGGTCATTATGTTTACATAGTAAACATTTTACTCACTTAGTCATCTCCCCTTCCCTTATTTTATGGTTGAAACAAGGGCTCGCTGTGTTATACAAGCTAGCCTTGAAGTTGTTCTGCTGTCCACATGCCTTGCCTTGAGTTCCCTGGAAACGAGAATTGCAAGCATACATCTCTAGCCCTGGCTCACTTGAGTCTCTGAGCAGAGACCTTTTTGCGGGGGTCAGTGTGTGAAGTGTGACTGCAGAAGGAAGTCTCATGGCACTGGGTGAGGACCCCTCAACATGCTGCAGTTGTGCTGAGATGGCAACAAAGCGCTGGAATCCTGAACAAGGAGCGGAAGACAAAAAAGACAAGTCTTCACCTCCAAGCCTGAAGACAGTGTCAAAGCACCAGAATCCCCAAGAAGAAGCAAAAGACAAGTCTTCACCTCCAAGCCTGAAGACGACATCAAAGTGCCAGAAACCCCAAGAAGGAGCAAAAGACAAGTCTTCACCTCCAAGCCTGAAGATGGCATCAAAGCGCGAGAATCCCCGAGAAGGATCGAAAGGCAAGTCTTCACCTCCAAGCCAGAGCAGCCCAAGTTGGGCTTCTAAACCACAGAAGCAACATTGACAATGATGTGTGTCACTTTAAGTCACAAAGTTTGTGGTAATTGGTTACCACAGCCATAAAATACAAGTACAAATGCTAATTAAATGTGTTTAGATTTAAGGAGGGTAAAATATAAAATAAGAAGACAGTTTAACCTATGACCTGAGAATGAGAAAAATAAATTTTAAAGAAGGAAGTAGTATCAAATAGGTGATGACCTAATGAATAACAGACAGAAAAAAAATGCCAAGTATGTTGTGGGAGCCCACAATGACTCCAGCTTGTGACTTGTTCCATCTTGACTCAAGGTCAGACAGTCTGAGTTTGCATTGCTCCAGGAGGCTTTATAACAGGGTGTTTGGCTAAGGGTGGTTACCAGGTGTCTTGAGAATTAAGGTATTTACATTTGTTTGTACCTTAAACAATGGTGTCCTTGAGACAGGAAGGTCTTTTGCTCCCCTTGCTTTGGGTATAAAAAGGCTGTGAGAAATAAACTCAAGGCTGCTGTGGTATTGACTCAGAGCCCTCCCAAAGCTATCCTGTGTCTCTGTCTTTTTCTTCTACATCTTCGTCTTTGTTTTTCCTGTTATTTCTCATTCCTCACTCCCCTATTCAGGGTTGTACAATAGGTCTGGTGCATGTGCACATGTCTGAGGTTCAGAACCCAAGCTGATGTGAAGTCACAGAATGTAACACATGTGAATGCTACCAGAAAGAGCTCAGACTCACTACATGCTTCAATTTGAATTAATTTTTAGCCTTTATGTTGTGACCTGTGACTCATAGTTTCAGAAGCTTAAGTTGGACAACAGAACATCACTCTTCCTCCTGTCTAGTTAGAACATTGCACTCAGTGACCAACCAATCCCTGAACACAATTCAGCTCTCCAAAACCTCTGCAAGCCAGCATTCTTCTTTCAAATTCAATGAGATCAAGTTTTTCAGACCCCATATATGAGTAAAATCAAGTGGTATTCATCCTTCTGTTCTTGGATTATTTCACTTAATATAAAGTCATCTGGGTCCATTCATGTTGCTACCAGTGACAGGATCTAATTATTTTTTACAATTGAATAGTACTATACAGTGTATATATGGTGCATATGTATGCACATATATAATTTTCTTCATACATTAGTCTTTGGTAGACACGTAGATTGATTCTTAACCCCCGATATTATGACTGGTGCTACAGGACACATAAGTGAAGATGATTGACATACTGATTTTATTTGCTGTGCAGATGGATTCAATAGTGGAGTCTCTGTATCACATGGGAGACCTATTTTTAGTTTTTGTTGGTTTTTGAGGAGCCTTCATATTGTTTTCTATAACAGTTCTACTAATTTGTATTCCCACTAACAATGTACAAGTTCCCCTTTCTCCACATCATTTGTTGTTTCTGTCTTTTTAATAATACCACCCTAATTAGGGTAAATGATCACTCACTATATTTTCAAATGATTATTTATGCTTAGCATTTTTCATAACTGTAACCTGCTGACAAAAATAACTAGAGATATTTAGAATGTGAAATTTGTTTCAGAAACTACACATGAAAAATTCAAGGGTTTAATATTACTATGACTTTACTAAATTAGACACTAGGTTCTGTCTTCCAATCCAGGTAAAGTAATCCCTGGCTTTTAGTCAAGGACAAGAAATGTTCAGATCATGCCTCTGGCATGCTAGCCTGGTCATACCATCCCTGAGCACTGTGTGCAGTGTCAGACTCTAGGTTTCATAAGACAAATGAGTCATATCTGGGTGGTGAGAAGTGCTGTGGGATGTTCTGTATGGCAAATGTGTTGCTGATTAGTCAATAAATAAAACACTGATTGGCCATTGGCTAGGCAGGAAGTGTAGGCAGGACAAGGAGGAGAATATAGCTTGGAAGTGGAAGGCTGAGTCAGAGAGACACTGCCAGCCTCCACGATGAGAAACAGCATGTGAAGATGCCGGTAAGCCACGAGTCACGTGACAAGGTATAGATTAATGGAAATGGATTAATTTAAGCTGTAAGAACAGTTAGCAAGAAGCCTGCCACAGCCATACAGTTTGAAACCAATATAAGTCTCTGTGTTTACTTGGTCAGGTTTGAGTGGCTGTGGGACTGGCAGGTGAGAGAGATTTGTCCTGACTGTGGGCCAGGCAGGAAAACTCTAGCTACAGAGAAGAAATAATATTATGAAGAATACAGAAACAATGAAGACACTCAGTTTGAAAAGGAGAAGTATCTATTACCCAACTTCTTAGACTCTTATTTTGACACTCTCAATGGTGGGAGACCATTGGCTTGTGGAGACTTCAAAAGGAGAATGGGAATCAGTGATAAGAAGTACTAAGTAGTGAGATTTCACATCAATATGCTAATAATCATCCTGATGGCTTAAAAAATTAGCAAATTTTTAACAAGGCCTACTGTGTGTCAGACACAGTAGTTTGTGGTATAAAACATCACTTAATGACAGTACATCCATAAGAAGGCACTGATGCTTTTTTCCAGAATTTAAAGTTGACTAGCCTGAGGCCTGGAGAAGCTACACTGGAAATTTTATCTAAAGTCTCACTAGAACGGGCAGCCTCAGGAGTTAACCTGAGAGTTTACCTCCAGAACTCCAGGGATGTACCACCTAACTCAGTAACAGCCTGAGGGCTCAGAAATGAAAGGTCTTCTTGAGAAATAAAAAACGAAGCTCCTTTTCTTGAAGGAGCAGGCATGCAGTGATCCTCTGAAAGAAGTGGTCTCTGGTGTCCTCCTTTTATGCAGCGACTGTAATTCCTAGAGAACCTCTATGAACCAGGCCTATGATACACAGTTGAGCGAATGAGCAGCAACCTGTAATGAGAAAGTTGCTGCTCTGACAGAGTTCATAGAGCAATAGAGTATACATCCTTAGCCAACGAAGTCATCATGAGCAGTGTGCCAAAGGAGAAGTGCATGATGGGATAAGAACATACTATGGACAATTTTTTAATGGAATAAGTCCATATTTCTAATGGAAATACATTTAACCCTTTTTCTACCACCCCATGAAATGGGACTTGTGACCCATTATGTCCACTCAGTTTGGTACAGATGTAACATCTAAGAGACTCAATTTCAGTTTCTGGGTTTCTTTGCTGATAAGTTCTCTATTTTTAAAGATTGCTGTTCCAGATTCCATGTCATTAATTGTTAATAGTCTTACAAAGAACAAAGATAAATTTTATTTATACTTTCAAATGTAATAAAACACACCCTATCACCTAATTGCAAGGTGAATCTAAAGTAATTTTATCTTGAAATAATTTGCTATTTCATCATTCTGAAAAAAAATTTAGTTGTCACTGAATACTTCCACTAATGCTAGGAGTGAATGAGTAATAAGAAAACAGAAAAATGGTAGAATCGCCTAAAAGGATGAAAAAGCTGTAAAATAAGTCCTCATTATTGTGCCACACTTCTGTTTTTATTCTGAGTTATCCAAAGTATTATATCATTAACTCAAAAAGATAAATCAAAGGAGATTGTGGGGTTTTTTAAGAATGCTTTTAGCTTCTACTGAACATAGTTAAAAATGTAGAAATCTTATTTTCATCCCCTACTGTCAAAGAGAAGAAAATTGACAAAGGACAGCAACTCCCAATTATTAGATGAATCTGAAGATGAATGCAAAGTGACAAACAGTGACATTCTAGACTGAAATGATGATGGTGGAATTGATGAAATAAGTGAAGTCTTGACCATGAGTCCTGGGACGGCAATATCCCATGTGAATTTTCTCAGACTTAAGATTGATGGGTGAAAAATATTTTTAAGGACAGAGGGGGAAATAAACATAGTATATAACCATTTAGTCATTTAATGGAAAGGACGTCATTGTGTAATAGTGCTGGATAAGAACTTGGGCTGTGCTGTCTACTAAAATAAGACAAAGCAGTGTTGTGTCATCTCTCATGAACTTAAATTTGTAGGAGCACAAATGCTGAAGATCTACATGTAATGGGAAGAGGAAGGTGGAATTTTTCTTTTAATGGATTACTTGTTATAAATAATTTATAAATAGAAAAATAAAATAGGCTTGCAATTGTGAGAAAAATACGCACACCTCCAACAAAATTAAACTGTCAAAACTGTTACAAAGTTCATCAAGTCCTGTTCTCTGAAGATATAGTGCAAGAAGAACAGCTGTGCTGTAGAGTATGGCCTCAAATGTCAGTGTTTATAATGTAGATGTGTTCTGGGCATAGGTGTAATGATTGGAAAACACTATTTGTGCTACAGTCAATGTCCTTTTTCAGGGCATATACTTTCAAAAGCCAAAATTTATAAAAAGAAAAATTGGATTTTGTTGTATTTGTTACTAAAAATTAAAAGACTCCATTGTTGACCTTTGGCCTCCACAAGCATGTACATAAACACAGAGAGAGATACAGAGACAGAGATGGAGACAGATAGACAGAGACAGTTGAATGCTCAACCATAGAAGAAATATTTACCTCCCCACCATTAGAGAGAGAGAGAGAGAGAGAGAGAGAGGAGCTCAGGGACCAGCTCATAAGAAGGAAGCCAGAGGAAGAGGGAGGTGCCATGGAATGTTATCCTTTTGGCATGAAGTAGCATGGTACTCAAAACCCAAATGGCTGCACAAGATCTGCAAAAGATTGGACCTACCAGCATCCTGCCAAGGAGTGGGGAGGAGTGATGAATTATATGTAGTTCATGGTTGCTAGGGGAGGAAGAGATGTCTGTTTCGGAGTGGTCACCACTGTCAAGGTGCCCATGCTTCAGTAAATGACCCTCTCACCCATGTTGCTGCTGGCATCCATAACCAAACCCACTGGGACATGAAAAAATAAGCATGAAAGTAGAAAGGGGTTGGTTAGGATGGTAAGTAAATCAGCAAGAATGGAAGGAGGCCAAAGGAGGGTGGGGTGAAGATGATCTAAGTATGCTGTGTGTTTGTGTGAAAATGACTTTGAGAGTCCCTGTGTACAGTTGCATATATGCTAATAGACTATACTAAAGAATTTTGAAATGAAGTTGTTTTCCATATTCTGTTCTTGAGTTCATACTTGCTACATGAACTGATGGCATAAAAACCACTGGCTCATTGGTCTCACTAACACAGTAACACCTACACTTTACCCATACAGAGAGAGGCAACGAGCATTCCTTGAGGTGAGAATAGGGTGTGTGTCTCTTCCCTCCAAAGTTAGAGTGTAAGCTTGTGAGGTTCGCATTCTTTTCAATCTCTGGCACTAGAGGTGGCTACTTCTCACTTATATAACAGCCCATGAAAAGCATTTTGGGTTCTCTTCACACTTTCAGGGCAGGGATCACCAGATAATTCAGTAGAAAGAACCCACCAGAACATATCAGCAGTCAAAATCACACTGAGTAAATTAAATTTAAATTCAGAACTGCTTAACATGTGTCCATATTGGGAAAGAAAGCAGAAATCACCCTCACAGAGTGGCAAATTCTAATTATATATTAGTTACATTGGGCTCCAAGAAAAGTACCACAACTGGGTAAATTAGAACAAGAGTTCAGTCTCTCAGCGTTCTGGAGACTAGAATCCACAAGTCAAGTGTCAGTGGGTAGGGACCTCTTTGGACAGAGTAGAGAGACATTCGGACATGTGCTCATCTAATTTTAAGGGTTATATACAGCTCTTGACATTTCTAGTCTTCTAAATACATCATTGCAGCTGCAAACTGTTTTTCTCCAATGCTAGCCTCTGTGTGTGCACCTCTGTATCCAAAACTCTCTTACAAAGGTTGGAATTAGGGTCAACCCTAGTACAGTAGACCTCATCTTAATCCTATTACAACCACAAGGGGAGCAATTCCAAATTAAGTCATACTGATGAACCCCAAACTAACAAACTCAATTTTAATTTGTTGATATGAATGTATTCAATACAATAAGATTTTTTTTATAAAAATAACTGATTGGACTGATGTGACAATTTCCTGAGCAAAGCATCACAAGGAAATAAGGTGACTCCCCAGAACCTACATTAAATCACTTTGATATGAAAGTTTCCACTGTGCTAAGGATGAACCTAGCAAGGACTCCTAGTACTGAGGATACAGAGCCTGAGCGGGCCATCTTCGGTAACCTGGCAAGACTCCCAATGGTGGAACCAGGATGCCAACCCAGCCATAAAACATTCAATCCACCCCTGCCTGCCTGCAAGTATGCTGGGGCAATGGTGGCTGAGAACTTGTGGGAGTGGCCAACCAACGACTGATCTAAATTGAGGTCCATGCTATGAGAAGAAGCTCATGTGTGTGACACTGCCTGGGTGGCCAGGAACTGGAAGCTAGATAGTCCAGAGACCTAATGTAAAACCAAAATGACAGGGAAAAAAAAGTCAATGAAATAATTCCTAATGATATTCGGCTGTACTCTTAGATTGGTGCATAGCCCGATCATCATCAGAGAGACTTCCTCTGGCAGCTGATGGGAGCAAATTCAGAGACTCACACCCAAATATTAGGCAGAGCTTGGGGAAAACCAGTAGAAGAGCTGGGAGGAAGGACTATAGGAAGCAGTGGAGTCAAGAACACCAGGAGAACACGGCCCACATAATCAACTAAGCAGGGCACTTAGAGGCTCACAGAGACTGAAGTGGCAGAGTCTGGATAGTCTGTGCTAGGTGCACTGCATATTCATTACAGTTGTGTAGATTGGTGTTCTTGTGAGACTCCTAAGAGCCGGAGTTGGGTGTCTCTGACTCTTTTGTAAGCTCTTAGGATGCTTTTCCTCCTACTAGGTTGCCTCGTCCAGCCTTGATATGAGGGTTTTGTGCCTAGACTTATTGTAACTTGTCAATGTCATGTTAGGTTGCTATTTCTGGGAAGTCTGATCTTTTCTGAAGGGAAATGGAGGAGAAGTGGATGTGGGGTCGAGGGACTGGGAGGAATGAAGGGAGGGGAAAATGTGGTTGGGATATAATGTATAATAGAAGAATAAATTAAATAAATAATAAAAAAGTTTGACTGTGGCAGTTTGAATCTGTAATCCTAACATTGTGGGGAGCAGAGGCAGAAGAATTCCCTTGGGCTCTTTGGCCATCCAGTGCACCAAATCACCGAAAGACCCTGTCAAAAATACAAAATGGAAAAGGATGGAGGAAGACTCCAATGTTGACCTTTGGCCTCCACATGCATGTACATAAACACAGAGACAGAGACAGATAGAGACAGTGAGACAGGAAAGAGAAAGTTATGAGGAGAGGCAGATAAATGGGTAGATAGGTAGATACTACTAGACTATTAACTGGTCCAATGTTGGGCCCTTTTAATTGAATAAAGTTGTAAATCGTGAAAAGAAAGTATTGGATAATTTATAAGAAGAAAGAATTGTAAAGCTTGAATTAAAATTTCCTGAAAATAAATATTGATACAGTAAATAATAAAAGTGGCAGATTTTTTATGACTCAGATAAACTTCAAAATTCTTATCATGAATTCAGAACAAACCCACATCAAATTCAGAATGATTTCTTCTTGCTGTCTTCCTTTTACTTTTGAGGGGATGGATAGTAATAGAATTTTATTTTAAAAAATTCAACTTGGACATAGTGCTAATTCCTCCTATATGCTAAGAATGCTGTTCTAAGCTAACCTTTACTTCTTTGTTCTTCTGGAACAGTTGTCAAATTCAAGCCATATAACAGACCGGGTCCATTTGACTCTGTACATGCCAATAGTCAGGATTATTTTGGTCCCAAGTTACATCCCTGTCAAAATACAGATTTCTTCATGTTAAGTTTCTCTTCATGTTGTTTTACTGTGATGTCTGGTGTCCACAGTGTGTGAGGGCCTATGAAGTGAATGAGAAAATGCTCACGTGGAGGACCACCTTGCTAAAGGTAAGGAGACAGAAGCAGACATCATAGTTACCACTGTGCAGTCAAATTCCACGAACTCCTGTCACTCTGAGATTCGTTACATGAATATCATTATCAGAAAAATCCTCTAACAATTTTGCTTCTTTCTTGCAAGTCTTCTTTTTTAAGTTATATATAAAAATAAGGAAATAAGCAGAATTTCCTTTCTTTTAGCTAGTAGGAATTTGTCTGTTTGCACTTGTGTGCTCAGTGGACAGGCAGGAGGTGGTAATAGTCAACGTCTAAGTAGTACAGTTTATTCCATTGAGCCACCCTTAGCATCTGACTATCTTTTGTGCTGTCTCACATGACTTCTGCTAAATCCCACTTCAGAATTTGTCCCTGCCTGCATGAACTATGATGGCAAGGCTTTTTGTTTACAAAACCCATAGTGACAGTCATAAGCCATTTGTTCATAAGTCAAAAGGCTGCATTCACTCTTATTTGATTTGCAAGGGAAGCCCTTTGGTCAGAGATGTGCATTGATTGACATTTCCATTGTACTAGGTTCTCGTGTCAATGAAAAGGCTGCAGAAGTGGGACTGACTGACAAGCAGGTTACAAATCCATCTGTCTTTGAGATTTAGCCAGTGGTAAACAGAAGCAACTCCCCTAAAATAGAAAAGATGGTGAATTTCCATTCAAAAAGGCAAGTAGGTTCTTCAACTTCTTCAGGAGAACATCTGCCCCAACAGTGGGCTTTCTGCTACTGCAATCAGAGTATAAATGCTGCTCCTTGAAAATTAACCTATTTGTTTTAAGAGCATTATACGTAATCAAGAAATAATTATCTCAACAAGTTAGAAAATACAAAGAGAATTCATCATGACTTTGGTGTACAATATTCTAATTAAAGAAAACATTTTAAAGAAAAAACAGAATCTCTATGAACTGCCAATAAAAACCTTGTTTCATTCTTTGGTCATTAGGATGGTCATAGTGCATTGGGCTCTATCATTATTATTCTAAGCACATTCACTTCTATATACGTGTGTGAGCGCGCGCGCGCGCGCGCACATGCACACACACATACACACATACACACACACAAAGTGAATGAAAAAAATATTTCAAAATTCCCACAGTTATCTATGTTTTTCACTAATGAAATAAAACTTTGAAAAATCTTACAGTGGCAAATGCAATTATAACAATTATAATAACAAGAATATATATTTATTGAATGTAAATTCTGTACCAAAAAAAGTGGTTCAAAAGCATGAGTCTGCATGTGCTAACTCACTCCTTTAGTTTCCAGAACAAGTCTATGAAATGAGTACTAGTTCACCACCAACAGCTGGAGAGAGGCTCAACAGCAAAGGGACCCTTTTACTCCTGCAGAAGATTCAGGTTCAGTTCCCAGAACATATCAGGCAGCTCACGACAGTCTCTAACTCCAGCTCTAAGGCATCTGAAAACCTCTTATGGCCTCTAGGCACAAGCACACTCTCCTACACATAAGTACACTCAGCTATACACACAAAAATAAATAAATAAATAAATAAATAAATAGAAACATTTTAAGAATGCTATACATATTTCCCTGTGATTGGTTTAAATGCAATCAGTAGGCATAGTTTAAGTATTGAATTCACTAAAATTATAATTATATAATCAAATTTTTCCTGCATACCCACTAAAATATATTTCACATTCTTAGTATCTATACTTTTTAGTCAATAGGTTACAGTTATAAAAAAAATAACTTTTATGTTGGTTTCTCCATACCATTTATCAACATTTGGGTGATAACCAATATACTAAGAGGAAATCTTTGCACATAGTGAATCTATGGGCCCCTATGGAGCACCATCATGAGTGACCTCCTTGGTTTTCAATGCCATGACAAGGATTGTGTTTATGTTCTTTGTCTAGCTTCCTTCAACACTCTTGCTTCCCTACCACCCCCCAGTAGATTACTTTGTCTTCTAGCAGTTACATTGTTAACTTGAATCTCCACAATTGTTCCTTCCCAAGCTAATGGTGGTTAAGTCCCCTAGGACTGTTAAGATACTGTAAATGGTTTATATGGCCCATTACCCAAGACCATCACAGACAAATAAAAGAAGATATCCCATAAACATCTACTAACAAGAGCCATAATAACAGAAGTAGCTTGGAAAGGACAGGTTTGGGTAATTTTCATACTCTATGTTTTTAAGACTTGGGAAATTGTTGGAAATAGACACTGAAGAAAAGACGGACGATGATTCCCAGCTTTATAGTCAGGCCTCAACACAGACAAAATTGGAGGAAGATGGTAAAGAACAGAAATTGTCCATTGCTAGGGAGGATGCAACAGACAGCTTGTAAAGCTACACTGACATTGTTTGCATGTACATTACATTAGAACTTCATGCATGCAACTCAAGCAGGTATTGATAACCTTATATCAATTATAGGATCTTAATTACCATAGAGATCCCCTTTCCACCTCCTTTAAACATCATTTAAGCTTTACCTCTGCCTCAAGACCTTGCTTAGACAATAGTTCTGGAAAGGATTCAAGAAGCTTCCTTACAGAGCAGCTGGCAGTACTCACCTGACATGGCCCGCACCACTTGCTCCACACCCCAGTGCAGACTGGCCTGTGGGAAGCCACTGGAACTCCGCACAACTCGACTAAACAAGCAGAGGAATCGGACTGCTGAGGGGCTCACCTGTGACTATTGAAGATGAGGACCCAGGAGGTAAATATTTTCCTTCTGTTCCCCTAAGCAGACTCTCTGAGGAAAGCCCTCCACAAAGCCCTCTGCGTAAGAGTAGGGCTGCCCTCCAGAGCTGGAGTGTGTGTGTGCACAAGGTGCATCCTTGTGCTAGCCCTTTCTACAGTTCACCCTTGTCCCACCCCCTCTGACTTCTCAGGTGGCTCCCTAAATAAAACCCCTACACTACGCCTAAGCTCCACTTCACAGAGCATGCCCTGTTTCCAGGGAAGCCAAGTTTAGATACCTGGTGGCCTAGGGGATTTTTCAACCTAAATAAAAAACAAGAAACTATTGCAAACATTTTGCCACAGACCCAACAGATTATGCTGAATGATTCACATTATAAAGCCTGATAATTGGTTTATTTCATAATCAACCTTGCTACCATGAATATGAGAACAAATCTGAAAACTTAATCATACTGCATTACAAAAATAGTTAATTTTTTTTCTATCTTACTACTGATATTTGCAACTCAAATCTTGCTGAACTAGTATTATTTTAAATATTGACAAGTCAATAATATGTGAATATAATATAACATAATATATATTATACATATAATACAAATAATAATGTAAATGTAATATTAGTAGTTTGTAAGTGTGTAATACTGTATTTTCTACCCAGGTTCATTTCCTATGAGTATAGAAAGAATGGAAAGTTTTTCAGTTTATAAAACATAACTCTCTGTATTGCATATAGCGAATCTTGATGGTCTCTGAAGCAGGAAGTATATACTGCCCCTCCCTTACAGTGGCAAATACATGAAATGCATTGAAATCTTGTATGATTGTTATGGCTGTTTCACCTACAGATGAGGATAAAATGGCAAATAGTCATTTTTTAAATGAAACAAAATTAAAATAAGGCTCACATACATACACAGATAGAGAAGAAGGAGAGAGAGAGAGGGAGAGGTAGAGGGAGAGACAGAGACAGAGACACAGAGAGAGAGACTAAAGGTATGCATAAAAAACTTTAGAAAAAAACTAAAATGGCATTAATCAAAATCCAGGCTAACTACATTATCCTTACCATCTTTGTACAGTATTTTAAAAGCTTCTAGTCAAAGATATTACCATAGAAAAATAAAAGGTCAGCTATTCCCCATATTTGGTGAGCTAACTGACCAGTAATCCTGATTAAAATAGAGCTTTTCTTACAAGAACATATGTGCAAAGGCCATGATAACCTTTGTGTACAATCACAGATTGACTCGTGTGGAGAACAAATTGTTTTAGAGCTGCTGGATTTCTACTTCCATAGTGATTTAGACAAGCAAGCTAAGAAAGAACACAGTCAAATTAACCCATGTAGGAGGGAGAATATCATCAACATGGGCACCAATCTCTGAAAACTTCTCAAGCCACATCGTATGTGATGGTCAATATTAATGGTTAACTTAATAGAAGCTAGAATCACCCAGGAAACAGACCTGTGGGCATGCCTTGGGGGTATTGTGTTGATTGCATTAGCTGGGGTGGAAAAGCCTGCCCACTGTGGGTAGTGCCATCCCCTAGCTGGGATCCTGACTAGTGGAAGAAGGGAGCTGAGAAGCAGCATGCAGTCATGGATCACTCTCTGCTTCTGGTTCTGATGTGCTGTGATAAGCTGCCTCAAGCCCCTGACACCTTGACTCCACCACCATGATGGACTTGAACTGTGAGGCACAATAAAACCTTTCTCCTTTAAACTGCTTTTGTCAGAGTATTTTTATCACAGCAATAGAAAAAGAAACTAATACAGAATGAAACTCCAGTTTGGAGCCTTTGAGGAGACTGTTACATACACAATTGCCGGTGCTTCCTCTCTGCAGCAATCAGAACTTCTCTAAGGCAGTTAACTTAGAACTGCCACCTAAGTATAAGCAGGTTGCTGAGCATATGCCAAGAGACAAGAGCAGACACCCGACACATGGACTGCAGAGGCATAGAGCTTACATAAGGTACCACATATCAATGTTGCGCTTGGTTTTGACTCTCAGCACAAATGTTCATCTCAAAGACACTTGCTTAAGGAGTAAAGTGAGCCAAAGCATTAACTTCAAAAAGCTTGGGGTTCTTTTTTAAGTTTCAAAAAAGATACAAATAAAGATTCAGGATAAGGAAGGTTTTCCTCTTCATTTATTTTCCTGTTTTGTTTTCTTTGTGTTATGATGCCTCCTGTCTTGATTTAGTTCAGTGGCTAAATACAGAAATTCATGTCTGGTTTGTATTTAATGCCAGTCATTTAGTTGGAAAAGTTATATTGGAATTTTACTTCTATAATAGTAGCTTTGCAAAGTCAGGTATTTAAAAACATAAAAAAAGATGCCTACCTCTCTTGAAATAAAAAGCACACATTGTTAGATTCATCCCCTTAAATCAAGCTCAACAACGCCTTGTCACCAAACATGGTATAAGTTATGTTTTAAGTAAACACTGATTTCCAAATACCTGAAAGATTATTTTTAAAAACCTATCTCATGTTTTTCAACAATTATGGAGAATTGAATTATCATACACAATAAATATATCACAGTTATCATACACTTAATCTTTTTTTCAATTTTCAAGTTTTCTCTTATTTGACAAACTGAAAAGTATTTTTAATTCATCAAGTGTAACAGTTAAATATAGCCCAGTTCTACATGATTGTGTTAAATAAATATTTGAAAAGTTTGTCTAAAGCCACGTGATTTATTTAAAACAAAATAAGCCTGTCCTAGTAATAATTCAAACAGAATTCTCTTCATTTTAAAACCACATGCAGTACAAAACAATTGGGCTTGAATTCTTAAATACCAGTGAAATTGCTGTCATCATTCTTTTTTAATTTCATAAGGTCATTGAATCCAGCCTATTGGGGTCTATGCTCCATGTGGGCTGACTTACTGGCCCGTGACTCACCCAGGTACTGAATAAACAAGGAGACCTAACCCCATGCAGAATGCCCTGTGCTTAACTATCAAAGCCATGAGCAGTTCAGATAAGCAGTCACTCTGCCCACACTCCTCCTCCTGCCTTCATTCCCTGCTCTGTCCTGTCGCCACTATTTTACACACACCACTAACTCATTATATCTCTGCTGTTTTACACACAGCACTAACTCCTCAGCAACCTTCTCTTGTTCAGATTAACCACTTACGCTCCACCAAATGATTTCCCCAAGTTACTCAATGAAGTTCAAAATTCAGGTCTTTGTGACACAAGTCTCAAGCACCCGACCTTTTCCTCTTTCTGTACCTGTCAAGCACACAGTCCCGGTGGGACTAAGATGGACTAATCATAATCTAGCAGTTATAGTCCACACCTACCTCCTATGAGTTTTGACTAGAGGGAATTCATGGACTTACAATTTTTCTTTATAAGACTCCAAGCTCTTTGGTTTTTAATTCTTTAAGACTAGTTCTTGGGTTCCACATCAATGCCTGAATAATGTGTACGCAACAAAGATGAAGTTATGCACTGAAACTCTGCAGCTGCAACACTCAAAGTCCTACACACAGAGGTGGCGTGATGTAGATTATAGAAACAATCAAAGGCACAAGTCTCCTGGATAATAAGTAAAGTCTCCCAGGTGGGAATCTAGTCAGAAGTTACTCTTATTTTCTTCTAGCATCAGGGAGGCTGCAGGAAAATTCCTCCCACCACAGATGCAGAAAACCCTCTTTTCTGGAGGCATTTACATGTATTTTGAAGAGCACATAATGAACTGTCGTTCCAGCATTGTGCAATTATGTGTGGCGACAAATAGACACAGAAATAGCTACGGCAGGGAAATGGCTGTATCATACAGGCTGAGCATTAACCAACCACATGCAAATAAACTAAAAATTACTCTCAATTAGTGAAGCACTCTGTTATTCAAGAAAGAGATCAGCATAACATGCAAAAGACTTGATCCATTTTAGCTTTGGATGCAACAAAAAAAAAGTAAAGAATGATGCAGAATCAGGATAAAGCATTTATTTAAGCAACATCTAGCAGAAGCATTCATTTATCAGCTTACGATAAAGGGTTGGTAAACCAGATTCAGTAATTTCCAATCACTCTATTTTAGTATCGACAAGCTACAGATATTTCCTATCAAGTCCCAAATACTAAAGCAGTTTGGGTATAATTTGAGTGCACCACAAAGATTTATGGAATTCTAAATTAAAAACAACATTGACTGTGGTTTTGACTTAATTTTTACTCTGTGAAACTTCAAGATGGAGTTGAAAGCATATTTAATATCCATTTAGATAGCTACAGGAGGATTACAAAATGAGATCCAAGTTTCTGATCTTGTGTTGTTAATTGCAACTTAACTTTATCATGGCAGAGGCAATCATGGTAGAGGGCAGGCACCATTTTGAACATGATTTTCTGGAAGGCACATTCTTTCCTGCTTTCAGAAAGTACACAAACTTGATAAGATAAAATGACATTTGGTAAGAGAAGGTGCAGGCCATCAAGACTGTCACAACTTCAGCATCTTAAAGTTGGAGTGTTTCCAGTACTCCTATACAGTTACCGCGGGGCACTCTGGGCCCAGGTACTTAAACACTCAAACAGTCAACAGCTGTCAGCCTGACAGCAACATGTATTTTGTTTTGGTAGCAGCTGT
The DNA here is from genome assembly GCF_007827085.1 of Peromyscus californicus insignis. Lineage (NCBI taxonomy): Eukaryota > Metazoa > Chordata > Mammalia > Rodentia > Cricetidae > Peromyscus > Peromyscus californicus. Next base: position 22,937,023 of record NW_026294617.1, on the reverse strand, counting down.
GTCTGCTGTCACCAGCTTCTTTTACACCATCAGAGTCAGCCAAGGTCAAGCTTTTCCCCCTGGACTATTACCAGATCACTACAAGAGACACAGGAACCAAAGCAAATGTTTCTTTATTAGCAACTGAGGGAAGCAAGGAGAGTGAAAATGCTTAAATGTATGCCTTATATCCACACTGAGAGATGAACACTGATGCCTACTCAAGAGAAATTTTGTCCCCAACTCTTTTTTTGAGGTTTTCGTATATGATTATAGGTGGAGATTAAGTATGAATACCCAAACACAGGTGAAGATAAAGTTTCTCAGACAAATAGGCATCATTCTTCCAACCACAACCAACTCATACACCACTTCCATTGTTCCTTGGTCTTTACTTAGAATAGAAATCCAAGAATCTCCACAGCAGTAGTGGCTCTTGGCATCTGTAGATGTATAACACACTTTAAGAGACCTCAGACATTCCCAATAAGAATTAAAAAAAGAAGAGAATTGCATTATTTTCTCCTCAGTGTTCATCAGTTTCTTGTCTGTGGCGAGCCACACTTGTCTTCTTGTTCTATTCTCTCATCTTTTTCTGTTTATCTTGTTCTATCCTGAATAGAGAACAGAGTACTCTTCATAAACAATGCAGGCTAATATTAGACTACAAAAGCAACTGACGAAGCTGAATGATTTTGCATCCTTCTAGGTCTTATAAGATTGACACCCAAAGTCATGTTTGGCACCTAACACTAACACACATGGTAAAGACATAGGAAGCAGTGTTCACAGAACATTTTTGGGGTCCCTGGGGTAAGAGCACAACTCACCTACCATTTACCAGGATCTGTGTCTGATTCTAAGTACTGCAAAAATGAACAAGATCCTTTACAAAATGTACAACAGATACAACTATTTCTCTAGTCTCTTCTTGTCTTGATTTATTCCCTGATCCAGACTCTTTTATTTACCCCCAAACTATGGATTCTATCAAAGCCAAACTAATTTATAATGTCCATGCCCCCGTTAATGGCCACTGGACTCTCATAAAAGTTTAAACCCTGGATAACTTCAGCTTATAGTAGGTAGAGCATAGCTAAAGTGTTGATAATAATGTCAGAGATGATGGTCATAGGTGTGTCTTAGAAGGTGGGGACAGAATGACCACATGGCCTGGACTGGCTGAACAAACCAGATCTTTATCGAAGACCTCAATTAGGCCAGCCACTTGCTATGCTGCTGGGATTCAGGGCTGTAATCCAATGCTCTTCTGCATCACATGGGAGCGAGTGCCTAAACAGGTGGCATATGAGACATCCTCACTCTGCTACGCTAGGCAAATGCCAGGAGAGATTATTCTGGGGAAAATAATCAGGCCAAGAATACCCAAGGGTGCTCCTGGCATTTCTAAATGAAATACCCACCCAGAGCTCAGACTTTAGCAGAAAATAAAAACCAGGTAAATCATACCAGAGGGAACAGTCAGAACAAAACTTAAAGCAAAATATTTTCCAACATCTGCAGTCAAATGCTCTGCTGGAGAGCATGAGAGATGCATTCCCTCTGGTAGCAAATGAGAAACTCCGTGGATGTATTTACAATGTTCTGTATATATTCATTGGAACATATGGCTCAATGAATTATTCTACAAGATAAATCTCCACTGAGGCAGCCTGCAACCCACTCAGGCCCTGAACCTTCTCAAAGTGGCAAAACCTCCTGCCAAGCGGTGTCATTCAGAAGAACAGAGGTGAGAGCAGATGAATCACACGCAGCACTGGGTATTTGAAAATGCTCTTGAGATCTGTATAAAGCATGCAGGGTCTCCATCCGTTTGCATCCATCAGAGAATTCTTCAGGGTTGGGGTGCTTCATATACATTTACTTTTTTTTTAATCAGTGATTGCAGGAATACCAGGTAGTATTTAGCAGGCAGATTCTGGTTTCCAGACATATCCCAATCTGTCTCCATCTAGCTGGGCTTGGAGCCGTCTGGACCTCGTCCAACATGCTCTTGGCTCTGTGGCCTGATTATCCCCAAGCTGTGTTAATGAACAAGATGCACTGATTTACATAGGAGATGCACGCTTCCAGTGAGGAGCTCCTTAGCAGCTGCCTTCCTATACCTGGCTGAGAAGATGATGCTCTTGGCTGAATCCCATCAGAGCAGGGGATTTGCAGACATTGGATGTGAGCTGTGAGAGAGACTAGAGTGGCGACCAGGAGGGCACAGGGGCCAAAGCCAAACATTAGATAACAAACATCTTTATAGTATTGCCGTCTGTGGAGATGTTTTATGTGTTCCTCACGGAAACGGTTTGAAGCAGGTAGCATGACTATTCCTGATGGACAGTTTAGAGTCAGGTGGGACATGCCTGCCTATGCAGAAGTGTCAAGGCAGGCCTGCTTCAGTAGCTTAAATCATATATCTATAGTTAGGGACATTAATACAGACCTATATATCATACTCAATATAGAAAAATCAAAGTGCTACACAATTCAGTGTTTGCAAAGGCCACTTGTAATTATGTAAAGTTCCCAAAGAGTTGCTATCCAAATGATGCTGGAAAAAATGGAAAACTATGTATTTTTTGGTCTCATGGTTGACATTTTAACAAATGAAATGTCAAAAACTCTAAATACAGATATATTAAAGTTAGATAATAACTATAAAATTATATTCTTCCATCAGTAAACTGATACATCATAAAAACATAATTTCAAGTGTTAAGGTACCCTTAAAATGGAAATACAGATTTTTTTTCAGTTCATAAAATCTGGTGTTAGATTCCCAGGAAATCTGAAATCTGCCTATGCAAAGTTATCAGGTAAATCTGGAAATAACAGGGTGATCATCTGTGATGCTAAACCATAACTAAAACATCTCACCTGCTCCTGACCCTTCTGCCCTCTGTGATAAAGTCACAGCTGAGGGGCAGTCAGGTAACCATCACTCCACTCAACCAGGCTCTGTGGAGGCCAGCTCAGCCTACACCCTGAAGGAGCTGATCCTGCAAAGCAGCATTCATCTGTGTCTCGTGCTGCGTGCTACAGTGAGTGTGGTCTGCAGTCTGTAGGGCACCTGGTCAGAAGCCTGTGTGCACAGCTTCCCATACTTTTGCCTCCACCCTGTGCAGAGATCCATGTACGAACTATGAGAAGGGCTGGGGGTGGAGGTGGGGATCTGCTCCATGTGACTGTAGACATGCTTTGATGCCCTAAACCCATTCACAAGGGTTGTCGATTCATAAAGTAGAGAAATATAGCTAACCTGGGGTAACTGATTTCAAAAACTATCTGGAACATACAGTTTCTAGGAATGATGAATGAAAGGGGGAAAAAAAGCTGTCACTAGATCAACACAAGCAACTTGGAGTTTTTAAAGGCATGTTTGAAAGGAGGAAGGAGAGAGAAAACCAAACCAGACAAACCCAGGGTCACCACTCCAGTGGGAGGAGAATAGAATTAGGATTGGGTGAAAAAAACTACACTGAGGCTTTGGAACACAGTGCTAAGTTTTCAGAAATAACATCACAGGAAAACTTGCTTAGAAGAGAATTTTAACACAGACGGAGCAGATTCTTAGTCTGAATTTGCTGCTTCTTAAAAAAAAAATTACCAACTTTCCCTGGCTTAAGTTTTCTACATTTGCCAAGTGGGGGTAGCAATATTGAGCCAATGTGTAGCTTGGAGGATGGAGAGGACGCTACAAATGAAACACTGAGTTCTGTACTGGGTAGATGCAAAGCATGAGAAATGTTTGCTTCGGTGAAGAGCTCGGAAAAAGGAGAAGGCACAGCCGGAGTCTGAGGTGCATCCTACAATGAGAAGTAGGACAGAGAGAAAGGAGAGTGCCTCTATTTGGCCTCTATTTCTTCATTAAGGAAAGTGAGACTCATGTTGAAATGATGCAGAAGCTGGTATCGTAACGCAAAGTAAACAAGGAAATGATGACAGAATCCCATCTCGTTCAAAATTATCTTTTTGTCACCCTGCACAAATGAAAGACTCAAGGGTGGTTGGAAGGATGCCCAAGTTCAATTGTGGAATGGTTGGTCGCAATGTCTAGACAAGAAGAGAAGAGTTAGAAAAATCAAAAATAGTAAAAATTGTGCCCAATTTTCATAAGTGAAAGAAGCTGAAGTCTGAAAATCACAGTGTTTAATGCCCTGCCAACTTTTCCTCCATCTCCTACTCAGCCTTTTGTTATACTTGCCCTCAGAAATGACCTTCCCTGCAAATTCATCAAGGTCAGGTTCTTCCACAACCAATCGTATTGAGAGAAAATAGACATTAATCGTGTCCTAGGAAGGAGAATGAGTATTGAGCCCTTTATATATATCCAAATATTCATGGTCCTTGGTGCTAAGTGCCTGTGTCTCTACCTACTCCAAATGTTCTGATAATTTTATATTCATCTCTTGCATCATTTGAGAATGATTTGTAATGGATGCATTGTGGCCTGCTTTCAGATAAAACAGTAATTACTAGCACCTACAATGGCTCCACAGAGGACAGATGGTGCCAACCATACGTCTTTCACAATAGAATCCACACATTAGCAAAGATGAACAGTCTAAGCAAAGTACATATGAAATTCAGCAGTAAATGTAACAGATTCTCCCATGATTCATAGGAGATATGAAGATTGGGTGAGAGTGGACTTCAAGGGATTAACAAAACAGTGAAATGATGTGCTAGCAGCTCGAGGCAGGATTCTAGCTGAAGGCATTCTTCACATTGCCTCATTCTGATTTTCATCAGTGACTTAACAAAGCAACAGAAGGAATTTTGGTAAGTGGATAGACTATTCTTTAAATATATAGATGAGTTTAAGATAAAATAGATCCATTTATTAACAGTAACTGTTAAGCATTTGTGTTGGCTTACAACAGTAGATCTTTTTTTTTGTTTGTCTGTTTTGTTTTGTTTTGTTTTTCGAGACAGGGTTTCTCTGTGTAGCTTTGCGCCTTTCCTGGATCTCGCTCTGTAGACCAGGCTGGCCTCGAACTCACAAAGATCCGCCTGCCTCTGCCTCCCGAGTGCTGGGATTAAAGGCGTGCGCCACCACCGCCCGGCTACAACAGTAGATCTAACAACGTATAAGTAGATGGGAATAACTATGATACATGAATAATCATTCTAAAATCAATCATATGCTTTAAGGATGAGAGAGACCAGCTATAAGATCAGGTCTTACTTTTTAAAGGACCATCACAAGAAAATCACATTGTCTATGCACCTAATAAAACAGCTAGCATGTCTTAGGTTATGGATAAATATCAATATCAAAAAAGGCTAAGTTTTTCCCACCACAAAATTTACCTCCCCAAATCTAGATTACTACAGTTTGTCCTGACACCTGAATTTTTCAAAGACACTGCCATGCTTTTACTCGCTCAGGGGACAGCAACAGAAACAAGGTAGGGCGTTTGAGGAAAATTAGAATTACAGAGATGGCCAAAGTGAAAGCATAGCAGGAAAATAGAGAGCATGTTCAAGGAGAGTTTGGTGGATATGTGTGCAAGAGTGCTTGCTGTAGGGGCATGAGGACCTGAGTTCAAATCCTTAAGCAGACCCATTGAGAGAGAGAGAGAGAGAGAGAGAGAGAGAGAGAGAGAGAGAGAGAGGGAGGGAGGGAGGGAGGGAGGGAGGGAGGGAGGGAGGGAGGGAGGGAGGGAGGGAGGAGCTGGGCATAGCTGTGGGTATTCATAATCCCAGCACTCGAGTGGGAGTCAGGGGGCAGTAACACAGGGGCAGGAGGAATCCTGATGCTTTTGCTGGCTACCAGCTAGTTCCAAAATCACTAATAGACCCTGACTCAAAGAGTAAGGAGGAGACTAACAGAGCAGGCTATCCAATAGCTTCCTCTGTTCTCACATTTGTAGTAGCATGCACATGCTCGCTTGTGTAAACACACACACACAGAGAGAGAGAGAGAGAGAGAGAGAGAGAGAGAGAGAGAGAGAGAGAGAGAGAGAGGATTCAAAATGTATACATAGAAAGACAAAAACTATGTTCAAATACTCAAAAGACTTCTGAATAAAAGGACAGCTGTAGAATGGCTGCACACATTCAAACTCAGACTAAGTGCTATAACTAACAGGAAGAGAAATTTCAGCCAAATAAAATTCCCAAATAAATGAAATGTCACTGTCCCCAAAGAAGTAGAGAGACACTCATTGGAGCATCCCCTGCATAGATCATGTTTCTTTTACCTCACGCCCATCAGACCACCAGGCTTTCACTTTCATGAGAGTTCTGAGTGAAGTTGTTCCCAATATTTGATGGTAGCAGGACAGGTCTCTTTCCATAGTGGCCCAAAGCAGAGGGGTACACTTATAATTAAAGGAAACATTTATGTGATTACCAGTTCAGTTTATTGAATATTCGCTCATCTCACCAGACATCCCAAAGAAGGGAGGTGCTCATCATCCATCAGCTGTGACTGCTGGATGAGTTTCTTTACTGGGAGAAAAATTGAAGTTCCAGCCCATCACACTTATCCTTGCTTGACTTCACAGCTGCAATATGCCCCTCTAGAGAAGGGTTCATCGCTGGTGCCGTGAGCATCGATCTAAGTTGCTCTCACAATGATTACACCGTCCCTTGCTCCCCTTAAGCTTCACAGCCCAGAGCATGCCCAGGGCTCACTGCAGGCAGACTCACTCTGATCAATGCAACACTAGTATATACCATGCTTTTATAGAGCCAAAGGCAGTCAGGGTCCCAGGGTACTCCCGTTGTAGACAGAATTTCAGCTTTATTAGGTAACTGTCAAAATTGCCTTGGTGTCTCTTAAAAACTTTAAATTGGGAGAAAATATAAATGCAGAAAAGCCATGATAAGTTAACTTAGCAATCTGTTGCAATAAACACGAGCACTATGAACATACATTATGGAAATCAGATGGAGCACCCAGAGAGCAATAACGGGGGTAAGCAATGTGAATGCAGTGCCATCATAAAAATCCTAAGTGTTAGATATCAGAAAGGCTTTCTTCTTAAACAGTCTGGTTGTTTCCTGCTCAGCATATTTGAGGACCCACCCACCCAACCCCTATTTACCACAACCTGCTACTACTCACAAAGTATAATAATGCAGAAATGTTAGAAATATAACACAGTGTGCCTGATGGAATGGGAAGGAAGGTGTGAGCTTATACTAATATATACATGTTATCTCTACCTGTTCCAGCTATGATCACCATTGTCTTACCATTGTTGTGTTTTTTCTGTATGTATACAGATCCTACTGTGTGTTCATTCCAAGAAAATGTCTGTAATCTTAAGTTCCAGGAACAGAGAGGCCATATCTAAAAGCTTATTTTTGTTCAAGCCTCAGATTAATAGAAGGATGGTGGTAAGAGAGGACAAGATGGGGAAGGGGAGGAGGAGAAAGGGAGAGGAGAGGAGCTTGCTCCATTAAAATCTGGTAAAAGCATTCCTTAGGTAAGGAAATGAGTAGGTCAGTACACAGCCTTGAAAGGCTGTAAAAATAGTTTCTTTTGTATGATCAGAACATACTGTGAGTTACCTAAAACTCCTTAACATAAGAATACACTCAAGTTTCCACTGGAAGCCTTGTGGAGAAATGCTAATAATGGTCATGGAACCTGGGGGAAAGGAGGGGATAGGAAGAATGGGGAGAATACACCAGCAAAATTTCAGAAAATTGAAGAGGTAGAATGGCCGCTGATGGTGGTGGTCTGGCCTTGTTTGAAAACAGAGATAGTTAACAATAAACTGTCTCTCCACTGTGCTCTGATAAAACATGAAACCTTTTTCCAGAATGACCTTTACCTTCATAAAAGTCTATTCACATGAATGTCTTCTGTTAATTTGAAGGTGAAATGATGGCATGGATGCTGTATTACCCATTTAGATTAACACAGAATAGAAATGGAAATGGAAAAGATTATAAATGAAAAAGACCAATGGAGAATTTATCAGATTCAACAAATTGGAAATGAGCTGATTAGAAGAAATGGATTCTGTCTGAAACTCTTTGGAAATATTGTTTCAGCAAACCATAGGTGAAGGTGATTACACAGTAGAATGACCCCCAACGACCAAAGAACTTGTGAACACAGGAGCAGCTGAAATGTGGAGTGTGAATACAAAATGTGGCTGTGAAGAATGGCTCCTTTATCCTGTGTATTAGAGGCTATGGTCACAACCCTTAGGGTAGGAGAGATAAGGTCAAGTTGAGTAGAAGAGGGTCCAGGTGTCTACAAATCTCTGGACAGAACAGATCCTGTTTTTCATGTTTTACAACTTGTGGTTTTCCTAATATTTCAGTGTTAATAAGGGGCTCTGTACCTGTATATAGGGTATATAAATGTTTTCAGAAGTTTAAATACCATTGCTAACAGCCCCTAAACACTAGGTGAATCAAACACAAAAGTATTTATAGCCTGTGATATTATGTATAATTTTTAAAAGAAGCAGAATGCAGTAGGAGAGTGAGAAGACTCTGTGGCTGGTGTCCAGTAGAACTTGGCTTAATCAGTTTTTAATTCACAACAAATTCCAGTTTCTCATCCCAGTCCAGAAGATGCAGCCTCAGAAGTCTATGACCCCATCAGATATAACATTCTGTAGCATCCCGGTAAATAAAGTCCTGTTGTGTTTTCTGATGCTCTTCTGAATAGAGTACAACATTTCTGGATGAAACAGATGTTCATTGCTTTTTTTTTTTTCTTTGCATCCATATAGGCTGTGGATCCCAACCTTACTTACAACCCTGAGTGATTAAGTTCTAGGCATCAGAGTAATACTAAGACTAAAGCTCATCACTTCTAGGTCTCGGCTAGAGGTATCCAATCTTTTGACTTTTCTGGGCCACAGTAGATGGTCAATTATATGGAACATCTTGTCCTTTCTTGTGCGGTGTTAACAGGCCAATATACATTCTTCAGAGCTGATCATGGCATAATCTGCCTCAATGGGTCTGTGAATAGTTGTGCAGAGAGAAGCAACTCAATGTCCTTGAACAGAACATAATTTTTGTTTATTTCTTCTTGAAATCAGGTCTTAATGTATAGCCTAAGATGGCCTTGAATTCAGGGTTCTCCTGCCTCTGCCTCTCAAATGCTGGGACTATAGATGTGCCAAAATGCTTAGCTTTCCCCTAAATTACTGAGCCATTAAGCCACTGAAGTTCAGCTGTTGTAGCAACCGGAATTACACGAATTGCTAAAAATGTGTGAGCCCACTTGCCTACTCTTTTCTCTTCCTTAGCCATTTATAAAAATGTCAGAGGTGTTTATTAATGGCATTAATTAATTTTTCAGAGTAACAGTGAAGTCAACAAAATTGGTATTTGTTTATACTAACACGGAAACAAAATCCTATTCCAGTTAGTATCCATAAAGAAACTAATTAATTTATCAAGATATATTTTCTGATAAGAGATTTGGAGAAGAGACAGTACTGGAGATTGAACCTGGGACCTCATACACCCTCGGCAAGCACTCAGCCACTGAATGAACTATGTCTTTTATGTAGTGCTACTGTGATGCTGTGGTAGAGCTGAGAATTAGTCTTTCAAAGAAGTTTTCCAGCTTTATACCCTAGCCAATAATTTACTGTTCTACCAAGTATCTTGAAGAAAGTTGAACAGAGAGCCTCTGTGTTTCAATGGTTGTGAAAATTAAGCAACTTGACAACTAAAGGCAAATCCCACCATTTATTTTGCACAGCTGTGGAGATGTGGAAGAACAAATCTCCCATGCTGAATATTTCAAATGAATCACATGCTCAATTTTGGAATTTTTCAGCCAGTTGTCATTCTCAATCATTAATTACCACTTAATTATTCTCAAACTCCCTCTCTTTTCCCTACTTTTTTTAAGGGAGAGGGTGTTTTGCCTGCATGTATGTCTATACAGTGCCTGCATGCCTTGTGCCCATGAAAGCCAGAAGAGGGCATCAGATCCCCTGGAACTGGAGTTATAGACAGTTATGAGCCATCACCTGGATGCTAGGAATCGAACCCAGGTCCTCTGGAAGAGCGAGCAGTGCTCTTAACCACTGACCCATCTCTCCACTCCATCAAACTCCCCTTTCATTTGTAATAATTCACTCTTCTTTAACAAGTACTACGCTCTGTGCATGTACATAGATTTTATTTTGTCTGCTTTCCATAAATTACCTATGAGATGATAGGTGATCTTTGGAACATTTCTCTGACAGAACAACTCTAAACTTCTTAAGAGACACCCTGAGCAATGTAAGATTCTGCAAGCTTTTTTTTTCCTCCTAGAGGACTTAGAAGAAAGAAAAGCAGCTAAAATTTTAGATAGAGCTTATCCAAAGGAATCTGAAACAATATATTATAGAATATTCAAAACCACAAGTGTGAAATGTGCAAAATACTGCATAGAAAGTAGCCTGTTGGTAAGGTAGTTATTAAAACTCATTTAATGTCAGAAAAGCTTTATTCCAATGAGTTTTTTTTTTTAACGTTATCTTATTCTTCCCTTGTCTGGTCTCATAAAGGCAGACACAAAATCAATGAAGATGTGAAAAGATGAAGCTGGTAAGTACGGTTTCCAGCTTCAGTTCTTGATGATGCGTCTGAAGCAGCAATTAAGCCCTCCTTACACAGAGAGGTTAAGAAGTGCTGCAGGGAGTAATGGAGTATGAACCTTCACCTATCCATTTATCTCCAGTGCACAGTGATCATCAAGTGACTGGGCTTCCTTCTCTTGATTTAATGGGAAAATGTATGTTATCATTTCTTTCTGTGCACAAACACAGGCAAAATGACATCTAAATGGCATGGCGTTTACGGGGGTGCGCAGGTGATCTCACCTCAGGCTCAGCTGAAACAGATCGTTCCATCTTTTTACCAGAGAAATACAGTTAAACACACTTAGCTTAGAGAGCCTAGCAATAATGCCTGCCTAATAAAAACAATCTCTTAGTGTCTTCAACAGGCCCTGATAACAAAGTGTGAAACGGCTGAGGAGAAATAGCCCAATGAGTGTCTTCTACTTGATGGTGATTGATCCAGGCTCATAATGACATGAAAGCTTTTTTAGAGCCAAGGCAATTTTTGCCCACATCCTTTACCGGGGGAACTATAATGAATTGTGTTAGTTGCTGGCGTTTATTGAAAATTTCATCTTAGAATGTTGGCCAAATATCATTTTATCAGAATGAAATGTCACTGAAGACCCTCCTGTTAATGCATAGAATCCCTCTCCATCACTGCTCTGTGGTTGGTTTGGGTCTGCCTCTGATTGTTACAGAGAAATAAAAGAGATTTTAACCCACAATTGATTAAGCATTTTATGTGCATTTTATCATTTCTTCCCTTATCAGAAACTCAATTACTTAAATCCTATAGAACTTTCAATGTATACACATAAATCTACTAAAAAAAAATACTGTTAAAACCTCATGACGATTCCAACACTTGTAAAACTTTGAAGACATTTAGATCGCCTGCAACCTGAAAATACTTTCAATCAGTTATTTAGATGATTCTGAGTTCTTAAAAATAGGAAAGGTATAAACTCGACTTCTTTTGAAATGTAAATGAATACTGAAATTATTTAGTACATAAAGCAATGTGTTTTTATTTCTTTTTGTAAGGTCATACTGAATGGATTCTCTGGTCTATTATATAGAGATGATGTGCTACATCCCACTTTTATATTATTCCATGTCATCAGACATAATCACTTCCCTTAACTTGATGAATCTGATAGAATCACTGCCACACTATATTTGGCTGAAAGATCTGTTTATATGCATCTGATTTGTAGTTTTGCAGCTAAGTAAAAAGATAGACCCATCTGCTGTCTATCATCCCACCTTTTATATGAAAGCCTGCAGAATGACGTGGAGAACACATCAAAAAAAAAAAAAACTCACAGACTGCATCGTTTTCTCTTATTAGCCTGAGTTTTCAACAGTCTTGATAAAATAATCTCTCCACTGAGCTCATAGAAAAACATTAATTCTCATTTCTAACACCAGAATATATAAGGTAACTTCTACATTCAGATGCAAAGCAGGTTGCTAGCTTTAAAAAGGGGTCATAGTACAAGAAACATTAAGACTTCAGTGTGTAACATGTAAAATTGCTTGGTCTCATTATCTGGGACTCCATTTTTAAATAAGGCAGAGCAAAGGAAGCATAATCTTCATATAAAGCACAAATAATGTGTCAGAAGGTTTCATCTTGCAATGCAACGTCCCAGGCTATCATAATCAGGATGTCATGGTGAAAATTCTTGCAAGATTCCATGAGAAGGGACATATTTATCCAAATCAAAACTGTCATTTGTTTTTAAACCATCCCATTCTACTTTCACCTAAAACTGAAGATTTGGAATAAATTAAGTGCTGGCAAAAGCTTTGCTTTCTGGATATCGTAATCAATGACAGTATCTTTTCTACTAGGTTAAGCTTAAAAACTAAGGGTTTCAGAAATGTAGAAAATACAAAATACATGTGCTCTATGTAATATGATTGGGATAAGACTAAAATCTAGAGTTTTTTGCGGTTGGTGTAACCATCCTAGGCCAAGGAAATGCAAGTTATGGATCCTTTCAGTTCATTATCTAATGCTCTTATTGGTTGTCCTTTTATTCACTAGTGCAAGCATGTTTGTGATTACTATGATAAGGAAATTTATAATTTATCACATATATGTACATTATATCAGTGTCTAGATCCATGAATAGTTGTGTCTTAAACTATGCAAGCCAAGCCTTAGAGTGTAACATTTGAAAATAAAACCTTAACACGTTCCACTCAGTGCTTCTACTCAACATCAACAACTCCCCTTTATACCATCACTGAGTTCTGGGAGTGAAGATTTACAGTTCAATCCTATGGCTGAGAGCATGTTTTGGGAAAATAAATGTCTCTCTGCTGTGAATAAGGTATTTACTCACACTGTGACTTGAGGGAATTGTTACTTTGAGATCTCTACAGGATATTTCTGACAAAAAAGGGGGGGATGGAATGCACTAACAATAACCTGGTCTTACCCAAAATGTGATTCTGTCCCCACAAATAGTAAATTCCAAGATTTAATATTGTGTAAACATACACTTCCATGTATCAAACAACTCTTATTATGTGGATTCCCCAGAGGAAGTAAGCACTATGAAAGAAATATCCCCCAATATACATACACATGTACACACAAAAGCAGTGTCTGTCCTGGAAGGAAGACCCACAGATCCACAGGTACATGCAAAAGAAAATGAATATTTTTGTAAAGCCTCATTGTAAATTAGGAGCGTTAACCTAGAGCTGCAAAGCATCCCTGTACAATTTGGGCAAATGTTTCTCTGCCTGTAGATGTGTATTTTTAATAGCAACCGTGCAGCCTACTTGTCTATTCTGAAAGTTCATTACCATTCTTTTCTCTTCCCTATTTAGAGTATCGTTATTTCTCATACTTTTAATTTTGGTATTTCTTAGCACCTATGAAGGGTAGCAGGTGGTCTCTTTTGGAGCTGAATTCTTCTGTTCACATGCCAACTAAATTCAAAGATCTGTCTTCTCTCCTCTACAGCCCCTCTCTAAGGGAAGCTGCTCTCAGTGGTGGGAGATTATTTGATGTCTCTTTCTATTTGGTCCTGAAATAAGGATCCTACACATGAGAAGATATCCTGATGGCCAGCTCATGCCACATAGACTATTAACACCTGATGGGGGCCTTTATCGAGTTTAGGAGTCTACATCTGAAGACCAGTACATGACTGGTGTTATCTGCTTAGGTTTTCCACATTGTCTTATGTATTAAGATTGGAGACTAGGCTTTACACATTATCAGTGTGCTATGACAAGAATGCAGTGAGTGTATCCTTGATCTCTTTCTTGCAAGAAAGGGAGATCTCCACTGTAAGCTCTCTGACTCCCTCACAGTTGAAGCAGTAAACTTCTGAATTGTTTTGTTTTTGCTTAAACAGTGGGCATATTGTTCTAATGGGCTCTATAATATAAGACAAACATTACAACTTAAGTTTCTAATTCAAAAATTGCTTCATTACTCCCATTTCTGGTAATATCTGAATTCTCACTCATACTGGATTAAATACATTTCACAAACTACATTTCATGCCTTTGCACTTTTATTCCGTATGAAAATAATCAACTTTTCCCATTCATTATTGCCCCTCAGATATTCTAAAAAATAATTATGGCATCACTAGAGCCTAATGCCCTAGGAAATGTCATAGGTCATAGCGGCAGCAAGGCCACAGCCAGTCCATAATCAATGCTTTGCAAAGCAGCAAAAGTCTGCATCTCCATTAGGCTGTGGGTAGCAGCTAATACCTTCATACACTAAATGAATGTGTTATTTCCTCAGCTGCAGGCAGCCTTGAGCTCAGCAAGCTAAAGGTGGACTGCATACCACATTCCAGCTCAACAAGATGGCCATGCACTGAACACAACTGCATAGTTCTATGGACTGGCCAATGAGGAAAATTCAGAAATAAATACTGTAATGTAAGTACATTCACCTTTACAGATAGCTGAAGTCAACTGGGAAGATGTATAACTGACTAAAATCAATACCTACTTTGGGAATGCTTCCCATGAGTTGAGTGACACAGTAGATGAGGCTTTACAAATCTCTACCAGTGTACATCTGAATGTATATATGTATGTGTGTGCATAAAACAAAGGGGTGTGGTATGCAGACAGATGGTGTAGATATAGATGATAGCTACTCATATAAAATATGGATATAGATATAATCAGAGAAATAGATTGGATCTATAGACCGAGATGACAGATATACAGATATAGGATACAGTTATGATGGGGAAGTTCTATGAATCTCAGTTATGGAAAATCCCAGGATAGAATATTACTGAGTAAAGATCAGTCTATGTGTGTATCTGTATGTATTTCAATCACAGGGAAGATCAGGGATCATATAGGCACATATATACTATACTACACACTTACACACATACATATATGTACATAAAAACTTGTGACCCAGAAAAACATCTCAATGCATAGTTTTGTTCATTTCACATGGCATTATTTTTTATATAAAAGCCTTCATTTCATGGAGATTAGAGAGAAAAAAATTTCCTTTCTTGGTTCTCAAAAATTGGAGAACCAATTAACACCACCAGCATTTGTCATGTTGGTAGCATAATAGAATTTCGGTGTGAGTCAGTCATGTGGAGTGGCATGTGGTAAAGACTTAGCTCTCTGCAATCAATAGCTTTTATATTCCACGAAATATTTCTAAACAAAAAGAAATATTACGTGGAATATAAAAGCTATTGATTACAAGCAGAAAATACACTTACCAATTACTGCTTTAAAAATAAGAATATAAAGGGCTTTGCAGCTGAAGTGGTTACAGCTGGCAGTGGAGAGTAAACCCAGCACTGGTGTTCAAAGCAAATCAGAGAGGTTCCAGAGTCTTCTTAAACAAATGTCTGCATGTTTACTTTTTCTTTCAGGTTAAAAATCCATGGTAGAGTTTCAGTAAAAAATAAATAGGGAGACACCGGCAGCGACGCCTGCAGAGAGACTGGCGGGCTACAGAGACTGCTATGTAATCAGTGAAGGCAGTTGGTGGCTTTTTACAGCTTCAGTTGCACGTTTCCAGAGTTTGAATTCTTCAGCCCATGGATCCTGCCCACAGCTCATAAGAATGCCAAGGATGCAGGAAAGCTGCTCCTGTAAACAATTACTAAACACTGCAGTTGATCTCGGCCACCTTTCAGGTTTATACTCAAAGGAGCACACGCAAGTACACGCTCCTGGATTAATAGAGTGGTCTATTTACACACCTGCAGGCGCCCACCATCTTTGCACTCTGTAATCAGCCCACAATGAGGAACCTCACCCCTTCCTGCCCTTCTCTTTGGGAGAGAAGAAAGACCCCCTCGCAGCGGCCATGCCCACCTCAATGATTGCCTTTCCAAGCCTCAAACAATCCATTTCTCTCTGTTGGTGATCCTTTTAAATGTTGTATACTTTCGGCAATGCCATTAACAACTCCCCAGAGAGCAAGCCATGCAGAAGAGAAGGGCAAGGCTGCCCTGAGAAAGACGAGAATAAATAATGTGAAGTCACTACTAGCCCACCTGGGGCTAAGCCATGACTAATTTCTAACTAACAAACAGCCCTTTCACACTCCACTGTTTGTCACATGGCATTTCAGCCCAGAGCATTCTCTCACTACTCATTTTCTCCCTGGCACAAACTAATTGCTGCATGCAGCAGCCAGGCTCTGGGGACTCAAAGGGCATGAAGCTATGGCAGCCTAACTGATAAGACTAAATAAATATTAAAAAATACCTCATATGAAATTCCCAGCATTACCCAAAGACGCCTTTGAGGCAGTAGCATGTGACTCCACCACACACTTTTCCTATCTACCTCATGGTAACTAAGCGTTTATACACGAGATGTCCTTACTTACCATCTGGCTTCCTGACAGGCTTTGGGTTTTAAATCAAACTCAGAGCAGAAGTTATAAATATCAATAGTCTGACAAAGCATCCCAGTGTTTGCAAGTTTCAATTACTTCAGAGAACATATTGCATAGTAAAACTAGAACTCGACACTCCTCCTTGGATTAGACCAAGCAATAGCTCCTTCCTCAAAAAGCTCTCTGCTCTTAGGCAACTTTCACATCATAAGACCAGAGGAATGAAGTAGGAACTCTTGTTCAACTCATGGCCATTCTGCAGAAATACTTCAGATCATTAAAGGTTCCCAAATGATTTATAAAGACAGAGAAAGAACAGAGGTGCACTATTGCATTTAAACTAAAGAGATAGTCTAGGAACTGGAAATAGATTTATCCTGGCAAAGAAAAAACTAATGCACCACAGCAGCTAAGCAATACTTGTTTTTATGGCGTAATATACAAAACATATAAACCATTTTGTTTGAGACAGAGACTGACCAAAGGAAATACCATCCTCATGGCTTTTCTCTACACAAGTAATAATTTTAAAGTGAAAAAAAAAAACAAGTCTATAAACCAGTAGAAATCTCAAACTGTCTATCTGAAAACTAAGAAGTAACCATATAAAATCTTAGAGTGAACTTACTGAAAATGCATACAAATAAGTAGGACTAGCTTTGTAAATTCATTCTCTCTCTCTCTCTCTCTCTCTCTCTCTCTCTCTCTCTCTCTCTCTCTCTCTCTCTCTCTATTGCAATTTCATTGAGAAACAATGGCAAAAACATACTGAGCCAATTTTAAACATTTTCTAGCGAGTCTCCTGAAGCAGGCATCTTCTGAAATCTCCACTAAGATTGGGGTTTTCAAATACTCTTATCAGCTTTTAAAACTGCAGACATTCAACACACAGACTGGCTTTGGGGCACCGTTCTGAATTTAACTGATTGGAAGGAGGCTCATCAACTGCAGGCTGAAAGCGGCCGTTTCCTGAGCTGTGATTGCGTTTCCAGCAATGATTTCTACCCGTTACCTACCATGCACCGCTTATTAAATACAAAACCCATCGCCCTGAAGATTCTGCTCACAATCTCCGCAACAGCGGCATCTGCGGAGGGGCGCTCCAGCCACTTGAAACTCATTAAAACATACTTGAGATTGACAGTGGGTAGAGAACATCTGTCAGACTTGGCCAAGATTTCAATCAAGTGTGATGTTGCTGTGTTACATTGACTTAATAAATGAGCTGGCTGCTGTCAGTGTAAGGAAAGTTGGGTTGTAATTACTATCCTGTTCTTTTCCTTTTTTTTTCTGCAATGTTCTTTCACATAAATAACTGTATTCTACGTGAAATGTATGAAAATAAAGTTGACGAAAAGGAAAATAAGAAGCCTGCAACTTATACCTATAATCCCAATACTTGGGTGGTTAATTCAGGAAGATTGTTGTGGATTCCAGGCCAACCTGAACTACAAAGTCAGTTCCAGGACAGCCTGGTCTACCTTGAGAAACTGTGTCTTATATACACAATGAAAATTAATGAATATAAAGTACATTTTTTTAGCAGACTAAATTTTACCAAGTGTATGTATGCTTCCTTAAGAAGTTGCATGGATATGACCTGGAGTAGTCAGGTAAAATCATACTTTACCTGCACTTTCTGGAAGTGTCTTGAAATGTACATCCAGAAGAAAGGGATTTCCACCTCAGTCTACCGAGTGAATGCTCATATGAGCAAGTCTGAACGAAATGCAAAACCATTTCCAACTACCTAGATGCTGTTGATCATCTCTCACTGATTCGTTCCGTGGCCACAGGACATGCCACGGCCATCTATTCTGCCAGTGACTGACGAGACTCACAGAGTCTATCCTGGTGATGTGATTTCTGAGTTAGCAAGTGGGAAACCAGACGCAGAGTTCAGATCCTCTCCACCAGGTTGAGTTTGCTCTATTGGCCTTTTAGAAATGTTTGCTTGAGGAATGAGATTAAATATAAGACATTGGCTCTGGCCATCAATATTTCAAGGGGATGGAAAAGAACTACTATTGTTCAAAGATGGGAGAAGGAAAATACCAGTCTTCTATGCCAGGTAACTTCAGTGAGATTTAGGGAAGGAAAAATAAGGGGGGTGGAGCACAGATCAGTGAACACAAAGGTGAACATGAAATGGAACAAATTCTAATGTTTTCAGCAGCTACACTGAAATGCCCAATTACTAGGCCTGGTGAATTTGAGCTCGCTGACGTATGTAGCTGAACCTACAGATTCCTAAGATAGCAGAAGCTAACCCCTACCAACTGCATATGGGCTTATCATTAGGGTAGAGTCCCTCTGGTTTGCTGAATCGACTAGGGGTGGGGTATTGGTGAAATTATCCAGGCCACTCCACGTAGTTAAAAGGGAGGTTTATTTTGTGGGGTAACTCACAAATAAAGGGATAGGTTACAGGGTCTGGGGAAGACATAGCACAGTCTGGCTGTGTTCTCTGGAGAACTCTGTTCGGTCTACCTCTAGCGTCCAGGGTGCGGGAACCAAGAGAGTGCGGCGCATCAAGATCTCGGGTCTTCAGGGCCCTCTTTTGGCCCCACCTTGTAGGCGTGATAGTTACCGAATCCTCAATGGGGGTTGAAACTTCCAGACCAAAGCTGGAATGGCTACCCACTACAGTGGGGGGCAGCATTAAGACTGACCTTGAGGAAAGAACGGGTGCATTTCCACAAATAAGCTTAATCTCCCACAGACAGAGCTTTAGCAACTGTGCCCAGAACAAACTTCTAGTGTTTGACTGTTGATACTTACTACTTTCACCTTAATGTTTCCTTCTTGCTCACACCTAACAACTGAAACTACTCTAGCATGCTTATAAGACACAGACCCCAAGTCTGGTTATTGGGAAGCCTCCATTTCTCTTTCTTCTGTTCATTTACAACTAAACACTGAAACTCACAGGCTTTCATCCCTGTCTAGTAGTCAGCCCACACACTGCTTAGACCAAGTTTGTCTAAAAACAAGATGTTTTCCCAAGGGATGTCCCTCCAGGGGATCAACATAGTCACAAAATTAGCATCACTATGGTAGAGCTGAGCTTCAGAGCCAAGATCATAATAGTGTTGGTAAAACTGGATCAGCCACACACCAATGTGTGAATTTCCTCCTCTGATTCCTGTAGCAACTTTATTTTTGTATTCTCATATAGCATGTTCTACCTTGCATCAGAGTTATCTGTACGCAGCTCATATCTATCCTCATCTAAGATTTTAAAATTATTCAGCACACTGTGCTGCACATAGTAGGCATGTTAGTTGTTTGAGAGAACTCTAAAACAATGGGTAAGGAAAATGATGTTTTAAAACTGGGTTTTTAAGTTTGTAGTTGCTGAATAGAACTTCCTTAGAAAGTTTGTCCTCCCTTTGCTTCCTATTGGCTTACCAGCGAATACCGCCACCATGTATGTCCACATCCCCCACAATCATACCCAAGGACACGATCTGTGTCTTTTACCACTCAGGTTTTCATTCACTCTGTCTCCCTAAGAGTTACTCCTTCCTCTCGCCTCTCTTTTTCTCCAAGTAACTCCTAATAACAGTTCTTACTGCAATGCTCAAGTTGATTCAACCTTCCTTTGGAAAGCTTTCCCTAAGTCCCTAAAATCACTCCATTGTAATAGAGCTATGTGCATAGGCCTGTATACAGACATGGAGCTATGTGCATGAGTGTCTTCACACAGAGACATGAAGTTATGCCCATGAGCCTTCATACAGAGACATGGATCTATATGCATGAGCCTGCACACAAGACATGGAGATGTACTCATGAGCCTTTATACAGAGACATGGAGCTACATACATGAGCCTACCTACAGAACACAAAGCTATGTGCATGCCCATAAAATGATGGCTTGTTTGTTAAAGTCAGTATGCAGAAGGAAGGTGTGGGTAGCTTATCAGATACAGGAGATGATGCTAGCAAGAGAGCTGGATGAAATTAAAAACAGCCTAGACACTAAGAAAATGAGTTTGGACTTAATTCTATAAGTTAGGAGTCATTGTCAGTATCCAAGCAGAGAGACTCATAACCCAATCTGACTTAGAGATGCAACTCCAGTGACAAGATAATGAATGAGTGAGAGACAAGAAAGACTAGAGACAAGAAGAGCAGTTGGGATGCTGTGCCTATGATCTGAGTAACCAGTTTTAATAATGCAAGAACTGCATATCTATAAAATTCAATATGAATGTTCATTTAAAGCTATTATCTCAATGTGATTGAATTCAATAACCTTTAAGGCAGCAGATATCAGAACAGATTTTTTTTGTTACTTAGCACCAAGCAATTCAGGTGAAATTAATGTATAATTTCAGCATAATGGCCAAATCCACTAATGAGCTGATTGCAGGCTTTGTGTTCCTAGCCTTTAGAATATAGATTACAGCTACAAGTGATGAAAAAAGACCAAAGCCTTGTTGGACCTGCTGGGAGGTAGTGGGATTGTAATTCACCAAATGAAAGCATTGGGTGTTTTAGTGGATTTAAAAAAAAAAAACTAAATACGTAAAAGCCATACTTATAGTCAAAATTGGGATCTAATTAAATTCTACACATGGTAGTTTAATGTTGTTATTGAGATGAAGTTCATGGTCAAAGATAAAATATGTTACAATGGAAAGAAAAACATGGTACAATATTTCTTTTCAAATTTGTTATAGTATTTATAATTCATATTTAACTAAATTAAATGTGTGTTCACATCTCAAAAGAAATCTGGTATGACTGAATCTGGAAAGTTTTGTGGAGATAGTTTTTTTTTAATTGTTATTATTTCTACTCACTGTCTTTGTGAGAGCATGGTCAGGGTGTTACAAAGGACATAGGACCTTACAGCTCAAGCAAGGAAAAAGACCAGAAGGGCAGTCTAGTGAAAGCAGCTCCCAGAACCACCACTTGTGGGAATATTCTTTCTGCTTTGGAAGGATGTGATTCCCACAGCATCCAGCCTCTATCTCTATCTATCTCTCTATCTTATCTATCTCTCTATCTGTCTGTCTGTCTGTCTACCTACCTACCTACCTACCTACTTACCTATCTATCTATCATCTATCAGTCATGTATCATCAAGACTTTTTGTCCTACTCCTACTCCTCTTCCTTGACTCTCTGTTTCTCTCTCTCCTTGGATATCTATCTATCTATCTATCTATCTATCTATCTATCTATCTATCTATCTCTACATCTATCTTCACAGAGCAGATGCTAATATGCATCTAGTCTACTCTTCCAACAAAGAATAAAAGGGAAGCCATTGTGTGCATGCAATGAGAGAGACCAGGTACCAACTTTACCAGCTCATTTTTAATACAGACTTGTCTGACAATGTTTATATGTTACTGAGTTTCTCTCATTGGAGATCTATTTAAGTATAAGAGTCAATGATCTTGTACTTTTTAAACTTCATTACTTGGAACACTTTCCATAGTTACTAACTTTTGGATCTGCAAGGGATATCCAGGCACAGTCCCCTAAACCATAAACAAATCCCCCAACCACGGTACTATATGGAAAAATATTTAACCCGTGAATCATTTCTTTCTGGATGGAAGAGGTTATGTTCATGTCTCTGAAAACTTTGTTGTTAACATTACTTAGCATTGCTAACTTACTACACAGGTCATAAATAACCAAATGAGTCTCCTTAATATTCCCTGAGTGAACTAATCCCTGAGTCAGTTTCTCTTAATATTTTTCATCATCATAGGCTTTAAGAACTGCACTATAGTAAAAATCCATTCTTCATATCCTCCATAGACATCCAGTTTATCACTCCCATCAAGCAGGAGGTGACATTTCAGAGGCAATACCAATTGCAAATATAGCCAATTTGTGAGATACAGTTGTAGTCAATATAGTGACCCACTAGCAAATGTAAAATTGGCTAATATTTTTGCCTGATTTCTGTGAGATGGCAACACTCTTGAGGGTAGGGAATGTGGCAATGGAAGTACCACAGAGTTGATAATTTCAGCTGCTGATAAGAAACATGGGAATACAAAAGCTCAATGGCCATGACATCTGAAACGGTCAGCAATGCCTCCTTTAGGGGTAGCAGCAGACTGGAGATAAGTAAATATTTGGAAGAAGGATATCCCAAGCAAGAAGACAAGTAGAAGGATTCTAAGACAGGTCACAGCTGATGCACTCCATGAACAGTAACTGGACTAAGAGAAACAGAGGGAAGTACTCAAGGATGCAAAGTTGGAATCAAGAGTGTACAAGAAGTGAGGGACATATGGGGATGAATGGTATAGATAGATAGATAGATAGATAGATAGATAGATAGATAGACAGATAGATAGATAGATAGATGATTGATAGATAGATAGATGATTGATAGATAGATAGATAGATAGATAGATAGATAAATAGATAGATAGACAGAGATACAAAGATAGATATCTTTATGTACTATGGTAAAGACTGCATTTCATTGTTTCCATCACAGAAAACATAATATGGTTTTGAACAGGGAACTTCCATGATCTACTCTTTGAACTGATCCATCACTCACCCCCCAACCCTAACATACACCTAGGGTCATCTGTGAAGGAATATAATGACTTTGAATCACAAACAACCTGTACCTCAGAAGACAGGAACAGTAAAATAGTGAATAAAAGAGGTTAGCAACCATAAAGGGAGGTGGAAATTCCTAAGTGCTACATTTTCCAACCCACTCTGAAAAACCCTGTGGGAAGCGTTCAGACCTGGTATTGAAGGACTCAGACTCTCAGGAGGTAGGGTCATTCTGAAAACTGCCACGGAGACCTGCTTCTTCAGCCCAGTCTACAGTTAATTAATATATAGATCAACATATGACTTCCCTGGTGTTCATGGCCAGTCCACCTACTAACTCAAATAGCATATCCATTCTTCTACTCTCACAGGTATAGGATGAAGCTTATGCTCCAATATGAAAAAGTCTATGCCCTAAGAAACATGCATGAAAATATTTTCTAAGTTCAGAGAGGGTCAAACGTAGAAACTGGTTTTGGTTTTGAGTCATAGTTGATAGAATGCAGGTTTTTATCTGCTCCAACTAATGAAGTCAGACTTCTTAGAAGACTATTATCTATAGAGATAGTCTCATTTAGGGTTTATACAGAGCAAAGCCCTTTAGTTCAAGTTGAAGTGACCAGGCAGAGAGATCAAAAGGAAGAGGCTTGTTTCTGCTTGAAATAAAACAGACCATCAGGAACGAATGAAGATAATATAAACCAAGCCGACTAGATAATGGTTATAAAGGAAAAAAATAATTCAATACAAGGAGTAAAATTTGTGGAGAATTTAGAGAAGAGAATAACCTGGTTACCTCAATGAATGCAGTTTAGACAAGGCTTAGAAATGACTTTGTCAGCAAAATAATTTCTCCTCTTTCCAAAGAAGCAACGCATAAAGAGACAGAGGACTCTCGCTGAGGCAAATTGTCACCTAGTTCCAGGATCCAGGCCGAGAGAATGTAATGAAAATCAAATGTATTTAGAGGCAAAAAAAATATACTGTATTATTTTCTAAAGTGGGCCAGAACTGTATAACACAAATTCACTGGAAAATTCTGAAATGCTCTAAGAACTCTCCAAAGAGCCCAGTGGGCTCACTCTTGGAGAGAATCGCAATGCCTCTGGGAGAAAAGCACCCTGGAGAGTGCAGTCACTGAATTTACTCTAGGCAACTGGGAAGCAGTTTCTCAGCACTGAGGATGCCTCCCCCAGTAGAAGAACCACTGTGCCTGCGTGGTGCATTGAAGAGAATTTCAAAGACCTCCTGGTCTTCCACTCCTTGTATAACTGGGACAAGTACTCTGCAGGGGCTCACTGGGTCATTCTTGCTTCCACTATATTTGAGGCTGAATCTACTTCTTTACCAGGCTTTTAAGACCCAGTCAAGAGCCTTGCTTCCTGCTTCAGATTTTGCTGGCACCATGCATGTGCCAGTTATTTGGGAACAGAAAAGAGGGGTGGATTTGATACTCCAAGACAGGGTACTCTATTTTAAGAAATGAAAGAAACCAGAACTTGAATACTCAGACATTATAACAAAAATCATACACACTTAAAATAATTAAGTAACCAGCACCTAAATAAAAAACAGGCATTGGTAGATAAATCTTTCTCCTTGGGCTGTGATTATCAAGAAAGTCAGTGAACCTTGTCATTAGTCTTGGCTCATACTCTGCAGCATCCCAAGACCTTGCCAGCTCCCTTCTCTGAACATGTCTCATTGCTAATGCTTCTGGCTTCCAATAACACTGATATTCAAATCTCCCGTTTTCAGATGGAATCTAAAGATATTTTTCCCAGCATCTTGATTTGTCACTTTCAGGAAGTCACCATCTTCCTGTACCCGTTCCTACCATATGTAAAACAAAAGTCATAAATTTGGGTAAAGTCAAAGTGTTCTGACAAGGACCGATGACAAAATCCCCAGCAGAGCCTGCTCCACATAAGTGATTATGTAAATCCTTGGAAATAGAAGTTTATATAAACAAATATGTAGAGTGGAGATTTAGATATATTGACTTTCCTGTCATTATTTATTTATGGAGCATACAAAATTAGGTAAGTTTGATGAATTTAGTGTTCCTATTCCCTAAACATATGCTATAATATTGGGTGATTCTGTGGTAAAATACTATGTATGGATTTTTAAAGGTATTTTTTAAGGTACCAGTGTTGAATCAGGATCTGATTTTTTTTTCCTACAGCTACAAGAATTAGCTTCACTAGAAATTAAATATTTGTTTCAAAATTACCTGATCTGTCTGGTATATAAAAGTCATGATTTTGAAAACTTTATGCTAACAGTGAATGTGGAGTGAGTACAGATATAATTATAAGTGTAATTTTAATTCTGTTCTCTTTACTGGGTTACAGTGGCAGTGAATAATCCACTCCAAAAATCAAAGATCAGCTTAAATCCCTTCTACCAACTCAGGTCCCATTTTCTGAGTATTTATTTAATGTCATTGTTCAGTGAGGGACCTGGAGACCTTTTGCTGTAGGTGGAAAGGAAATACAAATCTGTTAGTTATTTGCTAAGGTTCCTAAGGACACTAAAAACACATGGGCACTTGCAACTATGAATTTCCCAGTAAATATAAAATCTTTGTCTTCTGGAGTATTTACTTAACTGAACAAAGTTTGCACAGCCTGGAGAGGATTAGCATCAACAATAACACAAAATTAAACCTTTGACATTCCTCTAGTTCATTTCTGTGCTTGTCTCCTCTTTCCCTATCAATTTCCCCAACTCTATCATTTCAAAAAGAAGTAAAAGACAAAGAAAGAAGGATTACAGAAATCATTCAGGCATTTGTGATTAAGGTTGTGTTTTTTTCCTTTACGCATTCACTTACTCAGAAATATGCTTTATTAAAAATAGTCTAGGTACTGTGTCACACACTGAAACACAATGATAAAAAAAACATAGAAGCCTTTGAGATTTGTATACTGTGAGCAAAAGCTCTAAACTGCAAGTATGATGTGATAGATGCTGCACAGGTACCATGGAGCGTGGAGGAAAGAGCTGTGCACTCTGCGCGGGAAGTCCAAGACGAATTCACAGAGGAGGTATGATCTGAGCTCCTGTTAAAGCATCAGTGGGCATTTCAGGATCTACAGTGGGAAAACCAGTGCAGAACAACCTGTGTAAAAGGTGGAGTCTCCGTTTGCAGAACCTGATGTGCCTGGAGTAAAGGAGCAATGGAAGAACAAGGAGCAGAAAGAAGCAACACTGAAGATGCTCTGTGGAGTCACGGTTGCCATGCTGAGATTCACTAGCATGGGCATAGAACAATGCACTTAAGCATTTCTCTGCTGATTGGGCATTTAGTAGGCTTTCAATTTCTCCCAAATATTAATCTGGGATGAACCCCTTTCAGCCTACATTTTACAGGACATCCCTAGTGAGATTCCAAGATTAGATTACTAAAAATTGAATTACTGAAGTAAATGGCATAGTTATTTTAAGTATCTTACTACATTTGCCATATTTATTTCTAGAAAGATGTCAATTTGCCAGCAGCATGTGAGAGAACCAGTCTCGCCATTTCCCTTGCCAGAACTAAGTATAATCATTAAAAGAAGTATTTGCTAATTGTGTGAGTGGAAAATGAGATTAGATTTTACAGCATCATGGATATCAAGGCCAAGAGTTTGAATTTAATTCTGAAGATAATGAGAAACCCATAAAAGATTTTTGATCAAGGGAACAAATATCTAGATCAGCCTTTTGAAAAAATTAATGTTTGAAGCAAGGAGTAGGCTGTGATGAGTTTGGCAGTGCTGGGAACACACAGTGCTTGGGAATGGGGAGGTTGTTGAATTCACCTGGGACATCACTGTTCAACAGAGCTCTCCACCGTAACAGTGATATTCTGTTCTGCTCTGCATGATGTTGGCATAAGCTTTCTCTTTCAAGGACTGGGAATATACCATCTAGCAAGTAAAACACAGGCCTCGGGCCTTTGAATTTACTGGGTTTAAATCTAAATAGCCACATGTGGCCATTGACTGTAGTATCCAAAAGCACAGAGCCAGAGCCAGAGCAATAGGTACTCAAGATGGAAGACATTTATGAAGCTAGAGAGAAGAAAGCAAAGGCAGACTGAAAGAACAGATTCTGTGACTGTCTAGATGCACTAGATGAAGGAGAATCTTTGCAGAGATTGAGAATCAGAAGGAAATGAAGGGTGATAATTTCAGTCCACAAGAGAAAAGAATTCAGAGAAGACAATAAGGAAGGGACAGCCACCCCACTCTCTCTCTTGTGCTCTTTCCCTTGTTCTCCCTCTTCCTCTCTCTCCTTCTCCCTCCCTCTTTCCTTTTTCCTTTCTCTTTCCTTCCTTCCTTCCCTGAACTCCATCGATACATACATTCTAATGGACATTGGAAAATGAGAAAAAGATTTGAACTGATGAAAACGTCATAGGCCGTGTTTTCCCAAGCATATTGATCTCTATAAAAATGTGGCGAGCTGTTAGTTTTAAACATATGTATCAGACCTACAAGCACAAGCCTGCCACTATCAGAAATTCATGAAAAGAAACCTGTCCACATAATAGAAAACTAAGTGAACTCCAGAAGAATGGTAAGTTGCCTCCATAAAAGAAAGACAGTGTGTGTTCGTGAGAGGATATGGGTCAAGTAGCAGTGGCTCTGTGGCAAAAATGTGAGTGTAATGGAAAGGAACAAAATTTAATGAAGGTTGAAGACTCAGCCAAGCAAGCAAATGTTGTCTAAATAAAGCTAAACAATGGCATTAATTAAATCCACATGGATGGAACAATTATGGGGATCCAAGAAAAGGATTCATTTTCATCCAAGCCTTTGCATGACTCATATCATCTCAACCTTAGGGTCTCAGTCCAAATCCAGCAATCTAGATGTCTGATTCCATACACCTCTTTCCTGTGACTATCTACAACTTAAATCTGTTATTTTCATCCATAATTGCCACATTGTTTGCCAATATGTCGGTCTCCATGGATACTGAAATCTACAAGTCTTTTGGGTCACTTTTTGTTTATTCTGTATCTAGGGTAATTTGTGCTCTAAGAGGTGCTCAGTAATTTGGGATGAATACAGTGGCTGTTACTCACCAGATTGACGGTCCAGAGAACTGAAGAAATATTCTACCAAGATCAAAGTTAACCTGAAAATAACAGCTAAGTAAATTCTCATTCAATTAAACAAGAACAGGCTTTGTAGGTCCAGGGTGGACAACTGACAGTCTTACTTTCTGAAACTTTACTCAACCAAAAGTAATTTCTTCCATCTCCAGTAAAGAAATACCGTATTAATGAGAATAACTGTTTGACTCCAAAGAACGAGGAGATCTGGGGTATTTTTCAAAACAGCTTCATTCCAAGGTAACAAAAAACTGGAAATTGCAAATTATAATCTTCAAAAAACACTGATTGATTTTGGGCATATGATATGGACACAAATACAATATCCTTGATCATGTGGTATCTTCATGGCTTATTATTCACTCCACTATGTAGCATGAATCTTAAAAGGTCTTATTAATAAAACAAACTGGAGCTAGGTATTGGGATAAATGCTGAAAGATCAGAGAAACAGAACAGGCCACAGCTAATCTCACCTTGCCAACTTCTCAGTCGATCTTGTTTCCTCAAACTGGAAGCCTCTGAGTCCTCATCTGGAATGAATCTCAGTTGAACTGCTGCTAAAAGCCTAAAAGCTTAACCAGGCTCTAGTTCCTAGTTTTCACACCTTATATACCTTTCTGCTTCCTGCCATCACTTCCTGGATTAAAGGCATGTATCACCATGCCTGGCTGTTTCCAGTGTGGCTTTGAACTCACAGAGACCCTAATGGATCTCTGCCTCCAGAATGCTAGGATTAAAGGTGTGTGTGCCACCATTTTCTGGCCTCTATATCTAGTGGCTGTTCTGTTCTCTGACCCCAGATAAGTTTATTAGGGTACACAATATATTGAGGAGCACAGTATCACTGCACTACTACTTAAGGCAAAGCTTCTCCTTAGCTCACCAAGATTAAGAATGATCACATGTAGGTAGTCCAGTGAGAATGAAAGAGAATATGTGTGTTCATGTATGACTGAATGGACACTTTTAATCTTCTGGAAATAGGAATTCCAAAACCACTGTCTTTCCCTTAAGCCTTTAAAAATCTCACATTTGCAGCAATGGTTTTATTTTTCTTTTTTTCAATAACAAAGTGAGACAGGAAAAGCATAAAGCATCCCCAGCATGTGAGCAACGATATGTCCTTCCAGTCAGGACACACAGTTACTAAAAGTTAGTCTGATGCTCAGTTGGAACATGTTGTTCTCTCAGAAACAGAAGCTTAGAGAACACCAACATCAGAAAGAATCACTGAGATCATGACAACTGAGTAAAGACAAGTCTACTAAGCAACTCAAGGCACAGTGTCTCCTCATTCATTGAGTGACTTCTTCCAGGTCAGCTTCCTCTTCATGCTGGTGTGTTCTCCATGAAAGTAGATGAACTGAGTGATTGTTCACTGAATTTCCATGTCTTCACAGCCTAATCTCCCAGTAAATGTCTAAGAAAGACTGTTACCAAAATACCACTAAGCTTGTGTTCTAAGTTCTAACTCACTGCAACCAAAGTGACTCATAGATGCTGTCAAGGCAAAAAAATCCTACTAGATGAAGTTAAAATAGGCAAGGACCATCTCATTGAAGTCCATGGTAGAGGAGAAAGCTGCTGAATATCATCTGGTTACATTGGAGGCAGGAGAGATTTTAAATGTTATGGTAAAGGAGTGAAAGGCGAGTGGAGGAGCTCATGAGAAGAGGTCAATTGGTGTTACTACTCTATTTGTATTAGATAGTTGGTGCTGATAAAAGTTAACTGTAGCTAGAGTTTTCCTGCCTGGCCCACAGTCAGGACAAATCTCTTTCACCTGTCAGTCCCACAGCCGCTCAGACCCAACCAAGTAAACACAGAGACTTATATTGCTTACAAACTGTATGGCCATGGCAGGCTTCTTGCTAACTGTTCTTACAGCTTAAATTAATCCATTTCTATAAATCTATACCTTGCCACGTGACTCGTGGCTTACCGGCATCTTTACATATTGCTTGTCATTGTGGTGGCTGGCAGTGTCTCTCTGACTCAGCCTTCCACTTCCCAGCTTTATTCTCCTCCTTGTCCCGCCTATACTTCCTGCCTAGCCACTGGCCAATCAGTGATTTATTTATTGACCAATCAGCAGCACACTTGACATACAGACCATCCCACAGTAGTTAACCACCTACTTACAAAGAAGACTGGAAGTGATGGGTAGCTTTCCTGTCTTCTCTGGATCTACGTTCTGAAGAAATGCCTCACATGTTCTTGAGAAAGGGCTTTCTTGGTTATAAATCTACCAATGCTGACACAAGATTTACTCCTCAAAATGATAGAGAAAGATCTTAAAATAGCAAGTTTTCTGAGATGCTTTTAAACAATGAAAGCCAAGTGCCTAGACTCAGGAATAACTTTATGTAAAGTTCAGTCAATAAGGAGAGTTTTAAGTCCATTTAATCAGTCCAGTACCCATCAAGTCTGTCTGTCAGTCTGTCTGCCTGTCTGCCTGTTTCCTTTTAATAACAAATACATCAGTTAGTAACACATACAACATGTTCAAAGGAGAGAAAGGGTATTTTAATTCTATTTCCATTCCTGTAATTAAACATCCTGACCAAAAGAAAAAAGGAAAAAAAACATCATGTTCTGTGGAATTTTAGTTGAAGATATGCTACATTTGTTTATGCTGTGGAACATTTTTGTTGATGCAAAGATGTGTTGCATTCTTTTATGTTGCATTTGTTTAACTCTGTGGAACTTGTTACTTTGCCTGTCTAAAACACCTGATTGGTCTAATAAAGAGCTGAACAGCCAATAGCTAGGCAGGAGAAAGGATAGGCAAGGCTGGAAGGCAGAGAGAATAAAGAGGAGGAGAAATCTGGGAAAGAAGATCAAGGAACGAGAAAAGGAGGAGGAGAGGAGGACATCAGGGCCAGCCAGCCAGCTACACAGCAAGTCATGGAGTATGAAGTAAAGAAATGTATGTAGAATAGAGAAAGATAAAAGCCCAGAGGCAAAAGGTAGATGGGACAATCTTTTTTCTTATGGCATTTTCTTTTTTAAGAAATTTTTTATTCATTTTATATACCAACAACAGATCTCCCTCTCATTCCTCCTCCAGTTTCTGCCCCCTACTGCCTTCCTCCCCAGCTCACCCCCCAACTCCTCTGAAAAGGTAAAGCTTCCCATGGGGAGTCAGCTAAGCCTGGTACATTCAGTAGAAAGACAGGACAATTTAAATTAAGAAAAGCTGGCTAGTGTGGTGGTGGCGCATGCCTTTAATCCCAGCACTCAGGAGGTAGAGACAGGTGGATCTCTATGAGATCAAGGCCAGTCTGGTCTACAAAGTGAGTTCCATGACAGTCACAGCTGTAACACAGAGAAACTCTTTCTTTATAAAAAAAAAAAAAAAAGCTGGCTAGAAACAAGCCAAGCTAAGGCTAGGCATTTATAAGTAATAATAAGTCTCCATGTGTACTTATTTGGGAGTTGGGTCATGGGCCCCCCTCAAAAGGGAAAAAGAAAAAAAACTACACTTATGAAAGAAAGAGCTTCTCTTGCTCACAATTCCAGGTTCCATTCCATCTTGGTAGAAAAGTCAAGACAATAACAAGTTGGAGCAGGTGGTCACATGACATCCGTAGTCAAGAGGAAAGAACAATGAATTCATGTATGTAAGCCTCTGTTTAGTTCATTTTCCCCTTTTTTATGTAGTCTAGAACCCCAAACCAGAGCATAGTGCTATCCACTCAGATAAGTCTGCCCACTTCAATTATTGTAATCAAGACAATCCAGCATAAACAAGCACAAAGGCCAAACAATATAAAATCTCCATTACTGGGACTCTTTGCATCCGGTGATTCTAGGTTGTATCAATTTAACAATTAAAACTAAGCATCAAGGAGAGGGAGGATGGAGAGAGAAAGAGAGAAAAATTGATTCAGTAACTGGAGAAAAATCACAGTTTATTTTCCATCCATGATTAACCCAAGCCATTCTTCTCAAATTAGAAGAAAATTTGTCCTATTCATATTTAGTATAACTTTTTGGTTCGTTGACAGATTCCAAATATGAATAAGTTCATGTCTCTCCATGCTGAATGACTGGCTCTCCTGAGCCCATTATTTGGCAAGAGAAATTTTGTTTTGATGCCACAAAAACATCTGATGTTCCATGGTACCTACTTGGCAATCATCCTCTCTTAGTGGTCATTGCTATGGATATGACTAAGCTCCTAATAATATTAATGTCTGTTTAATGTCTCACAGTTTTAATTAGACAAAATATATTTAAACATGTTCCATGTAAGAGTTTAAAGCAAAACTTACAAGAATACAGACATTCTTGATACCTACTTTACTGAGTCTCCTCTAAAGGTTCTATACTTTGCCCATTTTATCAATGTTATTTATAATATAAATGGTAAACAGAAAAAGTTTAAGTATAGATCATGGGTCCATAAATTATAGCCTGCAAATCAAGTCCAGCTTATGTCTGTTTTTGTCAATATGGTTTAAAGGCAACATAGCTATGCCCATTCCCTTGTTTAGTGGTTTTTGAAGCGACAATGACAGAATTGAGTAGTTGTGACAGGCCATCTGCACAGCAAAGCATGAAATATTTACTATCTAGTCCCTTGTATAAAAAGTGTTGCAATTCAGATCTGGGTTAACAAGTAGAAAATTAACCCAACAGAGACATGTTTAAATTTTTTAGCTATGAAATCATGCATGACTAAGTTTCTGTATCACATTGTGCTATATAACCTCGCCCAGCTCCCAGTAACATCCCAGTAACATGCACCTGGATGCACACAGATTGTGACTTCCTCAACTACCTCTGCCCAGACCAAGATGATGACAGAGCCGTGCTCAGGACCAAGCTCTTGCGGCTGAACTAGGCAGTTACCAGAGAATAGGAAGAGAGGAGCAAACGTGAATCACACCAACTGTTTTGTGTTTTTCCTAAACATCTCACCCAGACTGCCACTTCCCTTCTGTTTATTAAACAATTTCCATCAGGTTTCTTTTTGATCAGATACAAGTTCTCTTAGTTCTACCAAGAAAAAATATGCTAAAGACGTATGTATATGTTTAAATTCTTCAATGACTTTCCAGACCAATTCTCATCCTGGGCTGGCTGAGCTGAATGTCCTGTGAGAAAGAGACGAATGTCAAACACAGGCTGTGATATCAAACGTTTGACATTCATCTCTTTCTCACAGGACATGATACCCAACAGAGGTAGCTACGTTCGCCAAGACCTCTTAAAGATGCCTATTCCCGAATGAGAACAGGAAAGGCACCAGCTCTGACAAGTTCGTCTCCCACAGAGCAAGGTCCCATCGAAGGCGCAGGAGAAGAAGTGTGGGATCCTTGCTTTGAAACTTCTCTTAGTGCAGCCTAGGGATAGTCAGCCCCTCAAAGAATTTTGGGGTGTCTGTGAATTCTGACCAGCGACGTTCACCATTCTCTTCTCAAGGAAAGTGAAGGGAAGGCTTCCTACCTCATCCCTGTGAGAAGTGAAGCTGTCGCTGTACGTGACAGAAAGGAAATAAAGGTGCTACTGAGGCCACTGTGCACCCTCAGTGAGAAAACAGTGAGACACAGATCTACCCTTCCCCACCCAGTTCCTATCTTTGTATTCCTCAGGTAATACCCTCTCAGAGGACAAAGTCAGCAGCCGACCAATGAGGCGGGGTGCAGAGTAGCATGCTACAGGCTGAGAAAAAGAAAAGGTGTTATCAAGATGCCTCCAGGATCCCACCTGTGCTCCAGAGGAAGGGAAGTGGGGCCTGAAATCTGCTCTTTGCACTTTCAAACACCCAGTCCAACCTTCTCTAGGGTCTGCTTTGTCCAAGGAGCAGAAGCATATGGACACTGAAAGGAGACTGTGGAGAGCAACAGTGTTGGTGAAGTAAGAAAGTTAAAAGAAGAGAAAACCCTTCAAATGCCAAAACAAGAGAATGAAGACACTTACGTGATCCATGAGGGAAGAGACCCACCAAGATAGTGATATGTGTAGATGAGTGCTCCTGGCTTTGAGAAGTATCTTGACATCATACCTCCTCCAAGGAAAGCCAACAACATAAGAACACCTCCTTTCAGGTGGCAGCCACTGCAGTCTGGCTCCTCCTTCAAGCTTAGAGGTGTAAGATGCAGTGTACTGTCCCTAACTATGTAACAATCCCTGTGGCTTTCTGTTGTAACTTCTCAGACCCGTGTGATCTGTACCTCTAGCAAACTTTCTTTGAATGGCGCTAATATGAATTGTCATGTTAGACCCAGACTCTTAGACAAAAATGGGTATCCTAAGTAATAAAGAGTATACAATTGTCTGCAATTTGCCTTTTAGCACATTTTTCTTAAGAAACATGAAGTGGTACCAATGTGTCTCGACAGAAGAGAAGTGAAGAAATTACCAGAAGTTCTAAGCTATTGTTAATTACATTTATATTAAGAATTAGTCCTTGCCCTGGAGGAGATGGGAATGGGGGGTGGGCTGGGGGAAGGGGGGGCGGGAGGAGGGAAGTCAGGGGAATCCCTGGCTGATATGTAAAATTAAATTAAATTATAAAAGAAAAAAAAGATGTCAACAATGAAGGGAAAAAAAAAAAAGAATTCATTGGAGGGTCTAGTCCAGTCTGTGGCCCTCTACGTAAACAAAGACAGCTGTGTAGCTTTATCTGCCTAAAGGGCCCCTGGCAGTAGGATCAGGATCCATCCCTGGTGCATGAGCTGGCTTTTTAGAGCCCACTACCTATGGTGGGACAACTTGCACAATCTTGAGGCAGGGAGAGGGGCTTGGACCTGCCTCTACTGAATGTACCAGGATCTACTGACTCCCCATGGGAGGCCTTACCTTCTTATCAGAGGGAATGAGGGGTAGGTAGGTTGGGCCTAAAGGCTGGAGGGGCAGGAGGAGGGAAGAGGAGGATCTGTGATTGATATGTAAAATGAATAAAAAATTTCTTAATAATAAAAAGAAGAATTCATTGGAGAGATAGTTCTGTGGTTAAGGTTGGTGATACTCTATTATGAAGACCATAGTTCAGATTCAAGCATTTATGTTGGATAGCTTACAAACATCTGTAACACCAGCTCCATGGTATCTGATGCACATGGGGTGGGGGGGGGGGAGAGAGAGAGAGAGAGAGATGCCATACATATTCATTCTCATTC
Organism: Peromyscus californicus insignis; assembly: GCF_007827085.1. Classification (NCBI taxonomy): domain Eukaryota; kingdom Metazoa; phylum Chordata; class Mammalia; order Rodentia; family Cricetidae; genus Peromyscus; species Peromyscus californicus. Next base: position 22,901,816 of record NW_026294617.1, on the reverse strand, counting down.
TCTCTCTTTCTCTCTCCCTCTCTCCCTCCCTCCCTCCCTCCCTCCCTCCGGCCCTCTCCACCCCCGTCGTCTCTCTCCCATTTGTGGAATCCATTTTCTGACCACTGAAATACCACACCAGAAGTGACTTACATATTATGGAAAAGGTGAATTCTCTACAGACCCAAGGAAGCTGCACTTACATCATGGTTGAGAATATACGGGCAAATGCCAGAATTAACCATGGGATGAACACACCACCCATTATCTTGAAAGACGTAACAAAAGTATCAGTATTTAGCTTTTCTTTTCTGGGTAATGACATATCTGGATGTCTGAAACCCCTATGATCACCAAGAAGTTCACCAACCGTCCTGACCCAAAAGCTGAGAGCACTTGTGGAAGGAAATCACAGCCTGCCTATGTGGGGAGCCACGCAGCTGGAGTTTGCGAAAATCAGGAACAAAAACACCAGCTGAAACAAAAGTCAGAGTACGCTGAGGGCTCTGAGTAGCCAGTTTTTTGATACAACTTTTCTAAACCAAACTACACAGACATTCTCCATAGCAACTCTAAGAAAACTCTAACAGATGTTCAGCAGGTGAGGGCACTTGCCATCACACCTGACTACCTAAGTTGATTCCTGGGACACACAGCAGAAGGAGAGAGCCAACTTCCACAAGTCGTCCTCTGACAAACACAGGAGAGTGTGTGTGCATGCGTGTGTGCATGCGTGCGTGCATGTGTGTGTGTGTGTGTGTGTGTGTGTATGTATGTACAAAACAAATAAATAAGAATACAATTTGAAATATTTTAAATAAAAATATAAAAAAGAAACTTCTCACAACAATGAGAAACCCAACAAACATGACGAATCCAGGCTGTTATCACTAATTACTAGACTAAACCACTTTATACTTTGCAGCCATTTAAACCACAGATAGTTTAGTTTGCATCTAACACCTTTCTACTTACTTTTCATGATAGCCTTAACACTCCTCCCTCCATCACACACACACACACACATACACACACACACACACACACACACACACACACACACACCCCACATACTCACATGTATACACATGCATTTTCCTTTCTTCTCTGAGCAAATATTTTCCTTCACATATTTTCACATGCCCTTTCTTCTCTGACATCCTTCCCTATCATGGACTTGATTCCTTAGACATGTTCAGGTTTATCACTGCCTCTACTAAGGCAACTAATCCCACCACTATTTTTTATTCATGTGGTGTAGCTATTCTGGGAGTGTGTTGAAATGAAAGTGATCCGAATTCTATTATCTTTCATATTATCTTCTGGTCCAGGTTCGATCTATCTATTAAATGTCACTCTGTGAATACAGCTGTTCAATTAGAGCGAATAGAAAACATAAGAATGAGGAGTCTATTTTCATTATCCCATTTACACACCCAGAAATGTGTAAGCCATGAGGAATACATGCTGAAGAGGAGGTAATGCTGCCAGAATGTGGAAAGTTCCTGTGCCCAAGCAGAAATGCCTGGTTGTCCAGATAAGAGGAGCAAGGGTCTGAAAGAGGAATAGATGCCCAGAGACACCCACCTCCACATATATTACTTCATTCTACCTGTCACTCAGAGATACCTGTGCCTCCCCTGCTACCTATAAAAGAAACATCTGGCTTTGCTAAGATATCTACATACTATTTCTTCTAAAATTTTTCAATTTTTTTTTTAACATTTTCATCTGTTTCCTAAGAGACCTGGGTTTTCACAGATGTAAGCATTATAGAAATACCACATAGAAAAGTGTCAAAGACTATGTGTCAGGTGGTTCACATGGTGAAGGTTCTGAATGCTTACACAAAAGTCAAGAGTCTTTAGAAGAGCAGGAGAAAAATCCCAGAGAGCTTGCTCAAAAGCTCCTTGAAAAGTCTGCCATTCTGCTGTGATAAAAGCTAACAGAGGACGATGGAGAGCTGGTACCAGCCAGGATTCTGGGAGCTTCCTGAGAATGAAGGAGCCCGGTTGAATACAATTTTTGGATCTCAAGGGGAAAAAAATCCATGTAAGAAATAAGAACAATTTTGTAAGGTGAGGCCCCATGTATGAGTATTTACATGGCAGGGCTGCAGAATATATTTAAAATATAGGTGCTAATATATGTGTTTACCTGGGGCTTGAATCCCACAGGAAGAATCTGGCAAAGGGCTTATTACGCTACATAAACCAATTGTATAAGCTTATTATAGACTTTAGTGAAATTCTTAGTCAGAATCGTAGAAATATTTATAATTATCAAATTGTACCTTACCTATCCTAAAAAAGAGTTTAAAGCTTTTTATAAAAATATAATCCTTTCCTTAGTAACGTTGCTATTGCTGTTAAAGACAGAAAATTTGGATAAAGAGAAAATGAGACCTGAATCACGAAGTACAACAAAGTTGGTTTATAGCTAGATGGTGAACTTGACCCTAGGCTTTCTGGCAAGCACCGTCAAGTGGGAAAGCAGCAGGCTCAAGTGTGGAAGGTGACTTCCCAGAGCCTGGGATGTCCCCTAAGCTCTGAGGATGCTATACAGACCCAGTGGCTACACAGAAACAGGCTCAGACATGGACTCCAGACATACGGTTGATTCCATGACAGCACATATGTTGCTGAAAAGCTTCCAGAACTGGTTCTTCAATAAAGGACATGTGCAGAAGAAGCAGGCTCTTTTGAAGGACATCCTCACAAACTCGAAATTCCTCTCCAGAATGTGATAATTCCCCCAACTCAAATATCACAGGACCTGCAAAATGTCTAACTACCATTTATGCCCAAACAACAGAAGCCAACACTGTAGTGGGTAGCCATTTGATCTGGAAGTTCCAACCCCCATTGAGACTTCGGCAACTGTCACGCCTACAAGGCGGGGCCAAGGGAGGCACCTGGGGACCTGAGATCTGGATCGGCGGGCGCTCTCTCCGTTCCTGGACCCTGGATAGTGGAGGTGGGCCAAGCAGAGCTCCAGAGAACACCGTTGGACTGTGATACACCTTCCCCAGACCCCGCGACCTACCTATCCCTTAATTTGTAAGTTACGCCATTAAATAAATCTCCTTTTGACTACGTGGAGTGGCCTTAATAATTTCACCGGTACAGCACCTCCCCTTTTCACCGTCCAATCAACAATCAGCTTCTCCCCCTCCCTTCCTATAAATCTTTAGCTATCAACTATTTGAAAGAAACATGTGAGTTTGATCTTCTAGTACCTTAATGATTGTCTCAAAACAAAGACAATTTTTCTTTTTGCATAAACCTACTGCCAAAGTATTGGCTTGTGTGCTTGTTGTTCAGGAAGCCATTGCTGGGTGTCACATCCAGTCTGGTCATGGTCTCCACCAGAGGTTCCCTTTTCTCTACCATTGTTTATTGAAAGTCTGTATGTTGTTGTATTTGAAGATATACTGGAAAAAGACATTATCATCAATGACAAGTTTAAAAACATCCCAGGTAATCTGGAAAAGTACATCTTTGATACCAAAAACAATACCACCCTTTACATGGTAGAGCCTATGCTATAGTCTATAACAGCTCTACAATTTGTGAAATATATGATTGCACATGACTGATTCTTACGGCATTTCTTGATATTAAATGAGGGTATAATGATAGAGAAAGGTTGATAACAACTATGAGTCAAAGCAATATGACTAAAGCATATAGTTCCTGTGAAACTTTGCTTGAGTGAAAGGTTTCATTTTAAACCTTAGGTCCTAGAGCAGTATCTAAATGGAGTGCATGTCTTCTATAGCCTTCAACCACTATTGATTCTCCTAAACTTCTGAGCCAATGTGTTCAAGGCGATAACTACTTAAAGAGTAGATACTCTGTATTACATATGACTGGTTTATCATAAGCAGAATGTGGGTTTTAAAAGTCCAGACTGGACCATACGGCTCAGCTGACACCCTTCTACTTGCAATACCAACACTGGACACCACACATGCCCACACATCCTCTGCTCCTTCGGGGAATAGTTACAATTCAGTTGCATTGGTCTCTTCTTAGATTGAAATTGCCCTGAATAAAAATAAAAAGCCTCATTAATATTTAAATAGAATAAGTCCTTCATAAAGTTTCATTCTAGCTAATTCATTCTGTAAATTTTGGCCAAGTCAAGCATTGCATAGGAAAACGTGATACGGCTGCTAATACAATTAGAGGTCAGCTCGGCTCCACTCTGTAAAGCAAAGGAAAGGATAGCCTTAATCCGTGACAATAAACTATAGCATGAAAGCCAGAGCACAGAAAAATCATGGAATTGTGAACAACTACACCATAACTTATAACTAACAGAATATATGCTATAAATGACAACAAAAGATGTCTATATGAATGTAATAATGCCCATATGTTTTGTGGAAATTGGCATATGCTACTTCAGGGGGGAATTAAATGGGACCTTTTATAGTCACTGTTGCCTATCAGATATTTTCCACTTCTATTCCTGACTGTAGGGCCTCAATTTTGTTCTATGATTTTCTATAAGAGTCAGAATCTCTATCTATGAAGGGGCACACACTATTTTTAGAGCCTTACAGTTGTCCTGGTCTCTGTTATAGCTATACATCTCTGCAGTTTTAATGTAAATGCGTCATTCAACAATGTGGAAATAAATGGGTTTGGCTGTGACCTAAAAATCCATTTTTACAAAAATAGATATCTAGGTCTGACCCTCAGGCTAGGGTTCACAGAGTTCTTAGAAGCGAAACACTTTCCAGACCCTTGGTGTTAATCCTTTGGTAGAAAGATGCGAGGACAGTCCTGTTCTTTGACTGCCAAGTTCTTTCTGATGGGCACATCGTCCAGTTTGAAGCCAAGAGGCAGGAGAGCATCTGCAAGTTTCCCGTTCCTAAGGAAGCACCATCAGAAGAAACAGGCTCTGGGTGCTTCCCACTGTGATAGATGCCATCAGCTCCGCAAACATCACACTTGGGGGGCTGAGCTTACAGGCAAAGCCATGAAGACAAGCAACTAAAGAGCCACAGAAAAGCAGAGCCAACATCTGGAAATACAATGGTTGAGCCCATTGGAGGTCACAGCTTAAAGCTGTAAGAGAGAAGGAAAGGGAGAGAGGGAGGAAGAAAGAAAGATCAGAGGAGGGAGAGGAGAGAGAGAAGAATGAGAGAGAGAGAAAGAGACAGAGACAGAGAGAGTTTACATAAGTATGTAAAATATGACTCTGGGTTTATAGCCAAAGAATCTTATTTAAAAGTTTGAGCATATCCTCTTACTCTAGGCATCAAAAAAGTATTATTTTAAATGTGAAAATAGGAAAATCTGACAAACCATCTTGAGATGAAGTTGGTGGATATAAATCATGACAATGTGTAATATCTCCATTACGCTCCAAGACAAATTAATTACGCATCTATGAAATTGAAAGTCAATTTTAATGAAACTCCCTCTTTCTTTCCAGAGAATGTCACTTCATCTAAGGAGTTGATAATAAACCAATGAACAGTCCTGAGTTGTCTTTCTTCTGAAATCTGCACATTGCCCGAATGCTCTTGTTACAGTCCTCAACTGTGGCAGGAGCTTGTTCCAATATTACCCCACTCTGTGCCTTAACAATGTGCTATTGGCAATACCCCAGGAAGAGGCAGAACCTGCCCTTCTTACCCTTAAGTCTGAGAGAAGCTTTGTACGTGCCTAACAGATAGGATTCACCAAAAATGATAGAGCTTCCCTTTGATGGGTAGTCCATAACTTCACTATAGCATCTGACTTAGTTTCCTGTCATATAGAAATAGTTGTCTTTGAAATCCAACCATGTTGAAAGGAAGTTAAGGCAGCAGGGGGAAGACAGACGTGAGTGGTCAAGCTAAGAGTTGATTGGGCTCACAGCCAAGAGTCAGTGTGTACCACCATATTTGCAGGTAAATAAGCCTTAGGATGATTCCATCATATTCAAAGGATTATATTTAAGTCATGCACATGCTATTTGACACATACAGTAAAATCATTACAATGTATAATATGTATTAGTGTATCTACTTTTTTCTTTTTATTCTTTCTTCTCTCATATAATACATCACAACCACAGCCTTCCCTCTCTCTACTCCTTTCAGTTTCCCCCTCCCACACCTCCGTCTCCCTCAGATTCACTACTCCTCCATTTCCCTTCCGAAAAGAGCAGGTTTCCCAGGGATATCAACCAAACATGGCATATCAGGATGCAATAAGACTAGACACAAGCCCTCATATCAGAGCTGGTCAAGGCAACCAAATAAGGGGTAAAGTGTCCCAAGAGCAGGCAAAAGAGTCAGAGACACTCCCACCCCCATTGATAGGTGTCTCAGAAAAACCCCCAAACTAAACAACCAAGACATATATGCAGAGGACCTAGCAAAGACCCATGCAGGCTCCATGATTGCTGCTTCAGTCTCTGTGAGCCCTTATGAGCCCTGCTTAGTTAATTCTGTGGGCCATGTTCTCCTGATGCTCTCAGCCCTCTGCCTCCTATACTCCTTCCTCCTCCTCTTCTGCCAGGTTCCCTGAGTTCTGCCTAATTTTTACCTCTCGGTCTCTGCATCTGCTCTCATATGCTGCTAGAGGAAGCCTGCCTCTCTGATGATGATTGAGTAAGGAATCAATCTATGAGTATAGCAGAGTATCATTTGGAAACTGTTTTTTTTTTTCTGGCCATTCATGTTTGGTTCTACCTTAGATCTCTGGGCTATCCATCTTGCAATTCCTGGCCATCCTGCCAGTGTCAGACATGGGCTTCTTCTCATAGCATGGACCTCAAGTTAGACCAATCATTGGTTGGCCACTCCCACAATCTCTGCACCACCATTGCTCCAGCACAACTTGTAGGCAAAGGTTTTGTGACTGGGATGGTGTCCCATTCCCACCACTAACGCCTTGTCTTGTTACAGAAGATGGCCAATTCAGGCTCCATATCCTCCATTACTAGGAGTCCTCATTAGGATCTCCCTCATAGGTTCCGGGAAGTTTCCACAACACTAGGTTTCCACATCCCCCAAAAAGGCTCCCCAGTTCCAGTTGTCTCTCCCAATACTCTCTCTCCATCCCTACTGTTCCCATTCCCACCTATCCCCAGTTCACACACAAAGTCTGTTCTATTCCAATTTCCAGGGAGATCCACATGTCTCCCCTAGAATCCTCCTTGTTACTTGGCCTCTCTGGGTCTATGGATTGTAGTGTGATTATTCTTTACTTAAAGAGCTAATATCCACTTATAAGTGAATACATATCATGTTTGTCTTTCAGGGTCTGAGATGATTTTTTTCAAGTTCCATCCACTTACCTAAAATGTCATGGTTTCAGTTTTTTTAAACAGATGAATAATACTCCATCTTGTAAATGTACCACATTTTCTTTATCCATTCTTTGGTTAAAGGACATTTAGGGTGTTTCGAGTTTCTGGCTATTATGAAGCCACTGTGAACATTGTTGAACAGGTGTCCTTGTGGTAGATTTAGGTATATGCCCAAGAGTAGTATAGCTGGGTCTTGAGGTAGATCAATTCCCAATTATTTGAGGAAACACACATATTTTCATAGTGCTGTACAAGTTTGTACTCCCATCAGCAACTGAGGAGTGTTCCCCTTGTTCCACATCCTTGACAGCATGAGCTGTCATTTGTGTTATTGATCTTTGCCATTTTGACAGGTGTATATAAGATGGAATCTCAAAGTAGTTTTGATTTGCATTTCCCTGATGGCTAAGGATGTTGAACATTTCTTTAAGAGTTTCTTAGCCATTTGAGATTCCTTTATTGAGAATTACCTATTCAGATTTGTACCCCATTTTTAAATTGGATTATTTGGTTTGTTGATCTCTAGTTTGTTGAATTATTTGTATATTTTGGATAGTAGCCCTCTATCAGATTTAGAGTTGGTGAAACTCTTTTCCCATTCTGCAGGCTGACATTTGTCCTATTGACAGTGTCCTTTGCCTTGTAGAAGCTTTTCAGTTTCACGAGGTCCCATTTATTCGTTTTGTTTTGTTTTGTTTTGGGGTTTTTTGTTGTTGTTGTTGTTGTTGTTGTTGTTGTTGTTTTATCTTAGTGCCTATGCTATTGATGTTCTGTTCAGGAAGTTCTCTCCTGTGCCAATGTGTTCAGGGGTATTCTTAATTTTCACTTCTATCATGTTCAATGTATTTATTCAGTCTGGTTTTATGTTGAGGTCTTTGATCCACTTGGACCTGAGTTTTATGTAGGGTGATAAATATGGATCTATTTGTATTCTTCTATGTCCAAACATCCAATTAAACCAGCACCATTTATTGGAGATGCTTTCTTTGTTCCATAGTGAATTTCTGGTTTCTTTATAAAAAAAAATAATTGGGTGTCCATAGGTGTGTGGATTTATGTGTGTGGTTTTCTATTTGATTCCGTTGATCAATGTGTCTTGTTTTTATGCCAGTTCCATGTGGTTTTTATTACTATAGCTTTGCAGTACAGCTTGAAATCAGGGATGGTGATACCTCCAGCAGTTCTTTCATTGCTCAGGATTGTCTTAGCTATCCTGGGTTTTCTGCTTTTCTGTATGAAACTGAATGCTGTCTTTTCAAGGTCTGTAAAGAATTATGTTGGAATTTTGATGGGGTTTGTGTTGAATCTGTAGATAGCTTTTGATGGGATGGTCATTTTTACTATGTTAACTCTACCAATCCATGAGAGAGATCCTTCCATCTTCTGATATCTTCTTCAGTTTCTTTCTTCAAACACTTGAAGTTTTTGTCATACAGGTCTTTCACTTACTTGGTTAGGATAAACCCAAGATACTTTGTATAATTTGTGGTTATTGTGAAGTGTTTTGTTCCCCTGATTTCTTTCTCAGTCCATTTGTCATTTGTATATAGGAGGGCTACTAATTTTTTTGAGTTACTATTCTACCCAGCCACCTTGGTGACAGTGTTTATAAGCTGTAGGAGTTCTCTGGTAGAATTTTTGGTGTCTCTTACGTATGCTATCATAATATCTACAAATATCAATACTTTGACTTCGTTCTTTCCAATTTATAATCCCTTGATCACCTTCAGTTGTCTTACTGCTCTTGCTAGAACTTAAAGTACTATATAGAACAGATATGGAGAAAGTAGACAGCCTTATCTTGTTCCTGATTTTACTAGAATTGCTTTGAGTTTCTCTCCATTTAATTTGTTTCCTACAAGCTTGCTGCAAATTGCATTTATTTTGTTTAGTTATATCTTTGTATCCCTAATTTCTCCAAGACTTTTATCATGAAGGATTTATCATGAAGGCTTTTTCCGCATCTAATGAAATGATCATGTGGTTTTTTTTCTTTCATTTTGTTTATATGGTAGTTTACATTGACTGATTATCATATGCTGAACCATCCCTACATCTTTGGGATGAAGCCTAATTCACCATGGTGGATGGTCTTTTTGATTTGTTCATGGATTCAGTTTGTGAATACTTTGTTGAGTATTTTTGCATCTATGTTTATAAGGGAAATTGGTCTGTAGTTCTCTTTCTTTATTGAATCTTTGTTTGGTTTGATTATCAGGGTGACTGTGGTCACATAAAATGAATTTGGCAATGCTCCTTCTGTTTCTACTTTGTGAAATAAATTGAGGAGTGTTGGCATTAACTTTTCTTTGAACATCCAGTGTAGTTCTGTGCTAAAACCATCTGGCCCCAGATTGTTTGGCTGGGAGACTTTCAATGACTGCTTCTATTTCCTTTGGGGTTATAGGTACATTTAAATTGTTTATCTGAACTTGATTAACTTTGTTAAGTGGTATCTATTGAGAAAATTATCCATTTATTTAGATTTTCCAATTTTGTGGAGTACAGGTTTTTAAAGTATGACCTGATGATTCTTTCCTCAGTGTCTGTTGTCATGTCCCCCTTTTTATGTCTGATTTTGTTAATTTGAATATTCCTTCTCTGTCCTTTAGTTAGTTTGTATAAGGGTTTGTTTATCTTGTTGATTTTCTCAAAGAACCAACTCTACCAACTCTTTGGTTCATTGATTCTTTGTATTATTTTCCTTGTTTCTGTTTGGTTTTAACCCCTAGCATGATTATTTCCTTCTTTCTACTCCTCTTGGGTGTGTTTACTTCCTTTTGTTCTAGAGCTTTGAGATGTGCTGTTAACCTGCTAGTATGAGAGCTCTCCGATGTTTTTATATATAGTCATGTAATGCTATGTACTTTATTCTTAGCATCACTTTCATTGTGTCTTATAAATTTAGGTATGTTGTGCACTCATTCTAATTGAATTCTAGGAAGTATTTAATTTCTTTCTCTATTTATTCCTTGACCCAGTAGTCATTCAGAAGAGAGTTGTTCAGTTCCCATGAGTTTGTAGGCTTGCTGTTGTTTCTGTTGTTGTTGAAATCTAGCTTTAATCCATAGTGATCTGATAAAATACAGGGGTTTATTTCAATTTTTTTGTATCTATTGAGACTTGCTTTATGACCAAGCATATGGTCAATTTTGTAGAATGTTCCATGAGGTGCTGAGGAGAAGATACATTCTTTTGTGTTTGGGTGAAATGTTTTGTAAGTATATATTAGGACCATTTGATTCATCATGTCTGTTAGCTCCATTATTTCTCTGTTTAGCTTCTGTTTCAATGATCTGTTCATTGGTGACTGTAGGGTGTTGAAGTCTCCCACTATCAATGTGTGAGGGTCTATGTGTAAGCTTTCGTAATATTTCTTTTACAAATGTGGGTTCCCTTTGGATCATAGATGTTATGAATTGAAAGATCATCTTGGTGGATTTTTTTCCTCTGATAAGTATGAAGTTTCCTTTTCTGTCTCTTTTAATTAATTTTGGTTTGAAGTCTCTTTGTTAGATACTAGAATGGCTACACCAGCATGCTTCTTAGGTCCATTTAATTGGAAAATCATTTTCCAAACCTTTACTCTGAGGTAATGTCTATCTTATGTTGAAGTGTGTTTCTTATATGCAGCAGAAAGATAGATCCCACTTTCACATCCATTTTGTTAGTCTGTCTTTTTATTGGGGAATTGAGTCCAACTATATTGAGTGATATTAATGACCAATGATTATTAATTCCTGTTATTTTTTGGTGGTAGTAGTGGTGGTAGTAGTGTGTGTGTGTGTGTGTGTGTGTGTGTGTGTGTTCGTGTGTGTGTGTGTGTGTGTGTTACTTCTTTTGGTTTTGCTGGTGTGAGATTATTACTTATGTTTTCATGGGTTGGAGTTTTCTTTTTTTTTTAAATTAATTTTTTTTTATTTTGCAATACAATTCAGTTCTACATATCAGCCACGGATTCCCTTGTTCTCCCCCCTCCCGTCCCCCTCACCTTCCCCCCAGCCCCCCCCCCATTCCCATCTCCTCCAGGGCAAAGCCTTCCCCACAGACGGAGATCAACCTGGTAGACTCAGTCCAGGTAGGTCCAGTCCCCTCCTCCCAGGCCGAGCCAAGCAATCCTGCATAGGCCCCAGGTTTCAAACAGCCAACTCATGCAATGAGCACAGGACCCAGTCCCACAGCCTGGATGCCTCCCAAACAGATCAAGCCAATCAACTGTCTCACCCATTCAGAGGGCCTGATCCAGTGGGGACCCCTCAGCCATTGGTTCATAGTTTATGTGTTTCCATTCATTTGGCTATTTGTCCCTGTGCTTTATCCAACCTTGGTCTCAACAATTCTCACTCATATAAACCCTCCTCATTCTCACTAATTGGACTCCCAGAGATCCACCCAGGGCCTAGTCATGGATCTCTGCATCCAGATCCCTCAGTAGTTGGATGAGGTTTCTAGCATGACAATTAGGGTGTTTGGCCATCCCATCACCAGAGTAGGTCAGTTCGGGCTGTCTCTCGACCATTGCCAGCAGTCTGTTGTGTGGGTATCTTTGTGGATTTCTGTGGGCCTCTCTAGCACTTTGCTTCTTCCTATTCTCATGTGGTCTTCATTTACCATGGTCTCCTATGTTCAGCTATGTTCATATCAGCATTGTTTGTAATAGCCAGAACATGGAAACAACCTAGATGCCCTTCAACTGAAAAATGGATAAACAAAATGTGGTACATATACACAATGGAATACTACTCAGCAGAGAAAAACAATGACATCATGAGGTTTGCAGACAAATGGATGGATCTAGAAAAAATCATCCTGAGTGAGGTAACCCAGACTCAGAAAGACAAACATGGTATGTACTCACTCATAGCAGGATACTAGATGTGGAACAAGGATGACTTGTCTGCTACTCACATCACCAGGGAGGCTACCTGGAAAACAGGACCCCAAGAAAGACACGGGGATCACCCAATGACAGAGAAATGGAATGAGATCTACATGAACAGCCTGGACATGAGTGGGGGTAGTGAAAGGCGAGGGTCGAGGGAAAGAGAGCTTGGGGGAGCGGGAGATCCCAGCTGGATCAACAACAGAGAGGGAGAACAAGGAATAGGAGACCATGGTAAATGGAGTTTTCTTTGTAGTATCTTTGTAGGGCTGGATTTGTCAATAGATATTGTTTAAATTTAACTTTAATATGGAATGCCTTGTTTTCTCCATCTATGGTAATTGAAAGTTTTGCTGGATATAGTACTCTGGGTTGGGATCTGTGATCTCTTAAGAGTTTGCAACAAGCCGGCCGGCGCGCACCTTTAATCCCAGCACTCAGGAGGCAGAGGCAGAAGGATCTTTGTGAGTTTGAGGCCAGCCTGGTCTACAGAGCAAGATCCAGGAAAGGCACAAAGCTACACAGAGAAACCGTGTCTCAAAAACAAACAAACAAAAAAAATCGCAACATATTTGTGCAGGCTCTTCTGGTTTTTGAGTTTCCATTGAGAAGTCAGGTGTAATTCTAATAGGTCTACATTTATATATTACTTGCTTTTTTCCCCTGACAGCTTTTAATATTCTTTTTTTGTTTGGTGTATTTAATGTTTTGATTATTATATGATGGGAGGACTTTCTTTTCTGCTCCAGTCTATTTGGTGTTCTGTATGCTTCTTGTACCTTTATAGGTACAAGAACCTTCTTTAGGTTAGGAAATTTTTATTCCATGATTTTGGTGAAAATACTGTCTGTGCCTATGAGCTGGCATTCTTCTCCTTCTTCTATTCTTATTATTCTTAGGTTTGGTCTTTTCATAATGTCCCAGATTTCCTGGATGTTTTGCATCAGGAATATTTTAGCTTTAACATTTTTTTTGATTGATATATCTATTTCTTCTAACATATCGTCAACACCTGAGATTCTGTCTTCCATTTCTTATCCTTTGTTGCTGATGCTTGCATCTGTAATTCCTGTTCAATTACCTAGATTTTTCATTTCCAAAATTCCCTCAATTTGTGTTTCCTTTATTGCTTCTGTTTCTGTTTTCAAATCTTGAACAATTTTATTTGCTTCCTTCAACTATTTGCTTTTCTTGGCTTTCTTTAAGAAATTTAGTCATTTCCTCCTCCAGTTTTTTTGTTTGTCCTTTCCTCAATTTCTTTAAGGCATTTATTCACTTCTTCTTAAGGACTTCTATCATCTTCATAAATTTGGTTTCAAGGTCTTTTTCTTGTATTTAAACTATGTTGGAATGACCAGGACTTGCTGTAGGAGAATATCTGGACTCTGATGGTGATATACCGCCCTGGTTGTGGTTGATTATGCTGTTGATTGTGTTGCTGGTGTCCAGAAATCTGGGTCTGAGGTGATTATAGGTCTGGGTGCTGGTTTCTGGATTTGTCTTTGTTGAATAGGTGGTTTGTTCCCTGGTTTCTGTTTCCTCTCTGGTCTTCTGGCCTTTTTGGACTCTGGTTGAGCAGGGTTTCTCCACCCAAGTTGGGGGCTGGACTTCTGGTGGCCTCTTGTTGAGCAGGGTTTCTCCACCCAAGTTGGGGGCTGGGACACGGTGACAACGAGGGGAAAGGAGATTGGGAATAGTGTTGAGGGGAACCAAGAAGTTGGAGAAGGTCTGCAGGTGGGTGGCCTACCTGGAGTTCTGGTGGCCTGCTTGGCCTCTGATTCATCAGGGAGTCTCCACCCAAGTTGGAGGCTGTTTCTCAGAGATAAGGAGGGGAGGGATATTAGGGATAGTGTTTGGGGATAGAGAGGGGCACTAAGAGAGTGGAAGAGGTCTGCAAGCAGGCAGCCTACCTGACCTTCTGGCAGGCCTGGTCTGTGTTTGGGTAGTGGGGTATCTGCCTGAGGGAACTAAGAGAGTGGTATCTATAATTTCACAGTAATATTTTTGGCATATATACATGCTATAAAAGTAACCAAAATCTTCTGTTTAACAAAATATTCTGGTCCAACACATTTCAAACAACTTCTGCATCTTCCACTTGAGGATGCAGGTACTATACGGACTTGAAAATACCGATCCCTGATAAGTACTGATCACAGAGAGAGATAATAAACAATGTAATCTCTGATATCAAGTTTTTGTTAAGTAGTGGCAGAAAATAACACAACTTCCATGGGAAAGGTTCTTTGTTGTAAAAAAAAAAAAAAAAAACACATTTTTATGACATTATTTGGGCTTTGTTTCCCATATCCTGCAGGATGTCCATCTATGCCACTTGACAGTCTTCTATACTTAGGGCTATTTGTCTCCAAAAAGTCTTCTTCCATCCTCCCATCCCCAACGTGACTTTCTCTCATACCGTATTGCCCCATTTTCCTTTTTCCCCTCTTTGTAGATATCCTTCTATCGCACAGAGAGGGAAGAGAGAACTCTATTTTTCCCAATGCTCTTGCTATGATATAACAGACTCTACTTTGCCAACCTGCAAGTTTTCCCTTTTGTTTCTCAAAAGCCTGTTTGGAGGGTAAGGAGATCACTGGCTGATTGCTTCTTGCTGCTTCTAGTCCCATGAAACAATTCTCCATCTCCCCAGAGGCAACATTGGCATCTGTGATTGACTAGAGAAAAGCTTTGGGAAGAAAAGGGGAGAAGTGAACGAACAGACATTAATATTTCAGCATGCACTGTCACACATGCTCCTGGCCACAAAGAAACCAAGACAAGAGGATTCAGGTGACTAAGCTTTAACATCTCACATAAAAAATGATGCCAAATAATATCAAGGAAATACATGGGCTGCTTGAAATTCTGCTGGAAAATAAATTGAGGTTGTCTAGCTTTGATTCAAGGTTTAGTAGAACAATCATTGTGTTTGTGTTACAGACTACCTCAAACACCTCACTGTTAGAGGAACACAGAGGGAGCTTTCCGGTAACCCAAAGAGGTCGTGATAAGAACTTAGTGTCATCTCTGCTAACCTAAAGCATGGTATAGTATTTTTCAATCCCTTCTTATTTGTGCTAAGCCATATGGGAGATGTGCAAGCAACTTAAGATATACATTAAAAGTAAAGGAAAGTCTTGGTTTGCAGGGACTTTAGTATGACTGACTTCAAATGCACCAGTACATCTTTAGTGGCTACTCTGTTCCTGTTAGCATCACCCATGAAAAAGAGGATCAGTAATGATGAAAAGGTTGTAATAGGCCTCTACCACCACATAGCACATAGCAAGCTAGGGAACAAGAAAAGCTAGGGAACAAGAAAAGGTAGCTGACCCAAAGCCAAGGCAGCAAAGGTGAGGATGAACTTTGAGATAAAACTAAGTAAAACAAAGATATATTTGACATAAAAAAAGGACTTCATAGGTCATCTGGTTTACTCCCTCCCTCTCATGTTCTTATAAAGCCTCCTGGTAGCTGACCATCCAACCTGGAAGTTGACCATCCAACCTGTTTTTTGCATATACTACTGCATGCACACTTCCCAAAGCAGCTTAACCCAGTTTTAAACTGTTCCATCTAGAAGAGAAGTTCCTCTTTTAGTGAGCTGCAGCTTACCATCTTACAATCTTTTCAGTCCTGTCCCTCCAATGGTCTGAGTCTCTCAGCCACACTGTAGGTAAGACACGAAGCAACAGAAGCCACTGAGTGTGCAACAAACTTTGGAAAGCACCAATGTTAGCTTGCTCTTTCCCACATCACTACCTCCTTCAGAGCCTTTGAATACCATGCTTCAAAGAACTCCTTGTTTCTGCAGGAAAATAACTTCTTCTTGCCCAGTCCTCTGCAAGTATACAAGGGGCCCAGCTCTTCTAGAAATATACACATAAATGGCTTCTGTTAATTATTCTCACTGTGGGAGCTTTCAAAATGCTATGCCAAGCAAAATGTAGGCAGTTTCCTTTGTAAACTTGCCCAAATGCAAAAGCGTTTTCTTAATTTTTTTCATTTGTTTTCTGCTTTTAATATGGCCTTTTCCATACTCAAATTCCTTCTTGCTAAGCCATTGTTTATCTTCACAACTACACTTTAACTCAGTGTGACCCTTTAAGAATTACAAGCATTTTTTCAAAGGAAACAAATACTGAATAGGAGGGAATTTGGCAATCTTTTTTGAGGCAGTTGTTTGTACACCAGAATTAACAGCCACATTCAGTTAGCTCTACAAACTCTAAATCGGAATTACCCCTTTATTTTGCTGTTTTGTTTCTCTAAAAGCCAGTTTTTCATTCTTCTGGCCTAAGAGGTTAGTGGCCTTATTTTACAGAAAAGTCAAGGATTAAAGCAAAAAGTACTGCATAGAATATTATTATAGGACTCTGTATTTATCTTCCCCAGTCCCAAAATGCTATCATGGAGAGATCTGTGTGAGTACTGGTCTGGTCAATTAAGCACTGAAGGTAAATGCATATTCTTATTTCAAAGAAAATAAACAGACAAGAGATTATATTAAATTCAAATACTTCTAAAATAAATAAATAAGCGGGCACACAATAATTCACAAAAGCCATGTGTTGTATTTACCCAAACTCCCTGAAGTAACTATTTCTCATTAACTTACTGAAGTCAGCACTGCTCCTTAGAGGAAAAAGGGAGTTTGGCATAGCAAGGAATAAATAAAACACTGTAGCACTATTCACTGAATCATTTTGGGGGCAAATGTAGTGCTGTTTTCATGCCTTTGTATCCCTTCTAAGTCTGTGTTTGTCAATGTCAATTCAACCCTCCCCGAAAACAACAGAGCTACAATTAGAGACATGAAAACCAGTTTGTATGTAATTTAAATGCTGCAAACTGGCAATCTTCTCATGAAAACCACAAACAATTACTTCCATTCTCACGCACTAGTGCATCTGGGAACCCTCCATTTTTGATCTAGGATTGCATATGAATTGATAGCTAATTTCACAACTTAAAAAAAAGTACATTTTTTGACAAGGGTGACTTATTTGCTTTTCAGTTACAACGTATTGCCACACTTCTGTGGTTAAATGGCTTAAATTATACAACCAACTAAATAACAGCTCTTCTCTCTGCCTGACTCAAGTTAGCATTCGCAGGGTCACCAAACCTTTCTCCATATAGGACTAATTCCCACTGTGCCGAAAATGAGAACAGTGAGCTCTCAGGAGAGCCAAGAGAGTGCAGAACCTTGAATGGTCTCAAAGGGGAGATTTGGTTTATATTTGATCTATACTTACTCTGCCAACTCTGATCAAAAGTAGAATTTTAAGAGCATTAATGAGAGTGAACCGTCTTTGAACCACCCCTCAAACAGCCCCTTTGCACTGAAGGGCACCTTCATTAAAGGAAAAGACACGCATTTAAATCTGTTTAGTTTATACATGAAGAAATCACATGTGGGAAAAATATTGGAAAAAACAAAACCAGAGAGTAATGAAAGCCTTTGGCGTAGCATTAATATGCAAGAACATTCCAGAGGAAGTGAGCTTTAATGCAAAGGCATTGGTGGCATGCTTTCTGTTTTCCTTATTAGAATTAACCTTGTTCTGGAAGAAGAAACTTTTTCTTTACCATTGAATATCTACTTCTCTCCATCTAATGTGTTCTACTAAAACCTTAAAAAAAAATGGCTTTGTACTGGAATTTATTATCCTGAAGTGGACATTGCCAAAAACAAAATAGCTAGAAAACTATTTATTCTGGAAGAAAACAAGTTGTTTCAATTGATCATAATCATATTACTAGGGATGCTAGAATTTCCTCCACAGCAGGCTATGTTCAGATAGGAAAGAGTCTCCTCTCTAAGGAAGAGTCTAGCCACACACACAAAAAAAAATTGCTAGTGGCAGAACCTGAACTCGACCATTCCACCATTCCTTAAAATTCCTTCTGAGCCTAATCTTTTATGCTTCTAGTTTCCTGTTTCTGGTTTTTAAAATCAGAGAAAGGAGTGGAAAATGTGATTTATTACCCAGCTGTAAGCACAGCCTGATTCAGCTTCACATATATTTTACTATTTCGAGGTTTCAATTCTATAATTTTAACTCAAGGCCACACCAAACCATTGTGCGGTCTCCTCTCAGGAACTTGGCAGGATATAGTGTGTGAAGAAAATAGACCTTCATTCATTTCAATGTTTGTCTGATGCAATATTGCAATTCCTTTCAATACATAACATCTGCTGGCTTGCTGCACAGTAACAAAATACTAATTCAATTTAATGAGTAACACTTGATAAGTAAAATGTTAAGGAGAAAACTGGAACAAAGTATGAATTATTCCTCATACTAGAAACCTAGAACAAAGTGTCCCTTTCATATTTTGTGTCGACATGAATATCTCATGAATATCTACTGTAAAGACTACCTTTGCACTCAAAAAATGTGTATTACTTACTGTCCAAGTATGAAAGTATCAGCCATTGCATCCGGGTTATTTCATAAATGTCTCTCAGTGCCCCTCGAGACACACATCTATAGTAGAACTTTAGGGGTACATCAGAGGATATGATGATAGAAATCACACAAAGAGAAGCCATTGCTCAAGCACCAAACAACTTTAGGATTTCCATGTACTAGAACCTAGAAGTGCTCCTGAGCTAATGTTGGGGAATAACTGTTGCTACATGTTCTAGATAGAAATGGCTACCTTGTATCAGAAAACACCACACCATGACCCTCCCCATTCTTTAGTTCTCACCCACCTCCATTCCCTTTCCCATGATCTTCCATGGGCCTCGGGCAGGGAGTACTCAATAATTGTTGTAGTCTCAGTGTTTCTTCTATATCCATTCAATCCTGGACCTATCTTTGTGTCTAAGGATTCAAGAACAATATTTTGACTCTGTATTGGGGCCTGGACTCTGTATTCAGTGCACTATCCTCTTCATAATAAACTTACTAATAACCCTTTGAATGTTGGAAACACATGGCCAAAGACATTCTTCACTGGGGACAATCCAATTGACCACTTTAGGAAATTTGTTTTTTCGGTGATATTTTTCCTATAACAGTTGTCAGCAAACATCCCAATGGAAATATGTTCAGTGATTTGAAAACCTTATAAGATGAATTATATGTGTTTAGTACATACTGTAGTAAATAACTTAGAACAGAGCCTTTGCCTTTTTAATTTGATGTTTAATTCACCTGAATTTAATTCAATTTTTATTGATAAAATTCAGTGTCTATCAATACATGCTTGTGTGGAGTCTAATGGCCTGCTATAGCCCCCCATTTTACATATTACTGTTTGCTTGCCTACCCTACTCTAATCAAGTATTTAATTTCTTAATAGCATGGTTTATATCATGTTCATTTTTTTTAAATCCTGAGGGATCTTACACACTGATTTGCTAATAACAGTTATTCAAAATTTGCTGAATTTTATCATTGACTGGCACAGAGATCTTGAATATGGACAGGTAAGTATGATGATGCTAAGTTCTGTCTACACAGTTGTGACATTTCCAACTCTGTCGATGGATATTATTTCATTGTTTCTGATCCTTCAAATAATAGTCAATGTTTATACCTTCTTGTTGCTTTTCATAAACTCCATAGAAGTTTTCAGTGTTATCTTGCTAGGGTACATTTTGTACCCACTTTACAGATTATATCATTATGTTTTAGGAGTTGCATGGCTTTAAAGGAGCTGTGTGTGAAAGCCATATTAGTACATACAGTTTGCTTTCTGCATTCCACACACTTTTTCCTGACAAAGCTCTAGTCAGATTCAGTGAAAAACGTTAGCCTTCCTTAAGGCTAACAAGATGTGGCTTCTTACCATGAGAAAAACTGCTGGCAGTGATAGGGGCTAAAAGTTGCCAGCATCACTTACAAATATGCATTTGATATTTCAACCGTATAGGCCTGGAAAGCAAAATAACCACAAACAAGTTCCAAATGACACAGATGTTTCAATGGAACCTGAGTCAGTTAGGGTCCTCAGCAACAGCTGAATAACACTGTCAGAGTGAGGTCATATGCAATGAACTAACCATCTGTGTTGCCTTTCTTTTCTAGCATGTCCTAATCACCTTTCCTGTGTGCATTTATTACCCCTAAGTGCACTGAAACACTGCATCAGAACCCAGCCAGTGAGGTTCTCACTAGGAAATAATCACGTGGACAAAATTTCTCCAAAGCTGAGCATCTCCATGACACAGAGGCAAAGAACACTTTTCCAGCTAGAGCTTAACATGCACAAGCTGTTTTGCTCATTTTCAAAACTCACCTCAGTGACAGTTATTATACTCTAAGCCAGAAAGAAGTCATAGAAAACCAATAGAAAATGGTGTCCTCTTGCCATAACCAATCTATAATTTCCAGTCACACATACTTCCCTTATCCTCCCAGGACTATGTAATGAGTAGTCCCTTGCACTTCTGAAGTTCTCTTTCATGGAACTAGACACCACTACAGTTACCCACAATAATGGGCTATATGCCAAATTTAAGCTTCAACTTTTTTTAACATACAACATAACAAATAACTTCATATCTTCTAGAAGCATGTCACATCGAGGTGTGTGTGTGTGTGTGTGTGTGTGTGTGTGTGTGTGTGTGCCTTCAGAAAATAGCATATGGAAAGGGGTTTTGTCTAAATATATATAGTATTTTAACTTTTTACCATATTTAATTTTTTGACAATATCATATTGTATCTCCAATGCAGTAATCACACACACCCCTCACTACCCATTTTTACCAATCCTCATCTCCCAAGCAGTCCACCACCTACATGTTCCCCCTTTCCTTTTCTGTCAAGCTCCAAGCAGGCAGTCACAGTTGCTACATGTTCAAGATAGAAATGGTTACCTTGTATCAGAAAACACCACATCATGACCCTCCCCATTCTTTAGTTCCCACCCCACCCCTATTCCCTTTCCCATGATCTTCCATGGGCCTCAGGCAGGGAGTACTCGGCAATCAGGTATAGCTCATTTTGCACAGATTGGAGTTACTTACACATTATGACTGGTACTGTGAGATGGTCCTGAGAGGACTGTGCTGTTGAAAACAACCCCTGCAATTGTTGTTTGGGAAAACAAGATGATTGCTTTGCCTTTTCTAGGTGCTTATAGCCTACCGTAATTGGTTGACTTGAGCGTTAGAAAGGAATAGGGTGGTAGTTGATACAGACCACCACTATAGCTCCATCTGACCACCTAATTCAAAAGACTCTGTGTGTGATGTAAGACTGTGGACAAGATTTGGAAAGTGTGGTAGGGATAGCTTGTTTGGTGCAGCCATCTGGGTGAGCTGAAGCCGGTGGGGTACTTCAAAGCTGCATCGACTGCAGAGAACAAGAGCCACTCTCAACACTCACGTTCACCCTCAACTTCACAGGAAGAATTTTGATGGCCAGCGGTGCAGCAACAAACAACCTGGACTCCAATGTCCTTATTGAGCCTCTAGGTAATGGACAGATTTTCTTCATTAAACAAGCTTTCTGGGTCTTTCCCCTGTAATTTGTGCCCAACTTAGTATCAAACTTTATTTCTTCTTCCATAGTTAAAGGGGGGATGAATTAGAATAGCTTCGTGAAGTCTTCTTGTTATGTATCCATGGAGTCACACAAAAGGGGACACATCCATAAGCTGAGCTGTAATGAGAGGAAATCTGCACTAAGGACAGGAGGGATTCGAGCTGGCTCCCTGACTTATTGACATTTTTGACCTTATCTAGGAGCATCCTGATAAAACATACTGTTCCATCATCAACCGGACATTACCCAAATTAGAAAAGAGCAAGTGCCCTGCTGTATTCTCTTAAAATTTGCAATGACTTTGCTAATTAAAACTAATTGTGAGAGGATAACATGTTGTTGTCCCACTTTGAAAAACTGGCATGGCTCCTCACTAATTTAAATGTTGTCACTTCCAACCCAAAGCAACTGGCTTATTAAAATGAACAGTAATGGAAGGTTCTGTGGCTCAGCGATGACAGGGCAGAGGGCTGAGAGGGGGAAGAAATGACTGTATGTCTTATGCTGCCTTTCATTATCTAAGAAGGTTTTGACAGGGAGAACACCATCAGGAGGACAGAAACAAAGTGAGTTGGGCAGGGAACAATTACTTTCTCCTGCTTCATTAATATGCACTATACATAGCTCAAAGCCACTGGTGCCACAGATAGGTGGTTATTCTATTCAAGTATATTAATTTTAAATAAGCAAATGGAGAGTGCAGAGAAGTTCAAGGTCAATGAAGTTTGTATAAATGTAGATGTAACCAACCGTCTTATTAAATAAGAAACACAGAGCCGATTCAGAGAAGAAAGCCAAGAGGTCAGAACTAAGAGCCTTACCCTTCCTGCTTCAGCCAAGAGAGCTCTCCGAAAAGGAGGTACTTCCTGTGTGTTTGTCTTTATAAAGACTTTCGATTCTGCCTTCTCATTGGTTGTAAACCCATGCCGCATCACTGCCTGTCTGTAAAGACTTCCAGGTCTTCTATGGTTGGGATTGAGATTAAAGGCCTGTGTCTCCAATGCTGGCTGTATCTTTTTACACACAGAGATCTACCTAGCTCTGTCTACCAAGTGCTGAGATTAAAGGCGTGCACCACCACCGCCACGCTCTTGCTATGGCTCTAATAGCTCTGATCCCCGGGCAACTTTATTTATTAACATACAATTAAAATCACATTTCAGTACAAGTAAAATACCACCATATTTCCCCTTTTCTATTTTAATAAAAAGAAAAAAAAGAAAAAGGTTATAACTAACAAAAGAAAAACTATATACAAAAGTACAATAACTATATACAATACATACAAGTAATAAATGTCTAAACAATGTCTAGTCCATTTGTATTTGACAAATTCAGAGAAAATAATTTCATTATCTATCCTATTTTGGTAAGTCCAAAATGTATCTAATTCACTTTCTATCCTAATTAATCTTCAACTATAACTAACTAACCTTCAACTATAACTAATCTTCAACTATAACTAACCAATCTTCAACTCCCTCAGGGACTCAAGAAGGAAATAATATTAGCTAACAAAAATAAAAACAGGAAGTGCATGCAAGCAACTTCCAAAAAAATGGTGAGTTGACAGAAACAGTCAGCTGCCTGGACAGTCACCTGAGGTTTCTCCGCAGTGCTGGGGCATCATCTTCAGCCTATAGGCTTAGTGTATCTGACAAACTCATTTGTGAAGTAGGATGTACACAAGGTCAACAGTTCAACCTCACATTGGGTCAGAGCAGTCCATGTACCAGAAACACCTGAATTCCACTAGTGTCATGTCATGATTCAGGATTTTAAATTCTGGAAATTGTTGATGTTTTTTTTTTTAATTCAGCTGTCCATTCTTCTTGGTTGTGTATATATGGCTTCATCTCAGCATCCCGTTCTTCTCCACATCCCTCTATCAAATGCCAGTCTACTATTGAGAGGTGTGAGCTTAGTTACTCTTCAAGAATAACTGTTTCAGCTGCTGTTCCATAGCACATCAGAAGTCATTGGCCCACTGCCTGTTCAGCTGCCTTCAAAGAAAAGGGCACTGTACCTTTTCCGAATTGCGAAGACCACTTCAGGGATGGTGCCATATTGTCCTGGCCTCAGAAGATGCCTTTTGATAAAGCCATAACCACACTTGTTTTGGCAAGAATCAGTAGTCCTTTGTTTCATGTCCTGTCTGTCCATTTTGTCAGCAGTTGATTCGAGGACACTTTGTTGTCCAGTGGCTAACTTTTGCCACAATGAAAGTTAACTCCATATGCAGTTTCTTCAATGCCCATATTTTCTCTGAAGTAGATTGGTACTGCCAGGAGCTGACATGCCTCATAGTCATAACAAAAAAGAAAAATTTTCTAAGTTATTAAAACATTTTATATGCCATGTTCTGTAGATCTCTGAAGGGTTTGAAGATGACCTGTCTAAAATATATCTGCTCAATTTTGAAAACATATCTAATATGACTACAAGTTCTATTGTAATGTCTAACTACTAACTTTCATTTCTTTATATCCTAATAGTTGGTAATAATAACATTCAAGGATCAGAAAATTGCATTGTTAAATGAATGGTATAAGTACAATTAGAAATATACATATAACATTTTCTAAACTTTTTTTTTTTTTTTTTGTTTTTCGAGACAGGGTTTCTCTGTGTAGCTTTGCGCCTTTCCTGGAACTCACTTGGTAGCCCAGGCTGGCCTCGAACTCACAGAGATCTGGCTGGCTCTGCCTCCCGAGTGCTGGGATTAAAGGCGTGTACCACCAAACAATATCAATTTCAATATATATAATTTGTATACAATATAAAACAATCCAATCCAATGTAAAGTATTTAAAACTAGTAATTGTCTTTTTCTTCTTTTCTTTTCTTTCTCTTTTTTTTAAAACAAGAACCTTAAATCTAATCTCCTTTGCTTAGCCTTTTCCTAACACTTGACAACAACTTGTAACCAACGCCCCTAAACAATGAAAATTATCCCAGACCCAAAACCCATTAAAAAGACCAAAAAACCACCCACCCCACACCACCTCTTTGGGAATATGGGCGTCGTATTCTTAAAATTGCTTCCTGCTGGGTATGGGCGAAGTTATCTTTATCCTGAAAGAAAGATTTTAGGTTAATTGTCAAATTCTAGGAAAGGTAACTATATCCTTCATTATCCATTCTGTGTATAATGCCAAAGTTCAGGGTTTATCTCAAGTCCTTATTCAAATAGTCTTTGAGACTGGATCATCTCAGCTAGTCATCTCAAAATTGCTCTGAGCACCTTGTAGTTCAAAGCTGATCTGTAGATGATGTTTGTCAGCTTAGTGATATTATTATTGTCCATGTGGAATTGTTGTTGTTGTGGGGCCCCATCTTCTTCCTGGAGACCAGTTGATGTTAGGCCTGGCCGTGAATTCCTGCAGAAAACTGATAAGAGACTCGAACACAAAGACATATATATGCAGCTAATTGAAGCCTTTTTTCTAGAATTAATTAGTACTCTATATGACCATTCATATCTTAACAAAGTTTAAAATGTATATATATGTACAATCTTGTAAATTTTGATATAAAATTTATACTTTAAGAAAAGTTTAATGAACTTTTATATTTTAAGTTTAAAATATATTTATATATATTTAAAATATATTTATATGTTATATAAATATATTTGAAATATATTTATATATATATTAATCTTGTAAATTTTGATATAAAATTTATACTTTAAGAAAAGTTTAAAGAACTTTTATATTTTAAGTTTAAAGAACTTTTGTATTTTTGTGAGACTGCTGGGAGATCTTTTTAATATGGCATAAGGTAAGAGAAGATAGTTCTTCAAACAAGTCAAAATTCAGTGAGTGCTTAAACCTCACTCCTCCAGGGAGTAATCCACTCATGTTGACAAAGCACAGGAAAATGCTTGCACGTACATACAAACACATACACATGTACTATGCATTTACATATATGTGTACACACACAAACAAACACTCACAAATATAGACATGCATACATGAACACATAGACACTAACACACATGAACACCTATGTATGTAGATACACACGGAGACAACTATTAACATACACACACAACTATTCTCTCTCTCACTCACACACACACACAAATACAACAATTCATAACAGATTCATATACGAACACAAAAGTATACAAATGTACACATAGGCACGCACACACACACACACACACATGTGCACACACATACATGTGCACACACACACATGTGCACACACACAAAGTTTCATGCTTAAAGGTGCATGTTACCTCATTTTTCCCAGGTTACTCATTTCTACTTGCTCCAGAAAAAAAAAGTTCATACAATATTTTTCCATGTTTCCCTTTATTTTAATACGAATAGTAGATAAAGCAAGCTATCCCCCTGCCACAGAAAGATAACACAGAGAATGATAGAAAGAAAACAATATAGATAATGATTGAAGAAGACACCAGTAATCAACTTCTGACCTATGCATACACACACACACACACACACACACACACACACACACACGTATACATGTACATAATAAACAAAATAATAGAATGAAATGTCCCTCCTTATCTAATTCAATTCACCTTCCTTTTGACTCTCTTGGTGCCTGTCTGATGGAGACCACCACGTAGGACTTACCTCATTTCTGCCCAAAGCCATATTTTTCAAGACCTGGAAGCGCAATACTTTCTAAAAAAAATAATATTTGTTCTTTGATAATTTTATGCATTCTAATTATTCTAACTCCCATCTCACCCTTGTCAACACTCCCCTCCGTACAAATACTCACATGTTCATGTCTTACTGTCATGCTTTGTGGAACAGACCTGCCTAGTGAAGTAATTGAGTAATAATTACATTTTCTAGTCCTCAGTCTCTTCATACTGTCAAGTGACTAAGTATATATTCTTCAAGTTTTACAAGGCATTTGACAAAATATGATGAGGATGGTGAACTGTCAGTGTGAGCTTTCTTCTTCTTCAGGTCTATTGGACAATCCATATGGCTTTACTCTGACATTATTTCTTCCCTTTAGCTTCATTCCATGATACTTTGTCCCTATCTAAAAATTATCAGTTGGCTTAGAAGTCTTTCTATATCCATTCTTGTAAGGCATGATTTCCACTTGTCTGGATTACTCTACTTTCCATTTTATTAACAAAGTAGTGTACTTGATCATTTCAGGAGGCATTCTCTTACAAGAGCTCTATTAAGTAATTCTGCCCAAGGCCTGACCTGTGCAATGCAAGAGGTTTAATAGGGTGAGAGATGAATCAAGGGAGAAAAGTCAGCAAATAAAGTGATAGAGTGGCTGCAAGAGTTTTATCAAGCCTTGACCCACATGTAGCCTGCGCCAGGATGACTCCTTAAATGGGGTGTTGTGAGAATATGGTTTGCAATAATTTCCAACCTTTGAAGAATCTTATAGAGATCCTGATGTATCCCACACTTTATAAATACGGAGTGTTGTAGCTTGAGTTTTCCTGCCTGGCCCACAGTCAGGACAAATCTCTCTCACCGGCCAGTCCCACAGATGCTCAGACCTGACCAAGTAAACACAGAGACTTATATTGGGTACAAACTGTATGGCCGTGGCAGGCTTCTTGCTAACTGTTCTTACAGCTTAAATTAATCCATTTCCATTAATCTATACCTTGCCACATGGCTCGTGGCTTACCGGCATCTTCACATGCTGTTTCTCATCATGGCAGCTGGCAGTGTCTCTCTGATTCAGCCTTCCACTTCCCAGCTTTATTCTCCTCCTTGTCCCACCTACACTTCCTGCCTAGCCAATGGCCAATCAGTGTTTTATTTATTGATTAATCAGCAACACATTTGCCATACAGAACATCCCACAGCACTTCCCCGATTTTTTTTTTCAAAAAGGAAGGTTTTAACCTTAACAAAGTAAAATTACATATAATTTGGGAATTTGGGCGTAGCTTCTCTTACTACTTCCTGCTGGAGGGGGGTGCTGTATCTTATGGGGACACAAAGAAAATTTTAGGATTATGGAATAGTCCGTGAGGCTGTATTGTCTGAGCCAGTTGCCTTCAAACCATTCTGGATGTTGGATCATCTGGGCCACGGTGTCATTGGAGACCTTTCAGGGGGTCTTGGCTGGTCAAACCTGATGTGTCTTAATCTGGAACAAATCCATAGCCTCTGGCTATCTGTGGGAACAAAAGCAGAGACTCTTTTCAAAAGCAACATATCCTTATATCCAAATTTTGAAGTCATGGTATCTTTAAAATATGCATATTGGTTTAACTCAACATCTTTTATGATCAAATGTTTTTCTGCAGTTAAAAATCCCAAAGACAACACAATCCAGATTCTCTGGGTAATATTCATCTTCACGTGGCTTAATTTTTATATTAATTTTACTGTCTCTTTAAAGACTTTATTTTTTAAAACTATGTATTTGTTTCTATAACTGTATATATCACCTTTTTTGTCTCTTTAAAGCCTACGTATATTTTACACACATTTTAAACTATTACATCTGAATCTGTCTTATTGTGAATCTATTGCTTTAAACTGCAGCAGCTGTGGCTGCTGGCTCCACCCACCTCAGCTTCCCAACATGGCCGTGGTTTACCACCAGCTCTGGGAGCTATCGTGGGTCTATGCTTTTATCCGAGCAGCATGTAGCCCAAAAACCTCTTTTTTTTTGTTTTGTACTATCAAAGGCTAAATCCACCACGCAGCTTAATGTGCCACTTGCAGAGGCCTCATTCCCACCATATGGCAGGTCAAGCGCGCATGCCAGGAACCCACAAGTAGCTCAAACCGGCAGCTGCCACTCATTTGAGAGAGACAATTAGGAACTGTTTTTAGCTCCATTTTAGAATCTTTTTTCTCAGTTTTTAGGTGGAAACTCTTGCCACCACGTTGGACGCCATTTGTAGCTTGAGTTTTCCTGCCTGGCCCACAGTCAGGACAAATCTCTCTCACCTGCCAGTCCCACAGATTCTCAGACCCGACCAAGTAAACACAGAGACTTACATTGCTTACAAACTGTATGGCCGTGGCAGGCTTCTTGCTAACTGTTCTTACAGCTTAAATTAATCCATTTCTATACCTTGCCACATGGCTCATGGCTTACTGGCATCTTCACATGCTGTTTCTCATCATGGCGGCTGGCAGTGTCTCTCTGACTCAGCCTTCCACTTCCCAGCTTTATTCTCCTCCTTGTCCCGCCTACACTTCCTGTCTAGCCAATGGCCAATCAGTGTTTTATTTATTGACTAATCAGCAACACATTTGCCATACAGAACATCCCACAGCAGAGTGTAAGGCATGGAAGCTGAAAAGATTTTTCTTAGAATATACAATTGAAGTTTCTATGTATAAAGTTTGTATTCCTTATGTTACTTATCTAAGAAGGCACTTCCTAGTCATTGTTAAGAAGCCATCTTTGGGGCTGCAAAAATCACTCCGATTATAAAATACTTGCTATGCAAGTGTAAGGAGCTGAATTCAGTTCCCAGAACCCACATAATGAAAGCCAGGCATGGTGAGGCACACTTGTAACCACAGTGCTCTTAGGACCCTTTTCCTCCTACTGGGTTGCCTTGTCTAGCCTTGTTGTGAGGGTTTGTGCCTAATCTTAATGTAACTTGTTATGCCTTGTTCCGTTGATATCTCTGGGAGGCCTGCTCGTCTCTGAAGGGAAACAGATCTAGGAGAGAGGATACATAGGAGGAATGGAAGGAGGGGAAACTGCAGTTCAGAGATGATGTATGAGAGAATAATAATAAAAAAAAGATACTGCTTTATCATTTCAACATTAGCTAGACTCTTTCCAGGACAGGAATCTCTATTGCATTTCCCTTTGGATCAGTTCTTAATGTCCTCTAGATCTTCTGGAGCAAGTTAGATTTATGTCAGCCCAAGCCATCCCCATTTTCGTCTCTATTACAACACAGACTGAAAGAGAACAAACATAAGCATACTCCAAACTGTCTTCTGAGAAGTTTCCATTTCGTTTCTAAATGCCCTTTTTCTTGGCGAGGAGTCTTCTTTGTAGTATATATTGCAATACAAAGTAGGATTGTGAGACATAGTTGTAGGGGAGGAATATAATTTCACACTGTAGTCCTACTTTCATCAAAATAGGACTAACATATCCTGAGAGACACACAACAGATCCAAAGGCACATATTAAGGCATAGCAAATTTGGTTTTAACCAAGTCTCTTTGAAAAGAAGCACATTGATTTCCTGGTATACTTGGTATCGTTTTTAGCTGCTTTCTTGATTAAAAGCATCGTCTTCAAAGTGATATAACTTTTTTTTTCACAGTGATAAGTACTAAACTGAGAGCCTCCGGCGTTCGTGGAAAGCACTCCACCACTGAGCTACACTCCCTGGTCCACCACTGGCTATTCAATGAACTCTTAGAATAGGAATGTATCATCGCTCTGTAAACACAGAGACTATATGAATGAATGTGAACAAATTGGTTCACCTCCTCCTGGGAAAGCACGAGAACGAGGGCTTTGAACAGATGAGCTCTGATTGCAGGGTGGGAATTAGCATCACCATGAATTCTAACACAGTCCTGGTGGATAGCAACCAGCCACAGTCATGCATGGGGGTGGGAGGGGGGGCTGGGCCAAGAAAGGCTTATATCTTGGGAGACTAGAGGCAGGAAATCACTCTGCCATTCTCTGTAGCTTGGCACTGACATCCAACCATCATTTCAAACATGAAGTGCTACTTGGATCTGATTTTGAGGGTTTCGGATTCAGAATTTCAGTGCTATTTTCACTCTGAAAGGTCATCGGAGAGTGCGATAGATAGAGATAACTGTGTCTCTGGCTCAGTGTGCAGCTTCTATAAGTGTGCCCTTCTGAAAATAAACTACATCTGGCAACCACTCGGGTGAATTACCTAAATAAAAGACTCACACTGTTAATGGAGCACTTTTGTACTACAAAAAGAAACCATTAGATTTGATGCTGAAAGAAACTTCTTCTGTCACTCACTTGACTGATTGCATCTTTTATTAGTTCTTCACCAAATTATTTTATAGTATTTCTCTTTTAATGCACCCTCCTCTTTGTTGGAATATTAGGAATGTATATTTTGAAAGTACTGATAAAAACTGTTGAGAAGTATAAAATTCAAGATCATAAAAGGCTTTTCATAAGAGGTATTGTGAATGCTACTGCCATGTGGAGTCGGGATGTAGGTGTGCATTTCAGGGGGTGAGGATTATGTTGTAAAGGGAAGAGTAAGTATAAATTGGAGCTTTGGGGCCAAAGAAAGGGAGTGGAGGCAAAGGAGAAGTAAGTGTGGGGCATATATCACAGCCATTCACACTGAGGCCTCCTTCAGTCACAGCCCTCCAACTAATAGCTTCTGAAGAGGGACTTTCAAGGACTAAAGCATGCTGTGCTTGAGCCCCCTCCCTCCTTTATCAGCCGGCAGAGCCTGTGATCCACCTGGCTCACACATCAGAAAATGTCCTAGGTTTAAGCATGTGGACCTCCATCACCAGGAACCCTGCCACAGTGGCAATAGCTGGAACATCAGCATCCATAGAGAACAAGGAGAATGGCACAAGGTGAGACAGAACCGAAAGCCGTTTACAGCAATAGGAACATGAACACGAGTTACAGAGCTGGTTAAGGATGTGCATGAAGGCTGCACCTCCAGACTCGGGGAGACAGCTAATAATCATCCTGACAGTCTGTCAAGCTTCCATTCTCCCCTTCCTGTTTTGCATATTGACCCTGAAGGTAGCATGTCGGTTTCCTCTGCCTCATCACATAGCACCACGGGATCAACAGCCTTGACTCACATCCCTACTAAGTAACAAGGAGCCCCCTTTGACAGTTTCAAAGCCTCATGCGTTTGTGTTTATAAATGCTGTACACAGCGACATGCTGGTAGGCAAGGCTACTGGGAAGGTTTCAGGTGAGCGAGGAGAATCTCATTAGTGAGGTCTCTCCATTCTTCCTGTTTGTCTGCCGCAGGAGCAATGAGCCCAGCAAGGATGTGCATGCACTCAGTGGAGGCCACTGTTAGCTGTTAACTGACTGTTCTGGCCTGTGCGCTCCGCCAACCCTACCCAACACAGGAACCAAGAGGAATCTTTTAACTCAGTATTCATCACTGTCCTGAAAACAGACGCCGAAACAAAGATTCTTATGGAAGTGATTTATTGTGAAAACTCAGCACAGAGTAGAAGAGCAAAAGCCACAGCAAGAGGCTATGGATGGCAAAGTCCCCCTTAACCAGCTAGCTGCCTCCTAATATCTGGACCCTACAATTATAGCGGAAATTTAAAATCACAGATGGAATTATAATCACTGGTCAGTGTAATAGATAATACAGCGATTAACTGCTTTACAGATGTTTCCAGGCCAACAAGACAGCTCAGCTGGTAGTGCCATCAAAACTAGTGGCATGACCAATCCCAGACCCACATAGAAGAAGAAAACAGACTCGACTCCAAGTTGTCATCTGACCTCCACACATGTGGTGGTATTCATTGCATACATATACATATGCACACATATACACACAGTAAATATATGAAAACGCAGGTGTAAATGGGCTCATTCTTGTTACAAGAGCCCTTACATGTAAAAAAAACATAAGTAGAGGAAGAGGTTGGAGGCACCAGCATGAGAAGGCTCTGACACCCACTGTTTTAGTGAACACCATGTGTAAGGTCAGGAGTGAGGCTTCTAGAAGCTGAGGCAAAGACCCAAACAGTAGCTACGCATGGGAAAGAGGACACAAATCACATGGTACTAAATTCTCCCAGCATTCCAGTGAGCCAGGAAAAGGTTCCCAGCCTTAAGCACCCTAAATGAGCACAAACCTGCTAATACCTTCTAGTCCATTCTGAACCTCTGCTCCTCAAGGCTATAAAGTAATCAGAGTTTTCAATGTTTTGAATTAGTAAACTTGGGATGATTTGTTTCATCACCAAGAACAAACCAATGCAAAGTCCAGCTGAAAATGTGCTAGCAAGCTGATATTGTCAGGGCCAGCAAGCCTTGGGTGCTGGAGGAAATCTGATGATAATGTATACCATATCCTAGAGGTTTGCATCAAAGTCTGGGAGGCTGGTATTGCCCATAGCATCCATCAGGCATTGCTACAAATACAGAGAAGTGGAAAACAACTTAGTTTTCCAGGTATTTCCCCCCTCTCGTTGCATAGGAAAGCCTCCTCCAGCCTGAGACTTCCAACAAGGATGGGAGGTTCTGGTTGTATAGGAAGAATACTGTGAGATTCAATCTGCAGGAATACAGAGAAGGAATGCAAGGAATGTAGGCAGAGTGCTGATACCCTCCAATGCTCCAATAGTCATAACAACTACACTCACCTCCAAACTCCAGCGTGTGAATAAACCACTGAGTAGTTCAGGAGATATAACACAGGCTTTGGAAGCAATATAAGTTGGTCAGAACCCAACTTTTATTTTTGACCTTGTGTGAATTACCTGTTCTCTTTAAGTCTTACTTTCTTCGCATAGGAAATATAAATTATTAATGGGCTAGTTTCTTGCCAGGTCTCCATGAAGACTCAATAAATGATTGAGTGGGGGGTGGTTTTGCACAACACCTGGCAATTAGCTTAAGGAAAGTCTCTTCCTCTTTTTTCTTGTGACCTTGGAACTCAGGAATAAACACATTTTACCTAACATAGAGAAGAGATCAGCACTAAGATGTAACCCAGGTTTCAGAATCCTGCAAATTTTATGATTCCTTCTGTTTATGAATATGCTCACTTTTTATCTTTACCAAAGTCCTCCCTCTCTCCTTGAGATATCCTCTAGATGCTGATATTCTTCATATCCAAACTTACAAAAACAATATCATCCAGTCCACTTCTCTATCATTTCATCTTCCATTTACTTTTAAAACCATGAGAGTCTATCTTCTGTTTCCATACTCTGTTGTGTTTGCTCTTGAACAGCTCATCTGTTTAACAGTCTTGAGTGTGTGTTAGTACTGGATGGTCCTGGACTACTCACTACTGATGTGCTCTCCAGAGTGTGCTAGTACTGCACGGTCCTGGGCCACTTGCTACTGAAGTGTTCTCCAGACGGTGTTAGTACTGGATTGTCCTAGGACATTCACTACTGATGTCTTCTCAAGAGTGTGTTAGTACTGAATGGTCCTGAACCACTTGAAACTGAAGTGTTCACATGTGTGTGTTGGTACTGGATGGTACTAGAACACTCACTACTGAAATGTTCTAAGTGGCATTTGTTCATAGTTTTTTCCTTACCCTCCTACCTCTCACTCCGCTTCTCTCTAAAATATTCTATTCTCTTTCCAACTCCCTCCTTAGACTCTTAATTTAACAGTGCTAAAAAAAAATGGAGTAAATACTGATTGGGTTTTAGAATGGGCTAGTACTTGACAATACTTTATGTGTTCTGTGAGGTAAGTTACCATAAATATTTCTGTTACTTAGCTGAGGAATCCAGGGCTTGGAAAGGTGAGGAGCTTGTCCAGAGTAACATGGCCCAAAGTGGGCAGAGGCAAGATTTATGTTAGAAACCTGACTCATTACTAGTTTTCTTGATGTCTGTGCTATACCCACATAAACAACTGAAACTAAGAAAACTCCAGTCACACACACACACACACACACACACACACACACACACACACACACACACCATGGGCTTTTCAGAGTCCTTCCAATCCCAGACTCATCCATATACAGCACTCTTTCCCTTTTCTTTCTAGCACAGCAAATGTTGCCAGTTCAGTTTCTGGGGACTATTCTGTCTTGTCTCGTTCCCCACATTTAGCCAGTTACCAAGTGCTACACCACCTCTGAAACCCTCTGTCAAGCACAAATTACAGCAACCCACCTACGTTTCTGTTGGAACTACTGCAACTGAGTCCTAACCGTCACTCCCCAATCTCCCCTGGGTCCATATCACTTTTCAATCCATAAATCTGGTGCTAGCATGCTTCAGCTGTTTTCCACTGATGTCACAACAAAGTACACAGCCCAATTAAGGCTCAGAAAACTGCCTGTGACTTGGACCTCCACCATGTACCCAGTCTTATCTTTGGCCTAGACCCCTCAGCCATGCCCACATACTGCAATTTCCAGTGAAAACACATTTCCTCTCTCCCAAGACATCAAGGGTACTCTCTCCTCTGCCTGTAGTTTCTTTCCATCCTGACTTCTTGGTCAATGATGACTTATTTTTAAATGCTTTCCACTTACCAGCAAGGACTACTCTGCCTACACTGATCAAACAAAATGCTCTCTTGGCACCCACTATGATTCCTTGAATTTTCAAAGTGATTACTGCACCAGGTCATAACAATTCACATTTGTATCCACTTCCCAACTAGACTATGGAATGGTGTCTCATTTAAAGCAGGCAGTCGTCCTAACTCCTAACACACAATAGGAACTTAGCAAATATCTGTATAATGAAACAGAAAAGCACGTACATAAAATTACAAATTAAGAGTTTACAGGTGTGCTGGTTTAATAAAGAATCCCCCATAGACTCCTGCATTTGAACCCTTGATCTCCAGTTGATAGTGCTGTTTGGAGAGGTTATGGAACAATTTAGGAGGTGGATCCTTGCTGGAGGAAGTGCATCAATGTGGGTAGGGGCGAGGGGACAGGCTTTGAGGTTCCACAGCCTCACTTTAATTCCTATCTTTTCTTCTGCTTCTATGTGTGAATAAAAATGTAATTAGTCAGTTTCCTGATCCTGCCACCATGCCATATTTCCCCTACCTATTCTAAGACTCCCCTGCCATCATAGACTCTATATCCCTAGAATCGTAAGCCAAAATAAACACTGTTAGTTACTTTTCCATTGCAAGTTATAAAACTTAATGACCAAGTAATAAAACATCATGACCAAGGCAACTTATACATTACAAAGCTTATTTAAGTTTATAATTTCATCGCCATAATAATGGGGAAGCATGGTAGTATAGCATGAATCCTAATTGGTCTTAATAATAAAAACCCAGAGCCAGATATTGGGGTAACTGCTGAAAGATCATCCAAGGAGCCAGCCACTAGAGAGACTTTTTAACTCTATGGAATCCTCAGACTGAAAGGGCCCAGCTCCTGTCTCCACCCAGTCTTATCACTTCCTGTTTCCTCCTCCCAAGTGCCGGGATTAAAAGTGTGTGCCACCACTGCCTGGCCTCTAGTGGCTAGCTCCTCACTCTGATCTTCAGACAAGATTTATTTGTTAAAACACAAACAAACTATCACCACATGGTAGCCAACAAGCATGACCACTGAAGGTGGACACTGAGGGCTTACTTCCTGATACATAAGCAGGAAGGGGAGAAAACAGACTGGTAATGGTATGACTTTTGAAACTTCAAAGCTGCCCCCAGTGACATACTTCCTCCAGCAAGGTCACACCTCCTAAACCTACCCAAACAGCACCACCAACCAGGGACCAACATTCAAATGCCCCAGACTATGGTAGACACCATTCATACCAGACATCCGTGTTTCCCACCAATCTCTAACAAATAACTTTCAGATGCTAATTTTCCAGAAAATGTCAATGCAGATGTTATTCTTGACACCATAGGACAGTCAAAAGTTCAAGCCTCCAGATGGAGATGCATACCTGGAAACACTTCAACTGAGACACTGTCATGTAAAGAAGGCCATGATTAACTTCTGTGACTCCAGTGGCATCAGTGTGCAGTTAATGGAGATATTATCCAAGGCAGTCAGGTAACATTTTGTAAGATTAACCCTAAAATAATGCGAACATGAAGGAAACGGAAGAGAGGGGCATTCCCATGTGGGTGAGCATTCAATCATCTTCTCAAGAAATTGGAACAAGGATACATTTTTTTCTGAACACAAAAATTATGCAGGGCAGAAGAAGGGGGGTTCAGATGACTCACCCCACATGTAAGACTCTATTCAGGTCTTCCTTGGAAAAAAGTCGCAAAACTTGAAAGAAAAGAAGAAAAGAAAGGAAAAGAAAAGAAAAAGAAAAAGAAAAGAGGAGGGGGAATCAGGGTTGCTCCTTTTTGGTTAAAATTGTGTGGTGGCAAAAATTGATGCTAGCAGTGACAGCATTGTTGAGAACCTAAGGAATCAAACACCCTTAGATGTGTCTATTCATGGAGCAAGTACTTGGATAGACTGTGCAGTCTGCTACACATAGCATGCAGGTATATGGGTCCTGCTGGGAAGAACCAGGAGACATGGGTCCCAGGATGACATCTGTCCTCACTGGCTTCTCCAGCACAAACTCCAGAAGATTCTATTTCACAGTCTACAAAAAGGAGATCCTCTCTAAGGCCTGGGAAGTTTCAACTTCCCAGGAGCCTCCCTCTTGCTTGCTTCTCTGCAGCTGTACACATCACTTGTCACAGTGAACTGCTGCAACCCAGCCAAAGGGAGACAAACTTCTGAATGAGGCAAGCAGATTTTGTACAAAGGACACAAGAATGGGTGTGATTGCAGTTTCAGTGACACCACTGCCACTGTGTCTGCTCTGCACTCACAGGATTTCTGCTACCCATTGGGACAAGAGATTTAAAAACCGGGAAGTGAAAGACACAAAGTCCTCTTTCAACAGCCATGTTCTATATCCTACTTCCTCGAGGTCTTGAACTCCAGACTGCACAATACAAACCAAAGTTTGATGAGTAGCTGGTGAATAGCTAGGCAGCTCGTCTTTCAAGTACACACACTAAGTTGCTAAACTGAAGGTATGGTAATAAAAAGAGAGACAATTATAACTGTGTGTGTCTGGGATGAGAGGGGGCAACGGGCAAAGGAAAGATAGAAGTTGGGAAGGGTCTAACTGTGCTCCGGTTCCGAGAAAGGGGGTGGGCGACACCAGCACAGATGTTCTTCCAGGCTAATTTACCAGACTATAAAAGCAGTATGTGACATCTATACAGTAACAAGTCGGAATGGGCTTTTAAGGATACACGTAAGTTACATGTTTCTTTCAACTGCTTAAAATCAGAACACTTAGGGAAACTTGGAGGAACTCCAGAGCCTGACAGCTGGAGACTAAGAAGAGCATGAAAACGATCCTGTTACACTAAGCTCCCACATTCCCGTCTTTCATGCATTTCCTATGTAAAAATAAACAAGTCAGGCACCTACAAAAAGAATGCCCCTCTGTGCCCACTCCCACTGCAGACTCTCCCCCAGGGCAGTCTCCACCGTGTCTTCTTCCATATCTTTGTCTATACTTCTATTTGAGCACATATGCATAATATATTTAGTCTTATATTTTCTTCTCCCAAAACTGTCATCTCAGTTTTTAAAAGATTTATTTTCACAGTATAAGCCATACACCGAAGGGAAAGACACAAAAATGCTAAGTCCTATGGTTAATTGTCCCTCCTCAGCAGCATTGTTGGACCTGTCACCGGAAGTCCTTGAGCACATTTTACAGGCTCAAGCAAATGTCAGACTTTGCCCTTACATCTGTCTCCTGGGCCTCCTGTCATAGTGACATCCCACCATTTCCCTGGGAAGCACTCCCTTCCTGGTGCCATGATCATGCTCCCTGGCAATCTGTTTGGGGAATTTACTAATTACTGCTGTGCTTCACTTCTTCTTTGTCTCGCTGTCACTAGTTCTTGATTTGCAGAAAACACATCTAAGTTACATTGGCCACATGGGGTTATTGAGTACACAGGCCTCTCAGCCCTATATCCCTGCCCACCTGACTTGGTAATCACCTGCAGTTCCCTTGACTCTGCCCTGGTGCCTGTAGGCTTGTTCATTTGAGGTCTCCTGCTCTCTTCTCCTTCAATGTCTCAGTCCCAGACCCCAGACACCAAGTCTCCTTTTTGGCACTTAACATAAAGGCCTCTGGCCATTGCCGCCCTAAGCTCACTCTCTTCTACCGAGTGCCTGCAACTTCACTCCTGATATTTTCATTTCATATGGTAAAGCATACCACCCACATTTACACAAACACAGATTCAAAGAATCGAGGCTGATTCTGCAACCTCATTCCAAAATAGTCTTTACTGCTTTATAACCATGATCTATATTTATCTGTTTATATTCCTTTTACATATGCAGAGAGAGAGCTCTCATGTGGCTTTTTTTCTGTTCCACTACAACTATTTTTACCAATTTTTCACCCTTCAAATATGATAGGAAAAGACAGAATTATACAAGTGAATAGCTACTGCTATAAAACAGGTGGAGACAAAA
The DNA here is from genome assembly GCF_007827085.1 of Peromyscus californicus insignis. Classification (NCBI taxonomy): domain Eukaryota; kingdom Metazoa; phylum Chordata; class Mammalia; order Rodentia; family Cricetidae; genus Peromyscus; species Peromyscus californicus. Next base: position 22,862,969 of record NW_026294617.1, on the reverse strand, counting down.
AGCACAGCTTTGTTAAAAGTATAATTCCCATTAAGACTACCTGTTTAAAATTGTGCTTAATGTGTGGCCAGAAAACATGTAGTCTAGTTTCATATCAGGCACCCACAATCTGAAAATAAGGGTCTTTGATTAGGAAATCTAATTTTTCACATATCTGGGTGAGACAGCACTTAATTGTGAAGCCACAGACTCCACCTCTTGAGTACTGATGCTAGTAGAAGTCCCCAGATATACAGATATTCACGATGCAAAATTTGTATATTGGGTAGCTTATGCATAGCAGAACTTTATTGCTCAGTTCTAAAGACTGAGAGGTCCAAAGTCAAAGTGCTGGTAGATTTGACATCTGGTGACATACTGCTTAATGAGGCAGAGTGGACACATGCTCAGTCCTCATACGGAAGAGAGACAGGCAGCACTCTGGTGCTTCTCTGAGTATACCCCATTAATTGATGATCTGCCCTTATAACCAATCACAGTCCCAGCCACAGAAAACCAGAAGTTCAGCTGCTGAGACTGTGTTACTGTCATTGCTCGACTGCTGCCAGTCAATCACAGGACACCAGTTGGGGCTAGAAGTTTCTAATTACATAGCCCTATCAGGACAAGCAGTCCCAGGAGAAGGCTGTCACTATCTGCTACTGTGTCAGCTAAGCATACCTAAGACCCCTGCCCACCCACCCCTCTAAGAGCCCTGACCAAGCTCCTTCCCCTTCACAGACCTTCCATTCCCTGCAAGAGAGAGGCTGGCCCCTGCCATGCGTTCAGTAAACACAGTTTCATCCATTGAAGTCAGACTCTGGTCTCTTTCCTGACCTTAGTTCCTTTATTAGACACTCCTAAATATGTACATTGGTGGTAATGTTTCAACTTATGTCTATGGGAGACACAAATGTTCAGACAACGGTATTAGACATTTCAACTACTCAGCATACTTTATCATGTGGCCAGTTATCCCCCAGGAAACCCATCTAACTTCCATTGAGAAACATTCTTGAATGTGGCCAATACCTTTCAAGGAATCTAAACCACCTACTACTGAGAAACATTCCCACTCATGGCCAGTTCCCCACAGGGAGGCTAAATCACCTTTCATTGAGAAACAACAGGTGATTTTATAATTCCCATATGAAAGCATTTGTGGAGAATGGCTTAAGAGTCTTTCTTTTAAAATATATTCACTTATTTTTATTTTATTTGTATGTATAAAATCCTACATGTATGTATGTATACCACATATATGCCTAGTGCCTGGGAAGGCCAGAAAAGGGTATTGAATCCTCTGGAAGTGAAGTTAGAGTTGTGAGCTGCCATGTGGGTGTTGGAAACCAAACACAGGTCTTCTGCAGGACCAGAAAGTTCTCTTAAAATAAAGTCATTGCTGCTGTGGGATGTTCTGTATGGCAAATATGTTGCTAATTAGTCAATAAATAAAACACTGATTGGCCGTTGGCTAGGCAGGAAGTGTAGGCGGGGCAAGGAGGAGAATAAAGCTGGGAAGTGGAAGGCTGAGTCAGAGAGACACTGCCAGCTGCCACGATGAGAAACAGCATGTGAAGATACCGGTAAGCCACGAGTCACGTGGCAAGGTATAGATTAATAGAAATGGGTTAATTTAAGCTGTAAGAACAGTTAGTAAGAAGCCTGCCACGGCCATACAGTTTGTAAGCAAAATAAGCCTCTGTGTTTACTTGGTTGGGTTTGAAAGGCTGTGGGACTGGCAGGTGAGAGAGATTTGTCCTGACTGTGGGCCAGGCAGGAAAACTCTACCTACAAATGGCGTCCAACGTGGTGGCAAGAGTTTCCACCTAAAAACTGAGAAAAAAAGATTCTAAAATGGAGCTAAAAACAGTTCCTAATTGTCTCTCTCAAATGAGCAGCAGCTGCTGGTTTGAGCTACTTGTGGGTTCCTGGTGTGCATGCTCGACATGCTGTATGGCAGGAATGAGGCCTCTGCAAGTGACACTTAAGCTGCATGGTGGATTTAGACTTTGCTAATACAAAACAAAACAAAACAAAACAAAGGTTTCTGGACTACACGCTGCTTGGATAAAAGCATAGACCCACGATAGCTCCCAGAGCTGGCGGTAAACCACTGCCATGTTGGGAAGCTGAGGTGGGCGGAGCCAGCAGCCACAGCTGCTGCAGTTTAAGGCAATAGATTCACAATAAGACAGATTCAGATGTAATAGTTTACAATGTGTGTAAAAGATATGTAGGCTTGAAAGAGACAAAAAAGATGATATATAGAGTTATAGAAACATAGTTTTAAAAAATAAAGTCTTTAAAGAGACAGTAAAGGTAGTATAAAAAATAAGCCACGTAAAAATGGATATTACACAGAGAATCTGCATTGTGTTGTCTTTGGGACTTTTAACTGCAGAAAAACATTTGATTGTAAAAGCTGTTGAGTTATGCCAAAATGTATATTTTAAAGGTACCTTGACTTCAAAATTTGAATATAAGGATATGTTACTTTGGAAAGGAGACTCTGCTTTTGTTCCCACAGAAAGCCAGAGGCTATGGATTTGTTCAAGATTAAGATACATCAGGTTTGACCAGCCAAGACCCCCTGAAAGGTCTCCTATGACACCATGGCCCAGATGATCCAACATCCAGAATGGTTTCAAGGCAACTGGCTCAGACGATACAGCCTCATGGACTATTCCATAATCCTAAAATTTTCTTTGTTTCCCCATAAGATACAGCGTCCCCCTCCAGCAGGAAGTAGTAAGAGAAGCTACGCCCAAATTCCCAAATTATATGTAATTTTACTTTGTTAAGGTTAAAACCTTCCTTTTTGAAAAAAAAAAAGGGGAAGTGCTGTGGGATGTTCTGTATGGCAAATATGTTGCTAATTAGTCAATAAATAAAACACTGATTGGCCGTTGGCTAGGCAGGAAGTGTAGGCGGGGCAAGGAGGAGAATAAAGCTGGGAAGTGGAAGGCTGAGTCAGAGAGACACTGCCAGCTGCCACGATGAGAAACAGCATGTGAAGATACCGGTAAGCCACGAGTCACGTGGCAAGGTATAGATTAATAGAAATGGGTTAATTTAAGCTGTAAGAACAGTTAGTAAGAAGCCTGCCACGGCCATACAGTTTGTAAGCAAAATAAGCCTCTGTGTTTACTTGGTTGGGTTTGAAAGGCTGTGGGACTGGCAGGTGAGAGAGATTTGTCCTGACTGTGGGCCAGGCAGGAAAACTCTACCTACACATTGCTCCAGCCCTTGTTTAAGATTTTTAGTGTTTGTAAAACTGGGCAACAGTGAAATTAATGGCATAGTACAGGGATTTATAAGATGTCAAATGAACATACTTGAAACATTCAGACGTACTTGCTAGGGAGCTGTGATAGACCACCATTACTTCCCTGAAATAGTCTCCCTCTCTTCCATCAGAAAGAGGCATTTATGAGGATTAGAAGCACATACTGAAGAAATCTAAATCTATCAATGACCTTACTGTGCAGAACTCCACTTGGGCTTTTATTTTCCAATCAAATATGCCTCACATTCTTCACATGGATTGTTTCATTTTGAAGTATATTTGTTATAGTAGTATGACCTTAACCTTGGCTTGGCTAAGAAATTAACCATGACTTGGAATGGAATAATTTCAACAATAATATCGAAGTATAGTAGTAATACAGAAATCAATGCCTGGAAGTGAGATAATGCAACTAAACCTAAAATATGTTTCAAACTGATTCCAGAAACCAAGTAGTGGTGCCCAGGAAATTAATAGAGAATGTCTGCTAAACCTCAGTACTCCTCGCCATGCCATAGTCGAGCATCTGATGAAACTCTCATCAAGGAACTGTGCTCTGGAGAAAATGGTGGAAAAGATACATTTAGGATTTACTGCTCCTTACCATAAGAAAAGAACTCAGGCAAGAACTGCAAGTTTGAAAGCAGACTTGGAGCTGCAAGCCAGCTGAGTGGGGCAAGACTTGCCTGTAGTCAGAAACCTAAATCACCCAAGACTCCAGAAATCTAAGGCCTCACACAATTGGAAAAACAACTGACTCTACACCCAAAAATAGCAGAACACAAGTCTGTGACCTGAAGCCTCATTCAAACACTTCTCATAAAGATTTCCTGGTACAACATGTACACAGACAGAAATCAGTTAAAGAGAATTATATTCCACTCAAGAGATCAGGAGGCATAAGCATCGGTCTAAAAGAAAATATGTAATGTCAATAGAAACAACTGAAAACAAATGCAAAAGTCTCTGACTTACGATGGTTTTGACATACAATTTTTCAGTTGTACAAGGTACACAAATAATCCACATTCTGTAGAAACTGAACTTCAGTGCAGTGGACTTTGAATGTAGATCTAGTCCCAACTAGTGAAGTGTAGCATAATTCTCTCTCTTGACGTTGAACAGAGGCAGGGGGCATAGCTCTGTCACCCACAGCATCGTAAGGTAAAACCCTCAAAGTACCACATCACTAACTTTGCATGTTCAGTGGATTATGCATATTCAATGTATGCCTTTCTTACAATATTTTAATAGCAGTCTTCTTATTGGTATCTAATCTCTTTCTAAACAGAGAGGTAGACTGCATTACCTGTGAAATCAGAAGTCTAGCAAATTTCAAAGTAGTTCCCAGGCCTGTTTCAGCTATATGTAGACTCAGAAGTAGACTGCAAAACCTGTACTTTCCATGACCTGATTCTGATAGAGAAAACCCAACAATTGAAACTTTTACAAAAGATCCCACTGGACTAAATATACACTATTTCCTACTGCAATACTCATGGTAACAACTGCCAACTGCCATGTGTCCACTTTCTCTCTCTTCTGAATGGGAAGTTCTATATTATAGGGAGGGTGGTGGCTGTTCATGTGGTTGTTGTTTGGAGTATTTACTTGTTTCTTGCTGTTGTCTATAAGCATGCCGATAATTTACCTACTATGTTCTAGTCACCAGACTCTAAGTTGGTGCTGACATGCCATAAAGAACCACTGTTCAAACTCCTCATAGATGAAGCTCATGGAGTAAGGCATAGGGGCTCTGAGTTGTCTTCCTTGAAATACACAAAGGAGGAGGTAAGAGGTATGTGAACAGTTAGGCAGACAGTGTGTCTGATAGACAGTTGTCTCCAACATCTGCCCTCTCGGGTTTCATAGTTATTAATGAAATGATATTTTCCAGATTACAGTGGAAATCGAGTTAGAAGTAATTGTTTTTCATTTTTATTTTAGAAATTTTATATATAAATATTGTTCATATTCTTTCCCTGTCCCCGACCTTTCCCAGATCCTTCCTACATCCCTACCCACCAACTTTGTTATCTCTCTCTATGTATCTCTCTCACAAAAAACTCACAAAACATACAACAAAAGCCAAACAAACAAAAATAATAAGAGATAAATACCAAAATAAAACAAAATAAAAAGCTCACAAAAAAATCATGGAGTTAATTTTGTGGTGGCCTGCCCTGGAGTGTGGTTGATGCATCCAGTGTCGTCCCACTGGAGAAAACTGATTTTCCCTTTTTCATCAGGTATCAATTGCAAATGTCTTTTTTGCTAGGGGTGGGACACTGTACCTTCCAGACACAATGAGGCTGACACAGCAATTCACAGAGGCTGCGATGGTGCAGCACACACGTCTACTACAAGTTCAAACCAGATAAAGCCCCAGCATGGAGAAGTTAGAAGTAATTTTTGCATTTTAAAATGCCATTGTCACTCTGCTATAAAGAAATACTTTGAACTGAATGTTCCTCTCCCGTATAGTAAAGCATGACCCTGTTAGAATCCCAGGTCCCAATGTGGGTTCCATTGGTCGTCATCACTGTTGACAAAAACACCTCCCTGACTCCCTGGCATGCAGGGGCTGAAGAACATGTTATCTTGAACCATTTTATTCCTGCTCCTCTCTGCTATAACAGCCTAGCCTTTGCCATAATTAACATACATTCTCTTTCTCCCCCCTGTTCTTAGGGAGTTTGAGATTCACTTATCTAATGTAGGACGGTCCCAGGGTGGCATTCTCCGAAATAAAGGAACTAATTTGCAGGTGACAAACTAAGGCAGTCAACAGGTGAAAAATCAGACTGAGTGCTGACCTGCACCTCACTGAAGGGGAGTGAAAAATCTCCCTCCAGAGCGTGAATGCCTATGTCACTCTCATCTTCCTGGTGTCCCAGTCCTGTCCTGACTCTTTAACTGTCATTGTACAATCCCATTTAATAAACAGTGTGTGTTCACAGGACATCTCCCATATTCTAAGCACTCAGTTTATTCCTAGCCTAAAGACAGAAACAGGAGAGGCTATGCCATTACCTCCAGTTCCTTCATGAACAAGTAAAGAGATAGTCCCAGACTGAAAAATGGTATAATCCTGGCACACAGAGAAGAGAAAAGGGATGCTCTGAGGTCGGCAATCTCCAGGAGTTCCTGGAAAATTAAAACGCCATCAGCATACACCATCACTCAGCATTCCTCCTTATTTATTACAACTCTCCTTTTCTTCTGTCTGCCCTCCCTAAGCTTCAGCAAGTCAATCAAGCCAAAATCATAGTGAAATAAATTATAAATTGACTGAAGGCAGGGGTGCTTTAGAATAAATGATACTATTATCTATTTGAAACTTTTATAAAGACATTTCAATGAAAAAAATTCTAAAGCTACATTTAAATTTTGACAAGTGAGCACTCTGACTTACAGGTGGATAGGGAGCTGTGAATATCGAATTGTTTGATCCAGTAGGTTAAGTCGTAGGTAGGAGATAATAGAGAATAAATTGCCAGCAGCTGCTGTTGTTGGTTCAGAGCGGAGACTGCCGAATCAGAGGAGAGTGCTGGGATGTAGTGGAGTGTGAATGGCTTTCTCTCTCTGGGTGATTTACTTTCACCGAGTCGGAACTTGCAACTATTTACTATGGGTTCTCCAATGTAGCTGAGTACATAGAGTTCTAAAAGGATTCTTCATACGAAGGAGAGTCTGGTAAGTCCCATCTATAGTAATCACTAAGGTCCCCTAGCCAACATGGACCTACCCTTCGCGAGAGCCCATGATACGGGTGTCTTCATGACTGTTCAGTGGAGGAGTTTGAAGCCAGCCAAGATAGGAGCATTTAAACATAGATGCCAGGAAGCACTGTGGATGTGGGTTTTGTCTTTTCCTCTTTTTCAGTATTTTTCAGCTGTTTTCAGAGCTGGCCTGGCTGCAGTGCAGGACCACTCCCGACTGCAGGTATTGCCTGTCATGTGACTGACTCTCCCTTCACCCAGTCTGGCCTCTGTCACTTCCTCCCAGGTAACCAGAGAGCTTTTGCCCGGCCCTTAGCACTGTCTCTACTTATACATCTGCCTCTTGAGCAGCTAAGCTGGGCGAAGGCATAAGAAGGATACTCACACAATGAACTTTTTTTCATCTATATGAAAGAATGTCATGCCATTTGCAGGAAAGTGTACTCAACTGAAGATAATCATATGAAGAGAATCAGGCCCGTCTCAGGCAAACAGTCCATGTTTTCTCTCATTTTTCATTCCTAGATTTTATATAGATTCACAAAATCATTTGTACGCATGTATGACATGGAAGAAGTGAGAATATCTTGGAGACAAAGAGGAGGGGGTAGAAAATGAGAAGGCAAGAGATGTAAGGGGAATGTTCTCAACAAACACTATACGAACATTAAGAAATGTAGAAACAGAAAATTCGACAAACCAGACTACAGCAAAACTCAATCATGCTAGAAGGATAACTAAATACAACTTTTATCTTCTACTTCTGAAAATCACTTATAAAAAACCTAAAAGACAATGAAGGGTAAGTTTTGTAATACCAACCCCACTCTCTGTTGCTGCCATTCCCCTTTTCCAGAGACTGTTTCTTCATTTCTTTCTTTCTTTTTGGTTTTCTTGCAGTGCTGAGGATTAAACTACAACCCCACACATGCTCTGCCACAGAGCCCTGGGAATATTTATATTCTATTATTAATGTAAGAAAAGCCAGTCGCTTTCCAGTTGTGGGGGAGAAGCGTCAGCATTTGTTTTATACGCTTGGTTTTAAGAGGGGTGTTTTCAATGGACCTACCCTAAATTCAGAAGAAAATTACAACTAGAGATCAAACACGATTCGAGGAATGAAACAGAGATGGATTTCACTGATTTTTTTGGGGGGATATAGATTTATTTTTTTCCCTCAATCACTATACTTTCAATTCCATGTCTTTCAAAAAAATTTAGCAGGTCTCTTGCCTTTTATTTCACACAAACTTATTCAAATGACTTCCAGTTAAGATTGCTCTTATGTTGAGTTAAGTCCCATATCCACATCAGCAGCATACCCTGTGGCTGCATGCACTTGACTAACAGACAGAGGCCAAGTCACCTCTCCCACCACTACTCAGCATCTGTGAGTGGAGGGATGGGAACACTAATGCATACGAGTGTTTCTCAAGACATAGCTGTTTGGAGGATGGAATGGAACCCAAGCATGACAGAAAAGAGAGGCCAAGTTCTCAAATAACTGTTGGGGTGGTGGCTCATTGTCGCTAATCATGAATGACCCTTTGAAGGCCCAGTCCATATAGACTTTTAGGAGGTGTTTCTGAGAGCTTGCAAGGTTTCCCTACAGAGTCTTTCAATGTCTCAGTCCTCTAAAGGCCGGTTTGGCTTCACACCTCTCAGCTTCAGCTCCTGATTCCCCTTGTACCACATAGATGAGGTGGAGGCTGGCAATACTCAGCTATCCGGAAGGAGAAGGAGGCAGCCAGAGGATAGAAATATAAGCCCAAGAGATTATTCTTTCTTTTCTCCCTTATTCTTCTTTCCTGGAGTCCAGCCTAGGGTGTGAAGGGGCTGGTGTGAATGGAGTTCATGTCCTAATGCCCCATGATCTGACCCAGTTCTCTGGCAGCAACACTGCTGGATCTTAAATATTCTATCTTTAGATATGCAGTACTTACGCACCAAGACGGCAGAGCAGGTAAAAGCACTTGACTGATGGCCGGAGTTCATTCCCTAGGACGCACATGGTGGGAGGAAAGAGCATGCCCTCCCACACACATAATGAAAGAAGAAATAAATTCAGAACCGTATAGTTTTTTAATATGGGGGACTTACAGCTGCTTTCTTTCAGGCTGAGGATACTAATCACCTTTTCTAAGCCAGCAGAAAATCTCACATATTATTTTCATTATTTTATACAACTACCAATTAAAACCAGTCCCAAAAGCCCACCTCCACAAATTTTTGCCCATTAGCATTAGTCAAAATTGTAAATCGACATAATAAATTTGATTGCTTAAATTAATGAATTTGTTACTTAAATTTCCAAAGTTGTTAATGTATGGATTAAATATAAGAAAAAGAAATGCTGTGTCCACCCTCTTTTTTATATTTGTATAAACAGAATACTATGAGAGAAAGTTTGATGGTAGGCAAAACACCCATGTAAGTATGCCTTATTGGCTTAGAGGGACCGTCGGCACCTGGCTTATCATTACAGAATAAGGTGCTTCAATTCTTCTGTAATTGTTTCATTTCAGTTCTACACATTGAGTCTCACATATACACACACAATTTCAGACTTTGCCTCATAGCCAGGTGCCAAAATTAATTTGCCCTTGTGTTTGAAAATAGTTCTCTGCCACATGTCGTTTGCTTCCCACAATTTTCCTAAACAACAAGAAATTGAATCCTTAAGGGCATGTCTGTCAGAATTCTATGAACTTAAATAAATAAATAAATAAAAAGAAAATGGCTTCAACCCAGTTCATTGGCAGCTACAACCTGGGTCCTAGAAAACATCAAGTTCAGGAGAAAAAGAAGAAAAAAACCTACTATTGCCAATACAGTCTGGGCTGCCTTAATTTCATGCACTGTGACTTCAACAATTTCTCCATTTCTCATCTTATTTCTATAAAAGGAGCTTCATTTAAAAGCAGGGAAACCACATTTCATGCTCTTCAGTTTCATTAAAGTTGTACAAAAGGAGCCTACCAAAGGAACCGCTCCTAATTAAACAGTGGTAGCAGATGAAAATATTGAAATGAGGAATCTGAAAAGAGGCTGACACTATACATTCCCCAGAAATTTTTAGCATGACATGAAAAAGGAACTGAAAAATTAAGATCTGAATCCCTGGATGAATGTCACATGCATCACTACAGAGAAAAGCAACGCGTCACATCCGGCTGGCCTAAGGTGGTATAGATGATGTGGCAAGACCCAGAAGACGAGGGAATGCCCTCGGACCATCCTCAGGATGGGTGTCCCACTCTTCTTGTCACTGTGACAACGCACCTGACAAGAAGCAACTCAGAAGGAGGAAGGGTTTATCTGGAGCCGAAATCCAAAGGGATGCAGTCCATGGCGGTGGATAAAACACTGCATCAGGAATCGGGGTCTACCAGTTGTACTGCACAACCATTCATAAAGCAGAGGGCTAACAGGAAGTGGGTGCAGCCCCCAATGACTCACTTCCTCCATCAAGGTTTCACTACCTAATAGCTGCACAGCCTTCCCAAACAACACCCCAAAAGGAATCAAGAGCTCCAATAAGGGCCTGTGTGCTTTTTGTGGGTTGCAAGCAGCAGTCTTGACAGTGACTTGTTTTTGTTAACAGTGATCAGAGCCACATTCTTGTCAACAGACTGCAGTGTCTGGTTGGTGCAGATGCCATGGACTTCTGGGAGCATGCCTTCATCGTTATTCAGACTGAGTTATTGAGTGGGCTGGCTAATGGGCACTTGAGATAAAGTATTACCAAGAATAAGAGAGAAGAAAATTTAATGTGTTATTCTTTCCCTCCAGGACCTGCAAAATAAGCTTGTTGATTGACAGAGTCCTCTCTCAAGGTGGGAAGAGTAATGCCATGTTTCTCAGAGGCTCAGAAATGGGACTGCATTTTCAATGGCTTTGACCTCCGCTTGGAAGGGATGCAAATAAGGGTAAAGCAAGGAGTGTTTGCCTTGATCTGGGTCACTAACTGTTCCCTACAGCTAAGACTCTCCAACACTAATGATAAACTTAAACTCCACCAGGACTAATGAGAAATTTAAAAATCTATACATTTCAGATGAAACCTCATGTTATTATACTTGTTGCCTAATTAATCAATCTCTTGTATCAACTATTGGTTATTCAAAAGTTGTGCTTTCCAACCCCAATCCTGCTAGTTAGCATTTCATGTAGTATAAAGAATTTTAAATTTGATGTCTTCTATTCTTTGCGCTGTGTATGTGTGTGTGTGTGTGTGTGTGTGTGTGTGTGTGTGTGTGCATGTGTGCACATGCACTTGTGTGTGAGATACATGTGTGTGAGTGTGCATTTTCCATATGTGCACGTGTGTGGAAGCCAGAGATCAACTTCATATGTCACTCATGATACCTACCGTTCAGCTTGTTTTTCATTTGCCCCAGGGAGCTGCTTGTCTGCAACTTGCCAGCACTGGGATGACAAGCACACACCCCAAACCTGGCTTTTTTACATGAATTCTGGCGATCTAATGCAGTCCCTCACGCTTTCAGGACAGACTTGTGACTGAGCTGTCGCCCTGATCCTATTGTTTTAACTCCTATAAAAGTTGAGCTTTACAAAACTGTGAAAGATGCTATTTTCTTATCCCTATATTTAAAATGACTGAATGTTGCATCTGTTTGCATGTGTTTTATAGGACGTGAGGGCTCTTCAATAGGAAGAAGGAACATTCACTTTAAAACCCTTATAAACATGTGTTTCTATGTGTCTATCAATCTATAGATTGAGATATAACCCCCTCCGTGTGTGTGTGTGTGTGTGTGTGTGTGTGTGTGTGTGTGTGTGTGTGTGTGAATAATGACAATTTTTGACATCTAGCAGTGGTGTATTGCTATAATAAAATGAGTGGAACACAGCATTCTAAGATTTGAAAGTAATTTCTATGGGGAAGGGATGCTTGTTTTTGAGTAAGTGACAGTGCTACCTGTGAGTAAACAATCTCTAGACTGTGACTCGAACACATGGCACTATATGCAAACAAAGGAAGAATAAACGTGGGTAATCTTACTAGAATCGTACCATGTACTTTTGTACTACTTTTCTACTCTGTGTGCTTCAGAAATAGCTTTCAAGTAAATATTTCCCACATATTACAAGTTTAGAAAAAGCAGGGGGATTGAGAAAGCTTTGTTAGATACTTCTCATGTTGCTGGGACAAAATTCCTGGCAGTAGTACTTCTGCTAGTCAGGAAGGAAGGGTCTGTCATGGCTCACAGTTCCAGTGTTCAATCCATCATAAACGGGACATGGCAGCAGGCACAGGGGCAGCTGTTTACACACGGCATCTGTACTCAGAAACAGACACGGAGAGAGGAATAGTGATGTTCCCCTAGTTTACCCTTTGTATGGAATCTGGAACTCCACCCTATGAAATTGTACCAGTCACATTCAGTGTGAGCCTTCCCTTCTCAGTTCAGCTAATCTAGATCAGTCCTCACAGGCATGCCCAGGGGCTCCTTTCCTAGAACCTATCAAGTTGACGACCAGTATTCTAGAGATTAAGTCATCCAAACATCATTAGTTATTTGCATGATGATCTAAAAGGGGACTTTTGACAATGAATAAACAACCGACCTGAGGATAAGGACAGTGGACTTCAGAAGGGTGGCTCTGGTTTGTCTCGTGCCATACAAGGAGGGACTCAATAAGATCCAAACCCCAGCAAACTGGCTTTGGCTCCAAGAGCCTTAAACACAAACTACTCTTAGCAGCTATTTCCTTTCTCAAATAACCAAGAAGAAATGAGGGAATAGGATGCTCAAAAGGCATTTTGTGTGCAAGTAGTCAAATGCAGGTCACACAGCCACATGCAAACAGCTAATTAACCACGACTGGTGTCTTGCTGGGAGAATGGATTCGAAAGTCAGCAAGTAATGTGAAAATTGGGTAGCGTCAGACTGTACTTTAAAAGCCTCATGAGGACCAATGCCACAAGAAACTCCAGGGGATCCATTCCAGCTGTGGGAACAACATCTCTCTTCCCCTTTCTCCACATTTGGAAGATCTGCAGTAGGATTCTGGTGAGCGTAAATGAGTACAGTGTGCTGTGTCATTGAGTCCTTTCAAATAGAATAAAATTGGTGCTCAGGAAGCATCAAGAAAAAATGACAAAGAAAACTGAGAGGAAAATAGGTAGTTTAGAGTGTGTGTGTGTAGAGGAACTATAGTTGAAGTGATACATGAAGGATGGAGTCATAATGGTGGTAATGGGTATGGGATGGGCTTAGGATACATCGATCTGAAGAAACAATAAGAGAAAGGCATCAGGATCCTGAAAATGTCTGTGCCTTGGATATCAGATCCACAGGAGGATGTAGTTAAAGGCATCTCAGATGTCAGCTCAACGGGTTGGATCCTCGTTCTTGAATCAGTGCTTGGTAGCCTTTCTTGGGAGTCCGGCAGCATTAGGACACAGCTTGGAAAGGGACAGTGGCTTCAGCTGAGAAGCTGCTCCTCAGTCCTAGGCATGGATTTCCTGTTGGGATGTGGACTTTTGATTTTCATGCATGTCCTTTGGGGATGAGAATTTGGCAGGGGTGGGGGGCAGTGAGGCAAGAGGTGGTAGTGAAATTATTGTATGTGTGCAACTATTTATAATTTTAAAAGTTATGTCTTTACACACACTTTATCTGCTCAGTGTCCATATTAAGGGTTATCTGCTGAGAGTGACCTATGAACACTGGGGTGTTGGAAGCAGCCACAGACACAGACACAGGCTATACACAATTGCCACTGGCACTGGTGAACTGCCACAGGTTTTACAAACTGGTACATATTTTAACAATTTTTTTCACCAAAATTTTTCTGCACAGAAAAAAAAAATAGTTGAGACCTGAATAACATTTAGAAAAACTCCAACAGTTTAAGGACCAGTGGCATGGGAGTGGAAAAGGGAACCTGATTCTTAACATTAAGTGACATGCTAAGGTTATCAAAAGTAGTTGTCAATGTTTAACACTTTACACCACAAGCATGCTAAGACAGAGCGCCATAACGTTTGAATAACGGGAGAAACTACCAAAGTCAATATTGCTCAAGCATGTTCTACATGCAAGACAATGTATTGCTGTATAATGTGTATTTTAAACACCAGTTCACCTGACCTCAAACCTGAGCTCTAGTGTGTATTTTCTATTTAACTCAACACAAGATCCTGAGCATCTCCAAGCTTCAGAACTCTTGGAAAATAAGAGATAAGCTTTCATCAATATCTCTTCAATAGGAGCACATGTGACGATCTCAGAGTCATTTAAATCAATCCAAATCTGAATACTGGGAAACTCTATGACCATTGTAAAACCTGATCAAAGAATGCACCATCTGCATGAAAGAAAATTAAATGAAAGCCAGTGATTTTAAGATCAAACATTCAGATGCATTCATGGAAACATCTTTATAGCCAAGTGATTTCTCAGCCTCGTATGTGATGCCTCCTTCCCAGTGACGCCTTCCTCCTGCCTTTAGCCAGTATCCCACATTTGTAAGCAGACAACATGATCCCATACCAAGTCCTCTTCTCAGTTCTCACCCTCTGGCTGAACCAAAGCCATTTCAGTGTAATGTCTGTGTCTACATTCTGTTCACCCTGTGGGCTGCTTCTCTTTCCTATATGCAGTAGCCCCTCGCCAGCCTGTCTTGCATTGGTGCAGCAGTCCCTCAAGATTCTATTTTCCTTTCTGTCACCTCATTCTTGTCTGCAAAAGACACCTTCCCCATAAGAGCACTGTTCAGAACAAAGAGAATGTGCAACCAGCATGTAACAGGTGCTGGAATAATGGTAAGGATTAGTCCAAATTTGAACCTTGATAACCATTACAAACCTACTTACAGAGGTTAGACTCCTTCCTTTGACTCTGGCTTCATTGCTCATAAGTTACACAAAACTGTCTTGGAGAGCTGTTGTAGGGATTAAGTAATAAGATATAGGATATATGCACACTATACCCTCATCATGAGAGACTTCAACATCACTCAATAACTTCTTTCTATTTTTAGATCATAGGAAAGCATGACAAATAGAATTCTAGAAGGTGTAAACACAAAACGAAAACTGGTGGGAATATAGGCTTTGGAAACAAATTGAGACAAAGCCACAGCTCTCAGCTCTGTAACCTTAGACAGTTATTCAATTTCTCTGTGGTTCAAAATCCTCATCTATAAAAGACATATAGATAGTATCTACCTCACAATAGTGAGGAATAAACATTAAAATACAAAATACATTCAAATATGCCTATTGTAACATCCAGAGCACTTAGCAAGTACTCAACAAATTTGGTGAGACCCCTTTTAGACACCAGACCATGGCAAAATCAGTCAGCATTGCGCATGTTCTCTAGTCAGAAAAAGTTATCTGTGCTCTTCACAATTGTTGATAAAATAATTGTTGGTTTTGATGTTTGGGGTTCATCTACTTTCAAACCTTGGGCCTCATTAATTTCTGTGTTAAGTTCCTAGGAGAACATCAACAAAGCCCCACAAATACAGATGGTTTAAAACAACAAATTTGTATTCTCCAAATTCTGGAGGCATGACATCCAAAATCAAGACGTCAGCAAGGCCACAATCACTCTCAAGGACTATGCTAGCGTTGGCTGCTAGTGTTGGTTTAGCATTTCCTGGCTTGCAGGAGCATCTTCCTGTCTCTGCCTGTAGCTGGAGTTTTCCTGCCTGGCCCACAGTCAGGACAAATTTCTCTCATCCGCCAGTCCCAAGCCGCTCAAACCCGATCAAGTAAACACAGAGACATATATTGGTTTTAAACTGTATGGCCGTGGCAGGCTTTTTGCTAACTGTTCTTACAGCTTAAATTAATTCATTTTTATTAATCTATACCTTGCCACGTGGCTTGTGGCTTACCGGTACTTTACATCTTCCTTGTCCTGATGGCGGCTGGCAGTGTCTCCCTCTCCAGCTTCCTGTTCTCTCCATTTTCCTCTCTGTTAGTCCCGCCTATACTTCCTGCCTGGCCACTGCCAATCAGTGATTTATTCATTGACCAATCAGCAACACATTTGACATACAGACCATCCCACAGCACCTCCCCTTTTCTTTTCTTAAAAAGGAAGGTTTTAACCTTTGTACATCTCCAAAGTCAGCTTGGTATATTTGGGAATTTGGGCGTAGCTTCTCTTACTACTTCCTGCTGGAGGGGGGCGCTGTATCTTTTGGGGAAACAAAGAAAATTTTAGGATCATGGAGTAGTCTGTGAGGTTGTATCATCTGAGCCAGTTGTCTTGAAACGGTTTTGGATGTTGGATCATCTGGGCCATGTGTCATCGGAGACCTTTCAGGTGGTCTTGGCTGGTCAAACCTGATGTATCTTACTCTGGAACAAATCCATAGCCTCTTGCTTTCTGTGGAAACAAAAGAGACTCTTTTTCAAAGCAACATATCCTTACATCTAAATTTTGAAGTCAAAGTATCTTTAAAATATACGTACTGGTTTAATTCAGCTTCCTTTACAATCAAACATCTCTCTGTAGTTAAGAATCCCAAAGACAACACAATCCAGACTCTCTGTGTAATAGTCATCTTTACGTGGCTTATTTTTTATATTAATTTTATTGTCTCTTTAAAGACTTTATTTTTTTTTAAAACCATGTATTTGTTTTTATATTGTATATATCACCTTTTTTTTGTCTCTTTTAAGTCTACGTATATTTTATATACATTTTAAACTATTACATTTGAATCTGTCTTATTATGAATCTGTTGTTTTAAGCTGTAGCAGCTGTGGCTGTTGGCTCCGCCCACCTCAGCTTCCCAACATGGCGGCAGTATGCTTACCGCCAGCTCTGGGAGCTATCGTGGGTCTATGCTTTTATCCAAGCAGTGTGTAGCTCAGAAACCTCTTTTTTTGTTTTGTACTAGCAAAGGCTAAATCCACAATGTAGCTTAATGTGCCATTTGTAGAGACTTCATTCCCGCCATACTGCAGGTCGAGCGCGCACGCCAGCAACCCGCCAGTAGCTCAAACCGGCAGCTGCAGGAAAACTCCAGCTACATCTGCCTCTGACTTCCCAAGGCATTTTCCCCATGTCTGTACATGATTGTCATCTTCCCATGTGTCCTTGACTGTTCCTTCTTTCCTAATGACGCCACCAGTCATTGAATCAAATATAGCTATAGTGATGCAAGAATCTATTTCCAAGTTAGGTCATATTTTGGGTGCTGGTGGAGGACACAATTCCAACCACAGCCCTCAGGTAGTAGGGCAAAAACCTTGTCATTCTAAACAGGAACTACTTTAACAACTATGGTGGCTACTCACCATTGTCAACTTAACTGGATTTGAAATCAGCTAGCAAACCAATCTCTGGGTGTGTCAGTGATGGAGTTTGCAATGTGGGCAGCAGCAATCCATGGGTTGAGGTCCTAGATTGGGTAAAAAGAAGGAACTGAGCTGAGCACCAGCATTCCTCTCTGTGTGGTGTCTGTAGGTCCAGTGTAAGCAGCTGACTCATGCTTACCAGCATGCCTTTCCCTCCTGAGAGTAGACAATATCCCTTCTTAAACTATGAGACAAAGTAAACCCTCATTTAAATAGTGCTTGTCAGCTATGTGGTCACAAGACTGATATAATTACCTTCCCAAAAAAGTACCTTTGTGCCACATGGAACTAAAACCAACCATATAGAGGTGCTGGCTTTGGAACCCTACTCTAGTCATCCAAAGCTGCTTTTTTTTTCTGTTAAAAAAGAAAAAAATAGATTTGAAAAGGTTTTCTTTTCAAAAATAATAATTGTAAAGTAAATATGTCTGCTAAATATTTAGCTGTAAAAGATCAAGTGTTGATAGAAAGAAGATGACCTAAATTGTGTATGTGTGTGCTGCATGCTCTTTTTGCTCACTCAGACACACACCTGAATACATAAGCACATGCTATATGCCTCTGTGTCCTGGAAAAGATGGAAATGGCCTGAAATCGAGCAAAACAGATGGCTGAGTGGGCCTTGTGAATCTCATCTATTACACGAAGTTTAGAAGTCATTGCTGCTTAAGAAAGAGTTGTAAGTTCCTTTCTAAATTTAGATACTGCCCTGTATACCTCCAGGAAGCTTAAAATATTCATTTGGGGGCTCACTGAAGGTTGGAACTCTGAAGAAGCCTCAAAATCCAAATGAAACAGTACAAAAGCTTATGTCCAGGACTCTCTCCCTAAAAAACCAGAAGCTTGCTGGTTTCCTAATGTAACTGGATGCTAATATTCCATGCATTGCTCTCTAGGTATGTTTCCGAACAAGTCTGAAAAATGCTGAAAAGGATTTGGTGCTCACTAGAAGTGCGCTATCCTTAAAGAAAAGTTTATTCTGGAAAACAATAGCTCCTTTGTAAGCCTTCCTATTGTGTAAATGACAACAATTGTCACTCTTAACACAGAAAACTGCCCTGTGTGTGTTGGACAGACTGCAGTACTTGACCACAATGACATGACCAGCCTCACCAAGCCTCCCTCACCTCCTCCCACCCAGCCCCACATTCTACACACAAACACCCGCGAACTTCTCCTGGCAAGCTATTTGGCAAGGGCTTCTGACTGACATGATAGGCCTTGTCTAAGCTTATCCTGCAAAGCCCTGCTCACCCAGCCAGATATCTAATTCCAGGGACATTAATGAATGGGATATTGGAATCTCTATGTACCCTTTGTGGTCCAGCTTGCACTTTCTCCTAGAGGTTTTCGAGAACACTATTAGCATCCCAAACTGTACCTGTCACTCACAACAATGTTTCTATTCTGCAAATACATATGGAATTTATTATCTTTCATTTGATTGTTCCTCCAAGAATAGTTACCTTGTCATAATATACAACTAGGAGATCATTTTTAGGATTGTGATTTACAGTCTTGTCATTGTGCCTACCCAAGGCATAAGCAAAGCCTGTGTTCATGGTTATGTGAGGATGGGTTTAATGCACACTGGATGCTAGCATTGCATCACAGACCACAGGAAATAAAACTAACACCTAATTCCCCCCTCAAGTATCATCTACTGAAGAAAAATGGAAGACTCAAGCGCATGCAAAAGGAAAATGGCGATAAAGACAAGAAGACCCAAACAACAGATCATCACAGGAGACAGGTGCCTTACCAAAGGAAGTTGGCTTTTGCAATAAGCCATGAAAAGTGTGTAACTGTCTCTCGTTGCTATAAGAAACCATTTGACAAAAGCAACTTAGGAAACAAAGGAACTCTTTGGCTCACAGTTTGATAGCACAGTCCATCATGGTGGGAAAGGCATGATCATAGGAACCGGAGGCATCTGGTTACACTGCTCCACAGTCAGGAAGAAGAGGGAAAAGGGAATACCAGTGCTCCACTCTCCTCCTTCCTCCTTTATTTAGTCAAGATCCCATGGGTTGACTCACCCAGCCCTGAGATGAGGGTTTGCACCCATTCTTGTTGGAGCTTTTTATTCTGTGTTCCATTGATATCCCTGGGAGGGCTGCTCTTTTGTTGAAGGAAAACAGAGGAGGAGTGGATCTGGGGGAGAAGGAAGTCGGGGGAGGACTAGGAAGAGTTGAGAAAGGGGAAACTGCAGTTGGGATGTAATGTATGAGAGAAGAACAAAAGAGAAAAAAAAGAATCACAGACCAGAGTATAGTGCTAGCAAAATGGAGGTTGCATCTTCTCATCTTTCCTCTGTTTACCTTTCTAGAAACAGTTTTTCAGATACACCCAGAAGTTTTTCTCTTACTTAATTCTAAATTTAGTCAAGCTGACATTAACCATCATTTTTAAAAATGAAATTTCAACAGGCAGAGCTTCATATGTTGACATACTTCTATAGTATTAGAACTCTAGAGGCTGAGACACAAGTGAGTTTGAGAGAGCATGGCCTACACAGAAAGACTTTTTGTTCCGAAACTCCAAGGAAAGAAAAGAAGGAAGAGAGGGAGAAAAAGACAAATATCTATCAGGCCTTATGAATCACTTGGAGAAGCAGAGACCATGGGACTGTGGGTGAATGCTGCTTTCTTGATGGGCACCAAGCTCTGAGTGGTAGCAAGCAGAAGGTGGTGAAGGTCGAGCTGGTTACGGTGGCCACTGTTGTAAAGACCATAGAGCCTTGCAGAGAATGCACAGAAAGCTAAACCCTATTACCCTACACTCTGCACTTGGCATACTAGAAGGGAATCAAGAGGAGATGTCAGTTTGGGCTGGTAACATTGGGCTGTTACCACTGGAACTACACTGTGCCTTAAATCCTCAATTAGTGAAAATCAGAGGCTGCATTAGCCAAAGAGCTTGCATGGTTATTCCTCAAAGCTACAAATCACCTGGAGGTGACTGGGCTTCCTACCAAATGTTAGGTGAATCTCACCTGAATTTTTCTCTTTCAATTGAAAAAAACTAAAAAAAAAAATAAATAATAAAAACATTTTAAAGGTAAGGTTTCAGTTGTCTTCATTTGCCAGAAAGATAGACCAGCTATGGCCAAACAGACCTGACTGCTTCACGTCACACAAAGTCAAAGAACTAATCTCTCATCCTGTATAACAATGACTTATTTCCAGAAGGCTCTGATACATGCAGCTGACTGAAATTCCTTCTCCACAAAGACAAACACATTGTCTTTGTTGTCTTCCATTACGATATTTACCATGGTTCAAGTACGCCTAGAGAGGATGAAAAAGGATTAAAAATGTCTGCTTTCCATGCATCAATTTTAATCTCATAAAGAAGAGCTGGAGTAAATGCTTGGATTTATAGTAAGCACTCAGATTTTTCACAGACATATTTATATTTACAAAAAGTGCTGCTATTGATCCTTCCTACTTTTCATCATGGATGGAGGAAGTGCCCACAAGACCCCACACGTCTGCGAGGAGCCCATGACTCTTAATGGGTGCTAATAAAAGGGTTTCATTTTCCCTAATGATACAGCCACTGGGAGATCATGTGAAATAACAAAGGGTTTCAGAGGGAAAGGGATGGTAACTGGGAGTGAATATAATCACAAAGCAGGTATAAAACTTAGAAATTCACTTATACAATGTAAAGAAATCTTACATGGGTCATGATGTGCATTTTCTGACTAGTCAGCATCATTGGTTTAGGGTATTGCTCTCTACTTGGGTTAGTCTGTTTCCAAGTGTGTATCCAGATGTCCAGGAGACTCAGGTCCCTCTAAGGTTTGCAGTCCTTCTGAATGCTTCTGTATGCAACCCAAACCCTTCTTCATTCTCATTGCTTTTCAACCTACCGATGCCAAGTCACTGAGGCCCACACTCTTAATTGCTGAGATACGAGCTGAAGTTGATCTGCACATCCTTTCTTCTTTTTCAATCCTTTAGCCACATTTTCTTTCAGCTGCCAAGGAACAGATGTTGAGTGGCTAATAAGAAAAAAAGCATGAATCCCACAGGAATGTGGTACCTCCTGCATTTAAAAGCAATATGAGAACAAAGTTTCTAATATTTGACTAAATTCTGTTCAGGAAATGAAATCCTACGGTCTTTTCTGTACATTTGCCAATGTTTTAGTCTAAAATAAACTAACATGACCCGTTGCAGTATCAGTACTCCCAGATGCAATGATGAACTGTGCTCCAGCCCAGCCCATGGATCTCTCCTGTGATTACATTGCCATGCTTTAAGCCCAAGCTTACCACTAGCAATCCATAGAGCAGGGAGGCACAGAAAAGCACATAACTGCTCCTAAATCATAAGATGAATTCTCAGCTCATGCAATGCCATAGAAAAATAAAGTTTAAAGTGCAATCAGGTGCTTTGATAGAAAACCTCAGTTCTTTGATTACTTCTGGAGAGGAATATGCATTAATGTCAAATCATCACTTGATGTAAAAGCCCAGGTTTTTTTGATAAAAAAAATAGCTTTTAAAGAACATTAAAATCAGATAGACAAGCAGTTAAATGCCTTTGTGCTTTGTAACTCTGGTCCCCTGGCATGTCTTCTGATGTATACGGGAATAATTGAGAACCACATTTGGAAATTGACTGAAAATTGCCTAAAATTATGGATATTAGATCAGTTCAAGACAGTGGTGTCTACGGTGGAGTTAGCAGTCAAAAAATCCATGTTTAGAGCCTTTTGAAGCTGATGTACATTGTCTTCCTTGATTTATCCCAGAAGCTTACTGTGTAGTACTCAGTACACAGGCATGGGGAGCTTAATAAACATTATTAACATTGTCACAACAAACAAGTTGTAAGGCCTATTGTATACCTAGCTGTTAATATAACTTCATTGTTTACATAGTGTTTATACATAGCACATTCTATACCAGCCACTCATTAAAAAAAGCATGCCTATTATCTCATTTAATCCTATGGCATGTTTTATAATTATCTCTATCTTACAGATAAAATGAAAAACCAAGAAGCCAATTTACTCAATTTTACTCATAATATAAGAGGCAGAGCCGGGAGTCCAACTTAGGTCTTTTATTTTCAGTGTCCATTCTCTTAAACTATCCTACTCACTCCATTTCATATAGTAAGATGTGATTCTCAAACATGTATCTCTTTTAGAATAACCTGGAGAGCATCTTCAAACATGACAACAGAACTCCACCTCAAGTTCTAAACCACTAAGTCTTGGATGGGACCTGAGATTTTACACTTCCAACAAATCCACAAGATCTCCTCTGCTTGTTTTGACACCCCTGACCTGTAGACCCACTGTCTGTCAAATATGCTGCCAACCTAGGACTCAGCACGTAGTACCCATTAGGATGATGTCCACAAGTTGCCATCAGAGAAACACAACCACTTGGCAACTTAGAAGACAGGGTTCATGAATCTCTTACAACCCCCAGGCAGCTCACTTCAGCATCCTCATTCAGGAACAGAATCTTCCATTCTGTGGCTCCTCCATTCCTTAGGACTTGATTTTCAAAAAGTCAGAGCTAGGATTCTGACACACGCAGGCTCCATTCAGTGAGGATGGAGAAGTTTATGCTACAACATAAATTCAAGCCTGGAAGTACAAGGTGTCATTTCCTCTTACCTTCCAATGGCCGTGACCTGAGCAGAGTGACTGCAGAACTATCCTTTTCTGCTCTAGAATATGATGTAGAGAAGTAGATTTGATGGACATTATTCAGTTCTTGTTTAAAATGTTGCCATATGAATCTTCTTATTACTTCCTTCCACACAACTGAATCTGAACCACCTTGGATTTTACATACATATCTCATGTCTTATTGGGTAGGCACAGTAGCTGATCTTTCCACAGAGGAAAGACTCAGCATATTTAATTAATCAAAGCACCTAAAGTAAAGTCATTAACTATCCATAGCTATTTAATTCTTTAAAGAATACCCATCATAACTGCCCCATCAATCTTAAAAATGTGCTATAAAAATATAATTATGAAAATAGATTTTATGTCTTTGGATTATTTCATACATGATCATTACATCACCATTCATTCAGTCACCACATCAAACCTAAAGATAAATATTATTTTATTCTGTGTTTCAAGTAAGGAAAGAAAATTATATAAAATTATATAAAGATTAAGTAATGATTATACTCTCAATAACTGGTAGAAGAGAATTTTGTACACACATCTATGTGACTCCAAGTCTTTGTGTATACTGTGGTCTTCAAAGACAAACACAAGATTCCAGTGAATGTGTGGAAGGAGCCACCTTCAGATGCTAGGAAGCCACCCACACATTAATATCAGTTTCACAGTGCTCCCCTAGAGACAGGACATGGACTCTTACTGAGTCTGAGTTGGAGGCTAACTTAGCTGAGAGCTGAAATCCTCTGGGGAAAATGTCTAGACATACCCTAGATAATCAATCAATCATCTATGGATGAGGAAGAGGCATCCATTTACTACATAAATTTTAATCAGCCATTGATCGAGAAAGCAGGCAGAGGAGGAAGGCCTTGAAAGTCACATTCTATAGGCTAGATTTACACTGGCATTATCTTGAACAAGTGTAACTATTAAAGTCATCTACATTTGCATGAAGCCTAGACTGTTTTCAAAACATATTCCACAATTTAGATACCTTTTGTCTCAACGGTTGATACTCTACAACCCTGCACCAAGAACCTTTCAAGCATTCTTGTAAAGCAACATCTAATGACATTGCTCTTGGATTGGCACCAAGATGGGCCTGACTCCAATTTCCTTAGGGTGACAAACACCACAGTCATGTCCAAATGTTGCTAATGTGCCCTAAGACTCCATGTAATCTTAAGGCCTCCTAACAACTGCAATGTGAATCATATTTGCATTTTCAACTCTGTTAAGTCAGCTGTTTTAAAAGAAAATATTTCTTCTCCTGGGAAGAAAAAAAAAGATGAAATATAAATTCTGTGGCTTACATAAATTTTAATGTATGGCCATCAGTAGCCTCTATTGAATATTCTCAAACAACCATACCCCTCTCCTTCCCCAGTAATGAAAACCCTGTAGATGAATATATTACATAAACACATAAAATAAAGCCTGCATTAGAGCTAAGAGCAGTTCTGTGACTAAGTTCTGGCTCATAGGAAATAGATGGAAGCAACTAGTGAGACACCTGGGAGGCCATCTTCAAGGAAGTATGCATGTCTTTTTACATCTCTTTTCTTCTTTCTAATGCCTGAATTAAAGATACTGAATCTGGACCTCCAACAGCTGCAAAGAAATAAATACTACATGCTGAGGTTGGCCAATGAAGGAGGGCAGATGATCCTGGACCTCCAACGATCCTAGCCCGGCCATGACTGTCAGTATTTCCCCTTCATTCCTGCTTTAATGCACCAGATCTGGTTGTTTCTATCACTTATGATAAAATCTAATCCTAAATAATACCAGAACACTCAAAGGAGTCACAAAGTGACTAGAAAACCATTCCAGAAAACATTTGGATGTTAAAAGTCAGGGCTTAAAATTGATATTTTATGATTAAACTGAATGCAATGTCTTTCTTGATTGCTATTTCTTTATACTATATGAGGGAGAGAAACAGTAAGCTATACAGCTCTCGTGAAGAGAAATGTGAGAGTCTGGAATCATTTAATGTACGAGAAAACAGTTGCTAGGTGACTGTTGTCTGAAAGCTTGCTGAGGTGTGTTGGCTCCTTCAGGAGAATGCAGGCATGTGTGAGGCTTTGGAAGTTGACTCCTTAATAAAGATGATGCATTATTTTTAAATGGTGAACACTGGGTAAAGAAGCCAGGAAAAAACAAAAAACTTTTTTTTTTCATGTGAAGTAAAATGACTGTTCTCTGAAAGCCTTTGTGTTATCTAGAGGTGATCGAGGACCCCAAAGGCCAACTCCTCGTTGCTTCTCACAATCCTGACGGGCAGCGCCACCTCTGAGGCTCCAGGGGTGACCACTACAATGTTCACTTTTAGCTTGTGACAGTGCAGACTTGGAAGAGGGGGTCAGATGCTGATTGACCCTTTAAGGGGAGGGCCAGGCTTATTTTGGTAACAATCTTCTATCACATGTCGCCAATGTGCTGCTGTGGGCATAGAATGGAGGACAGACTGATGCTCTTCATGACAGCAGAGACAGGGCGACAGGCCAGGAATGGGTTAAGAGCACCAACAGCCTCAAGTGTCAGGTAACCATCCCTTCCTGGCCCAGATCCACCGGTCTGGTGGAAGTATACTTGCCCTCCTGTCTCCCGTTCCACTGTCACTTCCTAAGGGCTCTTACCAGCTTGGATCCTTACCCTGTCTGTCAAAATACAGCTAAATTCTTCAACTGAATGCACACGGAGAACTTTGTCATTATTAATGGTTTAGAGCCAGGACTAAAGCTGGTCCTATTAGAAGGCGAAAGAAGCAGTGGAGAAGGCTAAAGGCCAAGGCTTTGTGAAGTCAAAGATCCTGATGGGAATAGCTGGACTCAGTGCCAGACACCGACCTGTGAATACTGGCTTGAACTCACCTCTCCTTCCCTTCTTCATTAATTTCAATTATTCCATTGCCAGCTGTGACCTGCGGAGGTTTGGATGACACCCACATTTCACCAGAAACACCCCTAATGATGAGGCACCAGAGCTCGAATCAACCCTTCTGTCAGCCCCTAATCTACCTGCAGCCTCACACTTCACTCTGACCTGCAGAGGCGAAAGGGGACACATGACCACATCCATCACTCATGGTTAGAAATATATCTAGCACCTGAGCAAGGAGGCATTTGCTCATTGAGAGCCTACGGAGCTTTTCCTGGGCTTACCATGTTTCTGCTTACAGTGTAGGAGCAGAGCAAAGTGCAGACACCCCAGCATATTTCTAGCCAAACTGCTGTTGTCTCCCATCAGGCAAAGCGTCTTTGCAGGAACGTAATTATTATTATTTGCTTTCTTAAAAGACCAGTTCAGAAATCTGAAATAATAATTCACCTCACAAGAAATTTTCTCATTATGTATTTATTCCATCCCTTCTGCTCTTTCAAAACCTTATTTTTGTAGCTAGGCATGCAATAATCTCCCAGAGTTTCTGGAGCAAGTCTTTTTCTACTAGTGTGATTACAAACAGAAACTCTTTATTGAAGAAGGAAAAAGGTTATTAAACCAAGTGAAGGTCTTTCTGCATTAAAATAAAAAGATAGAGCTGTGACTGCAGCCCGAACTGCAAGGCAGGAGGTATGTGTGGGGTGTGAACTATTTGCAGCTCTTACATGGCCTGTCCAATCCCGCATATTGCCAGAAATAGATCTAAAAGTCAATTTGTTCATAATCTCGTTTGCAACGTGTTTGCTTACTTTTTTTTAATATCTGCTTATTGTTTTTTGGTGTCCGGGCTTGTTTTCTAAATGGAATTTGAGGAAGTTATTAAAACCTCTTATTGTTATGTTCTAAGGCATTCGTCTGTCACCTTAACTCCTGAGCAGTGGCTTCAAAGAGCTTCAGAGGCCAGGCTGAGGGGGAGGGCCAATGCGGGAATCTTTCTGTTCCCAGCCTCCCGACTTTGGCTCACTTAGCATTGTCTGGTGGATGGAACCAATGCTGACAGTATTATAAAGGCGACTTTTCACCCTTCGGCCCATCACTTTTGTCTTGTGCCACCCCTCTCAACAATTCTCTCCTTTTATATAAAAAAATGTAACTTTGAAATCCAGATATTTTACTGATTCTTTACATTAACCTTTTCCTGATGCATAATTTGTCCCCAAAGCATCCCTACTGCCTACAAGACTGCAAGAAACAGAATTAGCAGCCAGCTCTGAGCACAGCATGCCACAGACATCACTAGGAAATACAACAGAAAAGCCATATTAAGCCATCTTACTGGGAGTTACCAGGAAACAAAATGAACTAATTATTATTTCCTTTCTTTGCCCAGTGATTTGCAATTCCTGGATGACACCTGAATAATACTAACGGGGTTCAAGGCGACCCTTTAGAGAGTGACCTTTGCTCTCCCCATTTCATTTGCCCTGAGTGTTAATTGACTTTGAAAAAAGCACTATATTATCTTTTTAGAAAAAAAAGAAAAGGATAGACCTGACTTGTGAACACCAACATCCTACAGCATCAAAGCGTTGTTTAAATCCTCATACAGCAGAGCTGAGAACTATCCAGGAGAGTGTGAGATTTAAAAGGAAAAAGAAAGCAGCAGAGAGCCATAGTCTGGAAGAGCAGCAGTGCCATCTAGAGGCTGCTGCGGGAACAGCCAGGCTCCATCCTGACGCCATGCAGGCAGGGATTTCATCCTGACCCAGCCTTGCCTGCGGTTCTTACTCACTTGGTGCAGAAGTCACTTTACTACTCTTTATTCTGGCAGGACAGACTTGATAGGGACACGCAGGTGTGACCGTTCAGGAAAAGTAATCCTCTGCTTCCCCCAGCCGCTGACAGGAAAGTGTCAGGCCCAGGCTAATTGTGTAAAGTGGTTTTTCTTTGATTCAAGTTCACACAGAGAGTTCTCTTTAGCTACCTGGACCAGAGCCGCAGTCTCTGGTTCCTTCTGAGATTTATGATGTCTCGCCTGTGCAGCATGTCTTATCACACAGCATAGAAGCACTTCTTTCCTTAAATGAGACCATGAAGATGCTTAATATATTAAATTAAAACACTCTAGACGTTTCTGAAAATAAGTACAGCTATTATACATATTAGGTACGGTATATACTGAATATATAAAAAACACATACAATATAAATATTGGGCAGTTTTAGTCTTCTGAGATAATACAAGGTGGGTGGGATGATGAGAAAGTGAAAGTATTAATATTGTATTAACATTTCCACTATTAATGAAGACAGATATAGAAGGAAGTATTTTCCACAGCACAGGCATGGCCGGCTGGACTGGGCATAAAACTGCTTAATTCTGAATAGAGATATAAGGTGTTGCTCTTGATTTTTTTTTCTCATTTGTTTGTTTGGGGAACAAGATTTCACTTAGCAGCACTGGCTGCCCTAGAACTCGAACATTATGTAGACGAGGTTAGCCTTGAACCTCCCACCTCACCTTCCAGAGTGCTGGAACTGCAGACCACAGCTGTACCTGCAGAAAACATCTTTCCCTTTGGAAGAGATGTAAGAAAAAGACACATATTTTTTCTTACCTCAAAAATCATGGGTTGAAATTGTAATGCCAGTCTTATTTTTTATTATTTTATATGTGAGTGTTTTGTCTGCATGTAGGCCTATACACTACACATGTCCTTGGTGCCTGCAGAGGTCAGAAGAGGGCACTGTAGTCCCTGGAACTGAAACTACAGATAAAGGTGCTGGGAATCCAAGCTGAGTCCTCTGAACCACTGAGCCATCTCTCCATCCCTAGAACCCCAGTCTTTACATTAGGTGTTACCATTTAGTGGCTAATCAAAATGTGCTTTGTGATTTTAAAAAAAAAATCTCCTCTGTGCCCTTGAAATTCCTAGGTAGAAAAAACTATTCCAATTTTAAGTTTTCCCAACACTGATTCCTCAGAGAACATTTCATGTGTTGTGAGTTCCGTCAGTCTTAACAACCACCAATGAGTCATCTGGACTTATGTAGGGTTGAGGAGACTGGGAGTCTGTAGCCACCCAGCAACTCTATGATGCCCAGTTCCACAGTCTCTATTTCCACACCTCAACAGTAAAGAAAGCAAGAACAGAGCTGAAGGACCTCAAGACAGCTTTCCACTCTGAGATTTCACTCTAAGATTCTCACTGTTTCTACAGAGCCAAGCATCTGAAAACAAAACACAGTAAGAAATAAAATACTGAAGTATAAATGAATGAATGAAATAAATCCAAAGCTGTACCTGATATTATTTGATCAAATTAGTCACAATTAGTTGCTAATGTTGAAAATCTCTGTAGATAAAAGCTTATGATGTTGGGTGGACAAATTTTATCATAACAAACTCTACTGTGCTGAATATAAAATATTCGCTGTGTCTTTTGCCCTGGAGTTTGATGATAATGAGTTACTGACTTCCTTTAGGTAGATCCATTAGGTTTCTGTGGGTTTGGAGTTGCTGTTTCTTGAAATATATATTTTACTTGCAGAATTCTGAGCAGATATGTGCTACATATCCACACTCTTCTGCACTCTCCAATTCCCTTTCATATTTTTCATCTCTATCTGTAACTGAAGTTTTTCTATGTCCAGCCTGGTCTGCAGCCACTCAGACCCAAGTAAACACACAGAGGCTTATGTTAATTAAAAGTGCTCAGGCCTACCACTGACTAGCTCTTACACTTAAATTCAGCCCATTTCTGTTAATCTATATGTTGCCCTGTGTTCTGTGGCTTTACCTGTGTGCCATTACATGCTACTCCCTGGACTGTGGGGTGGTGTCTCTTGACCCAGTCTTCCACTTCCCAGAATTCTCTTTGTCTGCTTATTCTGCCTATATCTATCTCTTGGTATTGCATTCTACATGATTTATTAAGTTGTATCTTTCAACTTGCTAATTTCTTCATAAGCTGTTTCCAACATCCTATTAAAACTGTCCACTTTTTTATTTTAAAATTTTAAGTTTTAGAAATTTTATCATTTTTCTATCTGCTTGGTCATGTTTATTGCCCTACCTCTGTTTCATTTTTAAATGTTTTATTTTATATTTTTACTATTTTATCTAGATGCATATGGGGGAATGATCAATGCATGTGAGTGCAGATGCCCAAGGGGTCAGAAGACAGCATCAGATTCCCCAGAGAGGGGAGTTTAGGCAGTTATGGGCCACCAGATGTGGGTGCTGGGAATCAAACCTGGATTGTTTGTAAGAACAGTACAAACTCTTAATCACAAAGCCATCTGCCCAGCACCCTCTATTTTCTTTTTCACCAACACAGTACATACGTTTGTGTTTGCTCTCTGTTCTCTAGCACTACCCCAGCTGAAGGCTTTTGAACTTGACACTGACATCTGTCATTGGATGGTTTCACCGTCTTGTTTTCTTCTCTTGTGTACTTGGGGGTTTGAGCTGTGAGCTCTCATTCCTGAGAATACCCATGAAGTAAGTTATTTGAGAATAGAGTTGTGAACTGATTCCTTCAGAGAGGAATTTGTATCAACTTATTTCGCTTCCAAAAATACATCAGACTCATACTTCTTTAACCTACCCTGTGTCTATAAATTCTAAAAGGACTACTACAAGCTGATATGGACATGAAATTAGCAACTCTCTTGGCTGTCATAAGGCAATGAATATTATTTCTAGTTTTTGTTATGCTCACCCAAAGAGACAGGGATCAGTGTCTCTCTTCAGGACCCCATGTTTCCTCGCACTTTCCATGACTCACAGAGAATGGCAACAAAAGGTCCGGGCAGCTGGACTGGTTAAACACCTTTAGCTTGACAACTGTCCTCATGGTTCCACTTAGCTCTCGGTACCCTGATTTTCACATGTGTTTTGGCTTCTGAGAATTTCTTACTCTCCTGGTATCATTTTCTATGGATATCCAATAAAGTATCTTCTATTGTTTTTAGCCAGAAGCTCTATCATATAAAATAGTATAATGAAAGTACAAATCTATTTCTATTTACTCTCTATATAAGTCTACACGTGCACCATGATCCCTGTCAGTTGAGATGCTCCAGCCTTCTCTAACAATGATCAGACACAGATGTGTGGGTACTGCCCTCCACTGTAGCTGCCCCTTTCTCAGTCATCAACACCATAACCCCAACTGCCACTCAGTCCTACTGAGTCATACAGCATTTCTGTTCCACAAATTCCCAAGCTTTGAACATGTTCTTTGCTAGAGAATTCTCCAAGTTATTTTCACATTTCAGGTATCTGTGTCACTTCCTGAAAAAAGTTTTCTACAACCCTAAATCTGAATAGAGTGGTGACTCTTCTTCTTTGCTCACATGGTTCTGTACAGCCAATTCCCTTCTCACAGCCTTTTTTATGCTGTTCTATAAGTACCTGCTCATATCTGTTTCCCTATTTATGTTACAGGATTTATAAAAAAAAAAATAACTGCACTATTCCTGGTTGGTTACACATGCAGAATTTATCACTTACACATCAAGAGCATCGAGCATCCAGGCAATGTTTTATATAACAATAAATTTTCCTTCAGCTTTTGCTTAATTTGTAAGGGGAGGGGAACATCATTGCAGCTGAGTATTTCTTTTGGTTTTGTCTTAAATTGTTGACCAATAGGAAGACAGGGGACTTGCACTCACTCTTTCAGAACTTGTTTTCATCCAAAAGCAGCAATCCCCCCAAAACGAAATACAAACCTGAATCTCAGATGATCTGTTGCCAGGAAGGCACCTCTAAAAGCTTTACGGACTCCGTTCCTACTATCTAAGAAGAATGCTTTAATTCTTTCCTCAAAATCCTTGCCACATTGCAAGGTAACATAGTAGAAAACTCTTTAGAAGGTCTTCCCACCTGACATCTCCAGAGAGTATGGTAATTTGGCTCTCATTAGGACCACAGGCAGACCTTAACCTGGCCCATGCCTAAGGAAATACTGCCCTTCTCCCTCCTGGCTCTCCACTGGCCCCTCAGTCACCTCTGGTCCTCCATCACTTGTCTTAGTTTTGACTTCTAATTCACCAACTCTGGGATTCATGTGATATCCCCTTTCCCATCAGAATTAACTTAAGAATTTGACTTTGCAGATTGCATACACTTGTCCAAAACTATGTACAGCTAAGTTATTTAAGCCATCCTTTATCATTCATTGGGATTTCTCTAAATACAGGGGTAGTTAGACATCCAACCATTTGATTTTAATGAAGTCAGAATGAAGTGACTGATGATAGACGTGATGTAATTTTGCACAGTGGGCACTATTCTTTATGGCAAATGGAGTGTGCCAGATTGCATATATTCTAAGCCACACTCAGAAAAGAAAATTACAAGCAATGGGCTGAATTTAAGAATCATGAAATCCAAAGCACAGGATGTAGTCCCTTCATGGCTCCATGTTCAATTCTCCCAAAGGCTTTGGTTCTATTGGTAGTGCTGGAAACTTTAAAAGTTGGAGCTTAGTGAGAGGTCATGGGGAGGGGAGTGGCTTTTGAAAGGGCCATTGAGACCCTGCCCTTTCTTCATGTCAGTCAAGAAAGGAAAAAGAGAGAAAGGCAAGAGTTCCCATGAAGTGAGAAGCTTTCTCTCAACACTCTCCACCATGACACCCTCCCCAAAGCTACAGGACCAACCAATCAGGAAGCATATCCTCCAAAGCTGTGAACCAAATTGAACCTTTACTCCTTATTAGGTGAGTGTCTTGGGTATTTTTGTCATGATGACAGGATGCTAACAAATGCAATGTCTAATTTGAGAATCCACAATAGTATCAGTGACACCAGACCCCTGGAAACTCTAGTCTTCTACTCCTTGGCTTTCTAGAAACATTTAAAGAAGGAGGAAGAAGCAACACAAGAAACTTCAAAGTTTCCTCATTAATTATGCCCTACAAGAGAACTGATGGACCCCCTGACTCGGCTTCAGGACTGCTATTTTAAGACTGCTGTGTCTAAATGAGACAGCCAGACTTTCCTAGGAGCTCAGGTCTTATGATAGTTGATAAACACCTGGGAAACCTCTTTTCTAAGTCAGGAAAGGGGCTCTTCTTTCTCACTCTCTAGCAGCAATCATTAAACTCCTCTTTACAAGCTCTAAACGCATTGTTTCTATGTTGACACATTGCAGCCATCTAGAAAATTCACTAGTACCCATGGGGATTCCAGGATAAAGGAAAACAAACATTTAACTAGCTTCCCTGGGGTCCCCAGGGACAAAGGCACATCAGAGGTTGGACTAGATTTAAATCTGTCCAGTGTCATGCTCCTCTGAAAATACAAGAAAATGAGGTATTTTTTTATTTTTTTTCTTTTCCTCTTGAGAGGTAAAATTCTGTTCTGTGGCCACTGCTCTTTCGAAGACACTTACATGCAGTTTTTAAAGGCTCTCTGGTTCTAGACATGAGTCTCTTTAATAGGAACATATTCTCCTGTGAAAGAAACACACTGTGAGAAGGCACACTCTGAACCACAAGGAATGGGCTGCTGAAGTGGATAATGACCTGGACAGGCAAGGGGAGCCATGGGCAACTAGTGAGTGACAGCTGCAGGACATGGAAGGAAGTGACTTGTATGTCGATGGCGCGGCATTAGTATTGATTTGGGCTGCCTTGCTGACCTCAAAGAAAAATACAGTAAGGTGATAGAATGTGTTTACACTATAAGATGAAGAAATCTGGTCAATAAGACAGGAAAATAACATGAACGTTAGTAACGATGGGTAGAACAGACTCAGGAACAGATGGAGATTTTCACCTTTCAGTTCTGGAAAAGTCTGAATAAATTAGTCTACAACGTGTATAAGATCACAAAAGAAAACCTTTGAGAAGCTGTGGGTCCCAAGTAGTTTCCCTGGAAGTTCAGTGTGAAACCTGCTTCTCTGAATACTTATGAACACAATACTCACAACACTGGCTATAACTTTACACAAAGGAACAGCTGAGATAGGGAATTGTGGGGTGCTCTGCATTTGTCCTTTGGAAACTGACACACAAAGGAATAGGCTTCCCAGCAGCATTTTCATACACACTTAGTTACAGTGGGTCTAGCCCTTCTCCCCGTCTCCATGACACCATCTCTGCTTGTACCCTTCTCAACCCCTGTATATCCTTTCTGCTCTCAAATCATTTGTGTTCCACTGCCCTCCGCATCCCCTTCCTCGGGATCTATTTGTACTCCCTTGTTGGCCTCTTTCTGGTTTCAGGTTCTATACCCACACAGCCAGGATACACAAATGAGAAGAGAATGTAGGGTAATTACCCTTCTGAGCCTGGATTACTTCACTTAATACCACATTTTCCAGTTCCTTCTACTCATGAGGGAACTAAAAAATCTGTAAAGGAATGTGTATTGTGAACCAGGTGACCCAGAGGAGGAACTCTCTGATGAGGACAGTGCTGCTTCCGTGGAGCCAAAGTTAACTTAAGGGACCATCATCTATTAAACAGAAAAATATGTTTTGAACAAAAGTGTAAGTTTTTTGAAAAGAGGTTTTAACTTCTCCATTGGGAGCTAGAAGCATATGTAGTCACAGATGTCTACCATGAGAACAATGAGCCACTTCTGAAGAGAGAGCTTCAAATAAGTGGACTTTTAGGCCTCCTTAAGCCTGAGATCATTTGGGCCTGTTTCAGCCTTTGCTCACAAATACAAACGTGATAAAGTTTGAGCTCATCTCCCTCACGTGTCCTCTTGGTGAGACTACTTAGTAGATGACGGTCCCTTAAGTCTGAGAAAGGAGATTTCATAGAATCCATTATCTAACACTTGTTTTAAAGTATGTTTGGGGGTCCAGCTAAGGAAAACCAAGTGTCAGTAGGTTGATGAGAAAAAAAATTTACCACATAAAAGTAGCCAACAACAGGGGAAGAAAAATGGAGGACCATTTTACTCCCCTTACTACACAGAGCTGACATGGGCTCTTCATCCTTTCCAGATCCCTAAACCAGTACTTAGAGACCGTTATCTTCCTGATCTTACTGGACTGGTAAGAAGAATGAGAAGGGATTGGAAAGGAAGGAGTAGGAAAGGGGAAGAAGGGAAAATAAAAGAAGGGGAAGGAGGGAAGGGGGAAGGAAGATGGATTCCAAAAGAAGTAAGGCACGTTTAATCTCCCCTGGACACCAAACACATTTAGAATTCCTTGACCGCTTCCCTGAAAATGCACATTAACACAGAAGTTTTCAATTTCTAAAGCTGGTAGATTTCTTTCCAATGCCCATTCATAGATTGAACTCCAACACTGGAATTTATTGTAAAACAATGTCGCTGAGGAGGGGGAAAAAAAGAACTGAAAGATGAGTTTCAAACATATTTTGACAGTAGCCTTTGGCATATAGCAACTTGATACATAGGGACTAGGATCTATAATGCACAGGAGGGAAAATACAGATAGAAAGCACAGAAAGGGCAGATTATACAAAAGGCCACGAGAAGAATACCTGAAGGCACTCTAGGAGGCTGACCCTCAGTGGCTTCATGGTAGAATGTATAGGTTTCTCATGACACCATTGAGCTGTTCCTTAAAGAGCCTTCCTGGACTATTTTCTCTCCACTGCAGGTGGCTTTCGCCATCACTTTGCTGTGAAGAATGTAATCTGCTCTCCGACTGAGAGCAAAGGTGAATTTAGTTGTGCTCTTTCTTCTCTTGTGAATAGCATCCCCCTGGCTGCTTGCTATAATGCCAACCTTTCTAGCCTCCAGCCCCTCATCCAGTCAGCATCTTGTCAATTTGTTGGGGGTTGATTCCACCAGATGGAATTCATCCAAAACACACGACATCCATCCTGAACTGTGACATCGGAGACAACACCATTTCTCAAGGAACCAGCTGAGACTTGACACAGCCAAGCTTGCATGCAAAGCAATACCCAAGTCCCTTTCTCTGACATGGCTGCGATTCAGGTCAAAGCTAGACCCATTCAAAGTGAGTGAGTGTGGATAAGGCTGAGTGAAAACATCACAGTCTGTTGAATCTAACAAAGCCACCAGAGACTCAAGAACTCTGAACACCCTACAAGTTTTCTAGCCTTTGGATAAGCTGCTCCCTCCTATAAAACACCTGCAGAGAGTCCCTATTCACTGCCAACAGGCTGCTCTGCAGAATTCTTCAGATCTTGGACAGAATGTTCCAATTCCTGGTTGTACCTCTTCTTGTGGGTGTATTACTGCAGTAGTTATGGTTGGATCCTGGGCCCTGGCAACCCTAACAAGCTAATCCCCCTGTCCCCATCTGTCCTCAACAGGTCAATAAAAGAGGTAAGTAATAATGAAAAGCAGGGAAAGGAGGTTTATTCAAATGGCCACATTGGTAAGAACTAATAAAGAGCCCATAAGCCACCAGTCAACCTAGGAGCTCCTGGTGTGAGGTTTGGGTTTAGGCACAGGGTGAGGGTGCTCGTGTAAGCAGTCCTAGTGAAAGTGTCCCGCCCGTAGCTGAGCCAGTGTTCTCTGAGTGAAAGGTCATCTGATGAGTTTCAGACTGTGTGAAATCTCTTCCTCCTCTGGCTGGCACCAGACTTTAGCTTTTGCCCTGGGAGAGACACCTGTGAAAAGTCCAGTGTCTTGGAGATCATTGCCAAACAGTCTGATAGCCAAAGGGAGGGGTCCAAATGTTTCTCTTCACTTCTGTCAGAAGATACAAGTGCACTCCCAGCCCAGACTTAAGTCACTTCCTCTTAAGAATAAACTTTGCATATTCTCTGCTGTCTTCTTTTGTTCTGGCTTTGATTCCCATTCAGTCTTCCCATTGCTGCATTTCAAAATCTTACCCAAACTTCTTCCACATTTCAGAAGAATGTGGTCTGCACATTTAGGACAGGCAGAGCACAGGTGTGGATTCAGGTAAAGATAAATTTGAGTCATTAGAAAAGCCAACCTCTTCTCGGTTTTTCCTCATCCATAAAATTGACATTTGGGCAATATTTTGAGTACTGCCCAGCATATGAGCAGTTCTGTGTTCCTCTCACAGTGTCTGCCACATACTGCCCCATTCTGTGGTTTCTTGCATACAAGTCTGAGTCCTTCTACCACACACTATTGCTCAGATATCAATTTCTTTCCAAGGTCTTTCCTGGCCTCACGTGTAAGGCACGACGTTCTTTGCAGTCTTCTGAGTCTGACTTCACTCATAGTAATAAGGATCATCGTCACTACTCAGTACTCTTTGTTTGGCATTTAATTTCCTCTATGAGGAAGCTTCATAGTGCCGGCAGTTCTTCCATGCTGCTGACCTCATCACTGGTGTAACACTTGGCTAAGAGCAGGTGTGGGATAATATTTGGTAAATGAATAAAAGATGTAAGACCCCTCAGGCCAGTGATAATTCCCTAGCTATTATAAAACTTCAAGGTTGGAAGGAACACTGAATTCCCTTTATTAATGACAAAGACTCTTCGCCATGCTCACAATAGAGCCCCCCACCTCCCTGTCTTCTAAGGAAAAGTTTCTCATTGTCTCCCCAATATTCCACACTCTAGAATGCCTCTTTCATGGCCAGGTGCTGTTACCAGTCCCTGGGATCCCCTCCTTTTGTTCCTCATCTGCCTGATGAACTCCTGACCCCCTGAGAGCTCCTTGTGAAACAGTATCGGAGTAGGACCTTTGGAGCTGCACAGAACCAGGGATGATGCACTCATTGGATGGGCAGTCTTGGGAATGTTATTTGGCCCCCTGGGGCCTCAGCTGTCTGGTTTATGACATGGAGATAACAAGTCATGCACAGGGAAGCTACCAGGGTGTTTCATGACTGGTGCTTGCCCATGGAGAATGAAAAGCACAAGCCTGCCATGGTGGCACATACCTGTCTGCAGTCTGTTCTTGGGAAGTAGAGGTGGGAAGACCAGGAGTTCAAGGCTTGCCAGTACTATACAATATTGTCTCAAATTTGATTGATAAATTAACTAATTAAAACAGAACTAAAGTGCAAAACACTTTGCTTTCTCTGTAAAATCATCTTGAACTCTGAGTTATAAAATTGATCACTCCTTTTCTGTGTGTTATTTATTACTACTACTACTACTACTATTATTATTATTACTATTATTATTATTATATTGTTTTTTTAGGCAGGGTCTCACTACGTAGCTCCGACTATCCTGCAACCCACTCTGTAGAGCAGGTTGGCCTGGAACTTATAGAGATCCAGCTGCCTCTACCTCCAGAGAGCTGCAATCAAAGGTGTACACTACTACCCCTGGTCATCTCTGTGGGTTTTGAAAATCTTACAGATGTTTGTATTAAGCCAACACGTATTTGCACAGTTGAAATAGTGAATAGCAGCAACAACAGCCACCTACTATGAATTTAAAGAACAAAAACTGTAACAGATGAGCTGGAAAGCAGAGATGCTATTGGCAGATCCTAGTACCATGTGAGTTCACATCTGGATCCCTGTTTGAAATGAGTTTAAGGATAGATGCTGAGATGGAGCTGGACTTGGAACCCCAACTCCTAGCACTGTGCTGGCAAAAATATAACTCTGTATTTGTTCATGAAATAAAGGAATCAGTGAGAGTTATGCCTGCCCTGGGTGCCCTGATTCATTTGCTTATGTATCTAGATGATTATTTCTTCTTAGGAAGGCACTCTAAAACATTACATTCAAACTGAGAGCTTTTCCCCCCATGACTATCAGTTAGGAAAGTCTCAGTGGCTCTTCCTTTTGATCTGAGAACAATATCACAAGAATTGCTCTGTAATGCCCAGTTTGTTGTCACTGACTTTCGTTATCCAAACCATACAAAGTGCCCATTCTCTCCTTTGTGTGTTCAGCACACACGTGTGGACATGGCATAGAAGTGACTACAGAGTTCTCTCGGCTGAGTGTGTCATACACACATAGTATTTGCTAAGCTGCAAGTAGGCTCAGTTTTTTTTTTAATAAGAAACATTAGTATCAACAAAAATTAAAAACATTAGGCAACACAAAAGGTAAGAAGGTCAAGTTAGTCAAACTGAGGACCTGTAAGTTGGTACATGGGGAAGAGAGACTCATTTGTAGTTTCCCTGAGCACAGGTCAACAGCAGCAACAGAAAGTTCAGTGGACAAGCTCCTACTTTCCAACCAAGCTTCTAGCACAGGTTAGTCTATGCTTATGTGTTTAAAAGCAGCACTAGCAGGTAAAATGAATTGGGTGTGATATTATAATTTTAAATGGTGCTATCAAAGATATTATCAGTCATTGTAATCTAATTCTAAGTCTAGGCTGAACTAAGGAGGGTTAAAAGCAAAGAAAATCATTCCTTTTGGAACCAGCAATTTCTATCTATTAAATTATGCCCCCACCCTGAAGAGGAGATAGATGTCATCCTGACCAGGCTTTCAACAGAACAAAAAGAATTTAGAGGTCTGATGGTGTAAATGAAACTCGAAACTATCATAAAAGATGAAAATGCCTCTCCAGATGAGAAAGCAAATTGAAAATAACATCGTGCAGAAGGGCAGGAGAGGAGCCATGCTCGTGATTAGATGCTGCCAGCCAGACACCTAAAAGCTGCCCTGGGCACCACCTGTCACTCAGTCTGCACATCTGTAAAATGGAGATAAACAGCTCACTGCTGTCCTCACAGGAGAGGTGAGGGATTAATAAAGCCAGGCAGGGAAGGCACTTTCAAAATGCACAGATGAAATACAGTAAAAATAAAAAGCAAAGGCATCTACTCAGAAATTCTCTTGCAAAGATTCTTGATATTTGGGCATATTTCTCTAGGTGCTCCAGGCCCAGGCCCCAGGAGTGGGACTTTTACAGGCCTTTGTGGCAGAAGCAAACAATTCACTGTTTGATCTGGAGAACAGTGTAAGACCTCAAACCCTTGCTGACCACCCAGGGTGCAGTTTCAGATGCTGCACACACAGAAACTGGACAGGCAAGAATCTGCAGACAGCATCACAGATGCTCAAGAAGATGAAGTGTGAAGCTAACACACACCATTTCTTGACCAAACTCTGGCATCTGACGTCTTCTTCTCTGGATGGAGTCATTTGCTAACTTCTCCCTCTGCAGATGGGTAGAAAACCGGGTGAAGTTGGCAGTTCTTCTTCAGCATCTAGATCTGGGCCTGCGGGGCACAGCTTAGGTGCTTCAAAGACTGTATGCTCTCATATTTTGACTAAACTCATGTAATCCCTGCACTCCAGGCTGTTTGAAATATGACAAAAATATGTAAAGACACTGAAAATAGACACAGCACTATTCACAGCAGGTAAGTTATGAAACCAAATTGTGTATCCAACAATAGGGGAGTGGATAAGAAAAAGTGATATATGAAAGATTTTTAGCCATAAAAAAAAAAGAAGCAATGGTGTTTATGGGAAAATTGATGTAACTGGAGATAATCATATTAAACAAATTAAGCCAGTCTCAGAAAGACACATGTCATATGTTTTCTTTCATTGTAATTCTCAGATTTTATAGACACGTACATGATACAACGTGAAACTGTCCAAGGAAACAAGGAGGATTTATGGGAGGAAGAAGAGTGAAGTGGGGGTAATAATGGGGTTACTGGGGTGTGCTTGAAATACACTGCATATTTCTATGAAAATATTCACATAGTGCCAGTGTATAGACACAATGAAAACAATTTCTTAATTCTAAAAAGACACTACACACTTCACTAGATGTAGAGGTTGTTAGAAGAAAGTCTGCTGCCTTCTAAGTCAGATAAAGATTTGCAGAGAAATTATTCTGTTACTCCTTGAAGAAAGCAACAGGCTGATTTGTGTGGTGGGTCATCTGCAGTTGTCTTTGGGCTTTGAGTTGCTGCAACAGATACCTGAGATGAACAAGTTAAAGAGCATACAATTTAATTCTTCTGTGGTTAAGGAGGTTTCTGTCTACCATCCAGCCAGGTCATTGTTTCTGGGGCACGATGAGACAGAATGTTTAAATGGAAAGCTATGGAGGACCTGCCAACCTCATGACAGCCAGGAAAAGCAAAAGTAAAGACAGGAATCACGGGAGATGCCACAGGGCAGGCCCAGACTTACTTCCTGCAGCTCCTCCCTTCTACCAGTCTTCAATAAACCTATCACATGACTCCTGGGGGCCCAAGCCTTCAATGTATGAGCCTCTTGGGAAGATACCTCATCTCCAAACCACAACAGCAGTGAAAAAAAAAAATACCGAAGAAAACCTGGCATCTCAAACTGAGTAATGTAAACAACTTCTCCCAAAGAAATTACTCCATAAATATACTCTGAACTATGTCGCTACAGATGTGGTGTGCTAGGCCACTAGAATAGATAACACTGCAACTCTATAATCAAAAGGAAGGCTGAAACAAACATCTCGTCCATTGCTTTACGTGACCAAAGGCAGATGGTGAACAGATGCCAAGACTCTATGGAGTGGCACACTGTGGTTGGGGGGTGTGAAGTACAGTGGGTCACATAGCCACACTGACTTGCACATTAGAAACCCTGTACCAAGAGCAACAGCAGCCACATCAGACTTAAAGAACAATGACAAATGTAGCTAGAGGAATAGATGCTGCAGTAGAGATGTTACTGCCTGCTCATCATGCTGTTTATGTTCATAACTCACTAATCAAATCATCTAGAACAACAATCTTCTGTGCTGTAAACTCTGCAGTTGTGGAGACACAATGCTGCTGTGGCTTGTGGGTAAGACCTTGTGTAGAAAGCAAGCCAATAAGCCCTCTGATACAGGATGCAGGAATGAATGGTGGAAA
Organism: Peromyscus californicus insignis; assembly: GCF_007827085.1. Lineage (NCBI taxonomy): Eukaryota > Metazoa > Chordata > Mammalia > Rodentia > Cricetidae > Peromyscus > Peromyscus californicus. Next base: position 22,821,350 of record NW_026294617.1, on the reverse strand, counting down.
GGGAAAGAAAGCCATTCTAACCTCATCTACTTCTGGCTTATAACAAGGGTTCAATACAACACCTAATCCTCACACACACAGCACCTTTCTAAAGGGGGAAGAAGGGATGTATAGAGGGCACCTCAGTGTTCTTCATCAGGACCACATTGCCTGGGTAGCTGGTATCATTCAAGTCTTCGGGCAGTGAAAGTGGTCCTGTGATTGGCTGTTGGTAAAAGTCACACAAGTCTGTACTGTTGTCCTCCTGCCTGCCTTTGCCACACCCTCAAGCATCCTTAAAGCCTCATTAAAATGGCAAGGAAATGGGTTCACAATATCATCCACCCGGAATGAAACATAAGAAATACCAAGGCAGAAAATCTCACAATTCAACATTATTCCTACTTATGAAAAATATGCATGTTTATAAAATGGGGCTTAGAAGCAGCCAGTATTATTAGTAGCAGTAACATCAAGACTGTGGGATAAATAGTAATTGGGGGGGGGGGGTGTTTTTTATACCACTCTTGTCTTTCAAGTTCTAAATTATGAGCAACCACATTTTATGAGAAAATAATTCAAAGTGTAAAATTCATTGCCAGTGTTTTATTGATCATAAAATGTGAAAGTATCTATTAGTCAAAAAGACTCTGAGTTACTATGCCTGATATGGTAGTTGTTAACGAAGGAAGACACAGCTGCACTTTCCCCTTTCTGCTAATAATACCTTTTTTCAGCTAAATTAAGCCTGAACTCAGAGCTCAGCATGCAGCTTCAGAAATGACCAAAATGAACAGACTACTCTGTGCATGTTCCAGTCTTCAAAATCTGTCTCATTTGTCAGAGAAAAGGATAGTTGTCTCCACAGTCTCGGGAAAACTGGAAATCAACCAAGTTGTCTCTATGCTATATCATACCAAGCATTAATTCAAAATTTATCAGAGATCTACATATAGGAGATACAACTGTAAAATGCAGACAAAAAGCATCATGATACAGGATTTAGCAATGCTTATTATATATAGTACCAAAACTACAAACAACAAAAGAAAAAACAGATAAACTGAACCATATCAAAATCTAAAATATTTGTTCATCAAAAAACTCTAAACATAATGAAAAGGCAGTCTACAGAATGAGGGGAAACATTTATAAATCCTATCTGATAAGGTAGTAATATCCAGATTATAAATGAGCTGCTACGTTCAACAACAAAATAAACCAACTAATAGAAAGCTAAATGACTTCAATAGACATGTCTCCAAAGATGTGAAAATACCCAATAATAACATAAAAAGCACTCAGTATCATGAATCACCAGGGAGATGCAAATCACAGTGAGGTATGCATGAGGATGATCAGAGTGACAGAAGCGGGGGAGGGAGGAAAAAAGAAGGGAAATAAGAAGTACTGGCAAGGATGAAGAGTATTTGGACCATTGATGACAGATAGGACAGTTGTTACAAAAACTGTAGATGCCTCTAAATTTAAAATGTAATTATCATGTGACCCAGTAAATATACTTCTGGCTATATTTCCCAGAGATTATAAACAGAAACCTAAGTAGATAATTGCACAACCATATTGATATCAACATAAGTCATGGGAGCCAAAAGTCAGAAGCACACCAGGAGTGTGGGCAGAGAACAAATACACAAACTGCATCATAGACATATAAAATAATACTATTCAAAACCTAAAAGGAAGGAAACTCTGATGTATGCTCAAGCATAGATAAAACTTCAAGACACTGCTAAGTGAGAGAAGCTGATCGCAAAAGGAAAAATATTGTATGATTTCATTTATATGAGATTGTATATATACAATATATACAAAAATATTGTATATATTTCATTTATATCTAGAAATCAACTTCATAGAAATAAAAAGTAGAAGGGTGGTTTCCAGAGTGGAAGTTAAGGGAACTGTGTGGTTGTTGTTTAAGAACATAGTATCAAGTTACAATATTAAAAATATAGCTAGAGATTTGTGGTAGTGGCAGTCGTATAACAGTGTTATTGCCCTTAATACAACTGAACTTTGCACTTTTAAATGGTTCAACAGTCTTTCAACTGATTCCATGGCTTTGGTGGTAAGAGGAGAGGCAGGGGACAAGTGTAGATATAGGATAATTAGAGTATCTTATATACATGAGTGAAAGCACCAAATGAACCTCACAATTTCATGCCATTAATGTGTGTTAATAAAAGTGGAAAGCTGTTAACTGTAGTAGTAGTAAACACAAAGAGTTCACATCTGTTCCCTTGTGTATCCTTGCTCCTTTAAATTGAATGTCCTCATTCCATCTCCAGCTTTGACAATTCAAGTTTCTACTCTGGACATGTGTATGTGTGCATGTGTGTGTGTGTGTGTGTGTGTGTGTGTGTGTGTGTGTGTGTGTGTGTGTGTGTATGAGACATAGATACACAGATGTACACACACACACGCACACACACACACACACACACACACACACACAAACATGTAGAGTCAACATCAAGAGTCTTCCATGATTCTCAAGATTATTTTTTGAGGCAGATTCTCTCAGTGAACCCCAAGATGGCTGTTTTGGTTGGACTGGGTAGCCATCCAGCTCCTGGGCTCACCTGCCTCCATTCCCCCACAGGAAGGCTACAGGCATGCATTGCCTCTGCTTTTACCTGAGTACTAGAACCTAAACTCAGGTCCTCATGCATATACGACAACCATTTTGCCCATTGGGCCATCTCCCCAGCTCCTTTCCACTCAGGACTTCTGATTAAATATCCCTCTTTCCTTAGTTTCTCTATCCAATGTAATTCTACCTTCACCTGAATCCTAATTGTAGTCCAGAGTTTTCAAAGTATATGACGAAGCACTTTTAATATCTGATAAATTTTTACATGCATAAGACTATTATAGAAGATATGTCAAGCTATGAAATTTTATCTGAGAAAAGTGAAGTGGCCTGCCAGGATCAAGCCATAAGCATATGACTTTGTAGTTTTAAGCAGAACTACCCAGTATAGAGATCTACCGTCTCTACACTAAGCTCACACCATTTTGAATAGTTACTTACAGGCTTTCCTTGGCTAGCCTATGAGCTCTTTAGGATCAAGGACCAACTCCTAACCACTTTAGTAAGCTCAACAGTATTAAATACATGCTAAACCCTTATTTATAGAATTAATCAAATAATCTGTGGCTAAATTTTAGCCTTTGGTAGTCAAACATGCATTAATAATCTGGAATTGTGGGATATAAAACCCCTGAAGAGGTACCCAAATTGGTAAGATACCCAGTTCATTCATGTGAGACAATTTGTTCAGAATCATCAAAACTGGCTTTCATTTGAGCACCTTGGCCTTAACCTTAGCCTTTGACCAGCTAGGTTATTTTAGGTCATTGTAAGTAAACTGCAAAAACTCTGGGTTTGGTGTCCCGGGTTTCGGCACCAAAATGTTAGCAAATGATGGCTGAAACTGCAAGGAAACAGTTCAGCCCTAGAGGGCGAGGTATCCCAGACACCTCGAGCTACTTAGAACAAGAGCTCTTCCCTGAAGGTGTCCTGGACACCTGGAACTGTTTAGCACAGCTCTAATGGCTGGGACTACAAGGAAACAGCCCAACCTTGGAAAGGAAGTTTTCTGACTTCTTGAGAGAGTCAAGCCTGGAACTGCTTCAGCAAGGAAGGGTATCCTGACTCTTCGGGAAGGTCAGGATATACCTGGTATGATGGTATGATGGGGGATGGTTTCCCCACAGGACACAGCAATCCTGCTTCTCTCCTGGAGAGCCACAATCTCTGGCTCAGTGTTACCAGCTCTTTCTCGCTCAGTCCACTATGGGACGTCCCAGCGAGGTTCTTCTGTTCAGCTTCCCCTTATTCAGTCCACTATGGGATGTCCCAGCAAGGTTCTTCTGTTCACCAGTCAATGAAGGTCTTCACCTAATACTCTTTTGAGAAAGAGGTTTATTTGGGAAGGAGTAGTCCAGGAGAGTAGCTGCCTCTACCAGAGTGGAGAGAACAGCTCACAACTGACCGAGCAGGGTGGTTTATATAGGATGTCTAGGGGGCGGAGTCAACTGTGATTGGTTAGTTTATTTTCTGCCCAGGGATTGGCCAGTTTTGTGAGCAAGGGGCAGAGATGGCCCTGATTTCAGGGCCAAACTGTATTTCTTTCACTGGCCTTTCTTGGCTTTTTGACACTACCTCTAAGGCCAGGGCACATTTCTTTCACTGACTCTGATTCTAGGGGCCAAGAGTGTTATTTTGGTACTAGTTTCAGAGTCAGGGCATATTTCCTGGGTTCTGGGTTTGGGAATAAAGTGTTCATTTCTCTGGCTCAGGTCCCAAACACAGGCTATGTTTCTTTGCCTGGTCCTGGACCCTAGGGCCAGGATTCTGCTGTCCTGCTCTGTGATTGGTTGATTTCACAAGTCAGTTGGACAGGGCCAGAGATGGCTCTGATCTGAGCTAAACTGTGTTTCTCTCACTGGCCTTATCTGAGCCATCCTTCCCTAATTCTGGGCTCCAGGTTCAGGGTGGGTTTCTCTAGCCAGCCCCTTTTCCCTACAGTCATCACCCTCAGTGTTTTGGTAAAGATTATCAAGACATTCATATTCACTTTTACCAAATGTTTTTTCCTGTTTCCATTTAAAATTTAAGTCAGTATTTTGCATCAGTGATCTTGTTAAGAAGCAGTACCAGCCTCTCAAAATTGGTCCACACTCTGTTTCTGAGGTTTCTAACCCTGTATGTTTTATAGCAACTGATCTCAAAATCAGACTTAGGGAAGTCCTTTTCCTTTCTGTTCCTTATTTTCTGCTGTGAGATGTTCTGTATGTTAAATGTATTGCTCTGATTGGTTAATAAATAAAACACTGATTGGCCAGTATCCAGGCAGGAAGTATAGGTGGGACAAGGAGAGGAGAATTCTGGGAGTGGAAGTCTGAGGCAGAGAGATGCTGCCAGCCACCACCATGACAAGCAACATGTAAAAGATACCGGTAAGCCACCAGCCATGTGGCAACTTATAGATTAATAGAAATGGGTTAATTTAAGACATAAGAACTAGATAACAAGAAGCCTGCTGTGGCCATACAGTTTATAAACAATATAAGTCTCTGTGTGTTTATTTGGTTGGGTCTGAGCGGCTGTGGGACTGGCAGGTGAGAGATTTGTCCTGACTGTGGGCCAGGCAGGACTGGAAAACTCTAGCTACAATTTCTACTTCTTACATTTATTTGAGGGCTAATTGGAAAAGTGTAAAATCTGCAGAATGCTTTGTTTGTGGATATTATCACAGCAGTTTGTAGATAGATAGATTTTGTGTTCAAATGTTTTGTTAATCTTCAAACATTGCCACGCTTAAGCATTTGATTAGGTTTACCTCTATTTTCTACTTTTGATAACAATGCTCTAACTGACCCTCAATTCTTTTAAGAAAAACTGAGTGAGGGTTGTAGAACTCAGTACATGTTGCTTCAAGGATAGGCTATGGCTGTGTCCTGCCCAAGCCAAGCACAGGAATTTACAATGTACAACATGCCAAACCAGCCTTACAGGGACCATACTCCCTATGGTCTTAGAAGTCTTTGAAGCCTGCCAGATCTGTGAGACACTGAGTATTTTTGGAAGATCCATAGGACTCATCCTCTCTGCCAAGTGGTTGCTCCTGTATACAAGCCTTTCCATGATGGGATAATGATATCATGCTGCAGTGTTGAATCAGAAGTGGCGGTTCAAAGTTCAAGGACATGCACTTTCTCTACTTGGCTCAGTGCTTGCAACAGTTTGTTCTCTTGATACACAACTTGCACAACTCTTTAATATAATTCATGAGATGAAAGCAAGGTACCCAACACCTTGGCTCCTAGATGCCTGAGGCACAACAGCAAAAGCTATGTGAGAGTGTTATAAGGGACCATTCTCAAGCCTCAGCCCCCTAGGGTGCAGGCACCAGGAGGCACATTCTGAAATTTCTACTTTTATTCTATGGTGGTTCTAAAGGTAATTGCTCTCAGGGATTGAGTTAAGTTCATTCCTTCACATGAAGCCAGAGCAGCCACTGCACACCAAGGAAGGCTAATCTTGACTTAGGAAATAACTAAGGTCTTTTCTATTTCAAAGAAAAAAATGACTGAAACTCTAAGAAAGATGGGAGGAATGTACTTTAAACAATTTGTAGCTATTTTACTTGATTTTCCCTTGAAGCAATAACTAACTGTGCTCCCCACTGCTGGTATTTTATCAAGCTCAGTTTGTTGTAAGTGCGTATTATGTTCCACACAAGACAGCATCTTTGAGCTTTTTGTGTGTGTGTTTCCCTACTACAGTTGAACTCTGTGGAGCGCATAGCAGTGTACCACCAGGACGAAGAAAGAGTAGGGCTTCTGCTGAATACCACTGCCTGGATACAGAATGCCTGCTAGGAATAAATGGATGCCAATGCAGGCTCTCCATTGTGAACTAGTGCTAGAGAAGAGAGTAAGCAGGAACCTGTGGATTAACAAGTATGCCGTGCTAATGATGGTCTTTGCCACTATAAAGACCAAAACAAAAAAATTAGGATATGTCCAACCAAGTGCACCCAACCTCCCACAAGCAACCCGCCATCTTCTGATAGGCAATCACACAAAAGGATCCATGAAGACAGTCCCATCACATAGGTTTTATTGAGGTATAACCTGTTTGGTTCTCTATAAAAGGCTAAAGCCTCAGGAAATATTGTTCAAATGCTGCCATGTGACATGACCTGTGATTCTCTATCAGAATCATAGTTCCTGGAATCTTTTTTTGAAAATAAATTCTTCTCTCATATAATATATATCTATATTGACCCAATTTTCCCTCCCTCCACTCCCCTGGCTGCTTTATCCCATTTCCCCTTTTCCCTAGATCCACCCTCCGCCTCCATCTCCCTTCAGGAGACGGCAGGCCTCTAAGAGACAACAATCAGACACAACAAAACACAACAGACAAGGCAAAAGCCCTTACATCAAAAGTAGACACAGAAACTAATGGGACGAAAAGTCTCAAGAGCAGGCAACTGAGTCAGACACACCTGTACCCACTGTTAGGAGTTCCACAAAAACACCAAGCCCACAGCCATAATATATATGTAGAAGACCTGGTGCAGACCCACTCAGGCCCTGTGCTTGCTGCTTCAGTCTCTGTAAGCCCATATGAGCCCTGCCTAGTTTATTCAATGGGCCATGTTCTCCTGGTGTCCTCCATCCCCTCTGACTCCTACAATCTTTCCTCCCCCTCTACCATGAGATTTCCTGAGCTGCAAGGGGAGGGACCCAATGGACCTTCAATTTAGTATCTCTCTCTCTCTCTCTCTCTCTCTCTCTCTCTCTCTCTCTCTCTCTCTCTCTCTCTCTCTCTCTCTGCATAATGTCTGGCTGCATCTGCTCCTATCTGCGGTCAGAGGAAGCCTCTCTGATGACGAATGGACAAGGTCTACCCTAGGTCTCTGAGTTAACCAGTCTATGGTTCCTGGCCATCCAGGGGCTTCCTATTGTAGAGTGGTCCTCAAGTTATATCAGACATTGGTTGGCCACTCTCCCAAGTTCTACACCACCATTGCTCTAGCACATCTTGCAGGCAGGACAGACTGCAGACAAGTCAAAGATTTTGCAGCTGGGTTGGTATCCAGGTTTCTCTTTCAGCAGCCTGCAGAGTACCTTCCCACAGCAAAGAAACTAGGATGTAGGGGTAAAGGCTCCACCTCTCTCTGTTTAGTGGGCTGTATGAATGTTCTTCTCAACAATGCCCCCTCACCCCTGTCAGTATGCAGAGGGCAACCTTCTGTATTATCATCAGCCTGGGTTATTTGGGGATTTCCATAGAACCCCCTTGACCAACACCTCAACCAAATGCAACCCAGTCCTACCACTGGAAGCTTTGCTTAGCTACAGGAGATGGCCCATTCAGACTCTGTCTCCTCTATTACTAGGAATCCTCACTAGGATCACCTTCAAACATCCAGGAAGTTTCTTCTGAACTAGGTTTCCACACCCACACCCCTGAATGCTCCCCAGTTCCAGCCATCTCTCCCAGTCTCTCCCCTACCCCTCTCCCCACTCATGGTATCCCCACCCTACCCCTGCTGCTGCTGCCATCCACACCTGCTCACAGTCTGCCCAGTGAGGTCCATCTGTCCCCACCTATAGCCCCCCTCTTTACCTAACCTCTCTGGGTCAGTGGATTGTAGCTTGATTATCATTTACTCAACAGCTAATGTCCGCTTATAAGTGAGTGCATACAGTGTTTGTCTTTCTGGGTCTGGGTTACTTCCCTTAAGATGGTTTTTTCTAGTTCCATCCATTTGTCTGCAAATTTCATGATGTCACTTTTAACAGCTGAGTAATACTCCATTGTGTAAATTACCACATTTTCTTTATCCATTCTTCACTTGAGAGACATTTGGGCTGTTTCCAGGATCTGGCTATTATGAATAAAGCCATAATGAACATAGTTGAGCAAGTGTCCTTGTGGTAGAGTGGAGGGTTCTTTGAGTATATGCCCAAGAGTGGTATAGCTGAGTCTTGAGATAGATCAATTCCCAATTTTCTGAGAAACCACCATATTGATTTCCATAATGACTGTACCAGTTTGCACTGTTATCAGCAATGGGGGACAGAGTTTGTTTACTTTTTTCCAAAAGCCTGAACTCCTAATTGGTTATAATAAGATTTATGCTTTGACACCTACATTCATATGTAAAGCATTTTTAATTTCCATTTCTCATTTGACAGGCAGAGATGATTATCTTCATTTCTAGAGCATCTGTTTCACCCATAGCATAAAACTCCTTCCAGTACTTTCTTTGTCTTCTCTGGAAAACAGCTTTTTGTAAAATGTGAACTAGTCACAGGTTTGCATTAATAGAAGTCGCTGGGAATGATTTGTACAGTGCTTTCAGATGCAGGAGCTCCATCTGCATCTACTTCATCTTCAATAGCCTCTCTCCTTTCAGGAATTATACTAAAGGCCAAAGGAAGACATTAACCAAGACTATGACCAGCAACCCATGTGTGGTGAATGAACACACAGCCTCAGACATAAGCAATCACACAAGGCACCCAGGGCCTTCTATTCCATACCATGGTCCCAAGCACTGACTGCCAGGAAGAATCTATCTCTTCTGAAGACATGAGAGTCCCAGAATCGGTGCTAGGTCAGTACCTCTCAACCTTCCTAACGCTGAAGCCCTTTAATATAGTTCTTCACGTTGTGGTGACCCCCCCCCCAAGCATAAAATTATTTTTACTGCTACTTTGTAACTGTAATTTTGCTACTGTTATGAATTGCAATATCTGTGTTTTCCCATTGTCTTAGGCGACCCTGTGAAAGGATCATTCTACTCCCAGAGGGTCGTGCCCATGGGTTGAGAACCACTATGCTAGGTGGATGCTAGCACAGGAGAGGCTTAGAACCAATATGAATCAGTAAATTCAGAGACAAAGACAAGTAAACTTGAGATGTGGACAGATGTTGTTCAACTCAAAGTCCCTGGCTGAGTGAAGGCTTTCATATCAAAAAGAGTATAAATGGAGTCTTTCAATGTGGAAACTTTAAGGTGTCATTTAGTACATAATGTTATAAAAATGCCATGATGTTAAAAGTAATATAAGTACAGAAACCTAGTCCACAGAAGGTCATTTGGATACTTATTTCCTCTCTTTCCATCCAAAATTCTAAAGAGAAATATAGTCTTTGCTCACTTCTGCAATCAATCATTGACACAAAGTAAGTAGCTTCACAAATAAATGACTGTATCTATGACTACTCTCCCAAAATCAATAATACATTTATTGATAATTCTGCATTTAAAGGTTCATTTCACCTTCACATTGACAGACTGTCTTTCCTGCTATTTCATTAGATCTGAAATTTTTCATTCTCGGTAATGAACTGTAAGAAAGTTGCTATGTTAGAAAGTGGCCCCAATGGGAGCAATGCAACTCTCAGCAGATTACTCTCTATTAATTACAAGTCAGTGAAGTTTCTGATTTACATGCTCAGCAAAATTAAAGCTGAAAGTTCTTGACTTTATTTTCTAAGGTAGTAATTCCAAGATTCTTCTCAAATGTACCACTTAGCTGCTCTGTAAAATGGAGCCATATGCTAAAGTATTCTTCCACAAACCTTGACATAAGTTAGTTCAACAAATCCTTAAGAGTGACTGTGGGGGCTTGAGAGGGTTCTCAGCAGTTACAGGCGCTCACTGCTCTTTCAGAGGACCTGATGAGGTTTGGTTCCCAGTACCCACACCAGGGGGCTCACAAATACCTCCAGTTCTGAGGCATCAGGTCCCCACAGGTACCGACATGCTTTGGGTGCATGTAAATTAACACAGGTACACACACACACACACACACACACACACAACTAAAAATAAATAAATCTGAAAGCTACAAAAGAGGAACTACAAAGGTAGCCTGGATCTTTTATCAGGTAACCTGGAGCTAAAATGCAATGCATCCTTTACAGAGCTAGCAGTCTAGTGAGACACTAGATGTATAAACAGAAAATCTCAAGGTAAAGTGGAAGGTATTATTATCTGGCTCTTAAGGGAATAGATCTACCAGAAGGCTTAGGAGATGGCTCAGTCAATAAAGGCCTTGCCTGCATTTGGTTTCTAGACCCATGTTGTGGTAGCCACTTGTAAACCCAGTGCTGGTGGGGCATGAACAAGTTCAGGGGGCTTGCTGGCCAACCAGCCTAATGTACCTAGTGAATTCCAGGCCAATGGGAGATCCTGTCTCAAAAATTGCTAAGGCAGCCTGAGGAACAACACCCAAGGTTGTCCTCTGGCGCCTGCACGTACACAAACACAAACTCGTGTGCACACAAATTCCAGTGGGAATTCAGGGAAGAGTGCACAGATGAAAGGACACTTAAACTAGTGGTAACTCTTTCAGACATTAAAATTTCATGACAAAGTGTAAAACAGAAGTGAGCGTGTTCAACTGTGTCAAATCAGCAAGCGACTTAATAAAAAAGCATTCTTGTAAGAATTCCTCTGCTCTTAGCAGACATCTGTAAGGGAGAATGACGGCGCTGGTAAGCTGAAGCCCCATCACTTTGTGGAGCTGCTGCCTGCCATTGAGAAGAACGGCATAACCAGTGAGATGTATTAGTTTTCAGCTCCGCCTTAAGTTAATACTGGGGGGAGGTGGGGAGGAAGCCTGTAGTTTCAGACGCCTGTGTTCACTGAGCTAGAAGAAAAAAAGCGGGATTATACTGCCATCTGCTGGCAGCCCACACTTCACTCTTGGCTCATCCAACCGTGATTGGTCAGGAAAAGGGAAAACGCTTATTATTAGCTATTTTGTTGGGAATCATACATTTAAAGCTCATGCCTCATAGAGTGAATTTTCTGAAACTCATTTACATCTTATTCTAATAAGATATTGAAATGGTTAATAATATTTTCTTATTAAACTTTAAGATACCCCGGAACTAAAAGTTTTCATTCACATCTTGAATTTTTTTTTTTTTTTTTTACGCATGCCTTGTTATTTCCAGCACAATTGAATAAGAAACACAACAGGGAAAAGGCTGGATTTGCCATCAGATTCACAATTGCATAAAACAAAACATTGTTTACACTTAAATGGAGAGCTGGCTTTTGACAAAAAAATATTTCCATGCCTTTCTTTGCCCTGGCTTAGAAGCAGGTTGTACTGCACTGAGAACCCTTACGTGCCTCACTGACTTCCCCGGTGCCTTCCTCTAACTATAAAACCATTTATGGCAACAACAAAAAAAAAAAAGCAAACCAGTTGTTATGTTACCAGCTAGTTTCCACTCCATGCTAAACACTCATTCAGCATTTTCATCTGCTAATGTAACGGAAACTCATCTGCTCAATGAGATTTATTGCTTGTTTTTTTTTTCTATGATCACGAGGTATTGTACATTTTGCAATGGGTCTTTATTATCTAGTAATGACGGCTTGCAAATTAAATTAGCTTTTAATGGTGTAGTTAAATTCTAATTTATGTTTTGGAGCTTTGTTTAATTCATTTAGTAATGTAATTGTTTCCTTGTTATTTTCTTACATTATACAGAAAGCACAGAGAAGAATAGAGACTCATCTGATTGCATTCAGTTGTTTTGGCTTTATTAAATCTTGTCACTAATTGCATTTCTCCCAAGAAACTTTCCAAACAATTGCAGTCCAATCCTTTGGGCAAAATGATCTGGCTGTTCAGCATTTCATCTGCGAAAGCTGGATCAAACTGTTACAGTAACTCTCAGGGTTGGTTAGATAGCGCACTTTCACATGCTCATTATAACCCCACTGTGCTGTGTCATGGACTGGGCAATTATTATTTTACAATAAGTTCCTTTCCTGTGAGCGCTCTTTCTTCCCTTGGACATTCAGGAACACTGAAAGCAGACGTTGATCATTAGCAGCACACAGCATATTTTATAACATCTACTTGTATTTTCTCCCCGCTCACCTGATGGCTTCTCACAGACCAGGCTGCAATAACCTTCCCGAACACCTTTTCATTGGGGTCCACACTACAAGAGCAAAAACCCTCAGGAAGTTTTACAATTTAAAAAACTGGATTGTAGAGCTGAGAGGGATAATGGTGTGGTTCAGGATTTCTGAAGCAGATCGACCCTCCTCCAGTGTTAGTGTTCTTGGGAGGACTGAGGCACTTGGGTGACATTTTAAGAAGGACTATCTGGATCCTGGACTATATATATTCCCATCAACAAGGACAACCTTTCAGGACAATTCTTCCCTTCTTTCTGATAAGAAAATAAACTTCATATCCCAAATGATTCTCCCATTCCAGTTTCAACATAGGCATCTTTTTTCCGAAAGTGTTGAGAAACATGCAGCCTGCCTGGTGATCAGATCCAAGCCCATGGTTCCTCCACATAGCTCAGCTTCTGCTCCAAAACGCGATCACTTCTTTACACTCTCAATCTGGATTGTCAAATTGTTATCATTTTATTCCTGAAGAACAGCATCACCCCAATCACACTGACCAGTACTGGGGCATGGCAACTTCATGAGTAAAGGCAAGACTTAAACTCACAAGAAGCTTCCTGAATTACCAATTGAGACAAAATAAGAATGACATGTGCAGCCAGGGTGAAGGAAAGATTGCTATATGCACACACATACACACACACTATATATATATACACATATATATACATATATATATACTAATATATACATATTTTTGCTTTCATTTTTTCTATGTGTATTTTCAACACTTCAAAGATTTATCTAAAAATAACAATGTAGCATAAACATGTACTATTACTCCAACTTTAATTCTGGAATCTTTCACATAAAATAATGTCTCTAACAAACCAATGAGGAGCAAAAACCAGACCCCCTATTTCTCCACATTAACTATATAATACCTTTGGGGTCTGTCCCAAAGTTCACTGTGAGAAAAAGACAAACCCAGCATCCACAGAATAGATCTGCAAGCGCAGAGTCCTTATGATTTATAAATGCAAGAGACACATCTTCACTGAGATGAGCTTGTGGAGAAGAGAATGTTAGTAGAAAAGCAATTTGCTTCCTGGCTCACCCCTGCTCTCAGTCCCTCCAAGGCTCCCTCCCATTGCCAGAAGCAGGGAGCTGAGCTGAATTCTGCTCACCTCATTCCCTAGCTACCCCCACCCCCAGGTGTTACATAACACTCCCTGCCCTCTGCCTAATTCTCTGTGGATGCTATCCTCTGCTTTTCACTCTGCAGGGATGCTAGACACTCAGAAGAGGAGGGTGCACTTGAGGACGTGACAGAAATAAACACTGTATAGGTTGTGAAGGAAGTCCTTTAAAGTTCTCTTATTTATTTCCACTCAGTGCAACCTGGGCCTTTAAGGTAAAAGCTCCTGTGACTTCATTAACAACTTATACAATACCTCTGTCCCCCTGGCCTAACAACAATGCTAGCTAGATCCTGCCAAGAACAGCACAGCCATTGGTGCCCCAGTCCTCCTCTGGGGGTCATGCTATCCTGAGCCCTCCTGGCCCTCTCACTCACTCACTGTTACGTTGTGTTATGTCTCCAATAAGCTATACTGAAGTTCTGACCCTCAGGACTTTAGAATCTAAAAATGTTTGAAAATAGCTTACACTGGGCAGTGGTGGTGCACACCTTTAATCCCAGCACTCAGGAGGCAGAGGCAGGTGGATCTCTATGAGTTCCAGGCCAGCTTGGTCTACAGATCGAGTTCCAGGACAGTCAGAGCTACACAGAGAAACCCTGTCTCAAAATAAAAAATAAAAAAATAAAGGAAGGAAGAGAGAAAGGAAATAGCTTACAGCAAATGTAATTAGTTAAAATTATACACATTTGGTAACACAGGCCTGAATTCACTAATGACAAGAGCCTTGATAAGACCCAGGTAAAGCGGGAAGAAGGCTATGTGGTCTCAGAGAGAAAGACAGGAGGAATGCTACTGACCATCACCAGAAACTGGAAAAAGACAACAGAGAGTTACGGGCAGAGTCTAAGAGGGAGTGCCTTCCTGCTAATGCTTTAATTTTAGACTTGTAGTTTCCAGGACTATAAAGATAATACATCTCTATTGCAATAAACCATCATAGTTAGCAGTACCTTATTATGACAGCCTAGGAAATTAACACATGTACACACATAAAAAGGGGTGTAACCTGTCCTAAAACCAGCCACAGCAACAGTCATTTCTTCCTTCTTGGGGTTCAAAGAGACACAAGCGAGTATGAGTTTTAGACCTAGGCAATGCATATGTCACTCATATCCTAGGTACAGATGATTGGAAAGCCAAGCATCAAACATCAGAGGGAGTGAATACTCAGGTCTTCCTACACGTGGCGACAGAGGTCTCACTATTCTTTCAGACATCATTCACAGATGAGAAAGCCCAGAGCCAAGAGATCAAGCTATGACTTAAATGTTGCTATAAAATGTCTGTGTCTCTGATAAGGAAGATAGAATTCAAAACAAAAAAGAACTTTAATTTACAAAAAAAAAGTAGGAAAACTGGTCCTACAATGCTTTTAATTGCATAAAACATAAACAAAAAAGAAAATACTAAGTTGGCGAAGAAGAAAATTTTTGAAAACGAAGTACATTCGTTTGGGGAACAAGGCACATTACACATTACAGAGACATCAGTCTGTTTCAGGAGACAGATGGGACACTGAAGACCTGAGACCTGTAATGTGAGGTCCATAACCAAGAGTTAAATTTCATGAGAACCTGGATGGAGGCTAAGAAGCCCTGCCCAATGGAACACAAAAACCTTTACAGGTGCTCAAAAGCTGTAGTTAATGTCTCAGTTTGGGCTTAATGATCAAATGCATTATAGAGCTGGAAAGAACAGAATGTTCTCACCACTGACCTTCTGGTGACTAGAGCTCTGGAACCATCCATGACCAGAACCCTTGAAGATGTAAATGTTCTTAGTAGTGACTGCAATGGAAACTCAAAAGTCCTGTATCCTGAACACAGACTGTGTTGGATTTATTTGTGCACAGCTGTTTGGGGACTCCTGAAATGGCCTTCTAAAATTTAGAAAGCCAAGTTCCTTGGAGGTTGCATGAGCAAGAACTCAGAAAAAAGGTGATGTGGGCCCATGTATAAATAAATTAAAACCCACAGCTGCAGCCTGGCAACATTTTCCTGTAAACCCCACAGGCAACCTGAGAACAACTCTGAGAAATATGGTGATAGGTGTAGCTGGAGAGTTTCTCTCCGGGTTCCGCCAAGCCCCTGCAGTCCCACAGCCCACTTATAAAATAATCACTCAGAAGCTTATATTCCTTATAAGCTGTATGGCCATGGCAGGCTTCTTGCTAACTGCTCTTATATCTTAAATTAACCCACTTCTATTAATATATAAGTTGCCACGTGGCTCGTGGCTTACTGGTATCTTAACATCTGCTTCTCACGGTGATGGCTGGCAGCACCTCCTGACTCAGCCTTCCTGTTTCCAGCATTCTCCTCTCTCTTTGTCCCACCTATACTTACTGCCTGGCTACTGGCCAATCAGACTTTTATTTATCAATCAATCATCCACAGCAGATAGGCCTGGTCCAAGTCAGAAAGTCAAGGGTGCAGGTGGAGAAGGAAATTGGTTGATCAGCTGGCTCTGGGTCTAGTCAGCTCTGAAAGAGGAAGAATGCCAGAATGAGCTCTAAGAATTCCAAGAAGTGGCCTGTGCAGGCTCCCAGGTGTCCTGAGGATTAAGAAAGAAGGAAATCCTGAACTCTCCTCAGACTGCAACCTAGAAAATTCCTGAACTGGAGAATCCTCACAATTAAATTAAACATTGTCTTTTTCTGAGATCAGAAATTACCTGGGATCATCAAAAATGTAGCCCCCCCATGCCCAAGATAACCTTACAGCCTTTCTAGTGCACTAGTTTACAGTTTAGGTCCTAACAGCTCATCCTCCACCAAAAAGGAAAAAGAAAAGCTCACCTATGACCCAGGCCACTTGTTGGTTTGTTGGTTGGTTGGTTGGTTTGGTTTTTTGAGACAGGATTTTTGCTTGTAGCCTTGGCTGTCCTAGAACTCGATCTGCAGACCAGGCTGGACTTGAACTCACAGAGATCCGCCTGCCTTTGCCTCCTGAGTGTTGTGATTAAAAGTGTGCACCACCACAGCCCAACTCAGGCCATATTTAAAAAAAAAAAAAAAAAAAAAAAAAGTCAAGCTTATTAACAGTACGTCAAGTTACAGCAAATTCTGTTCAACTTAGTAACTCTCCACATATAACAAAAGAGTAGTTCCACCTGGCAATTTGGCATTCATTCTTTTTCTTCTTAAATAAAAAATTACACCATCTTTTGTTTTAATTTTGCCACCTGGAGCCTTAAATTTTGCCCTCGACTTTGTAATTCACAATGCAGCTCTCAGATGGGCGTTATTAACCATGCTGAGCCATCTGGTAGCCTCCTGTTTTAACCAATCATTCTTGCTAAGTAGGTATTAAGATCAGTTGTTCCTGGAAGCTGGAGGAGTGCATCTGCTGTAAACATGTAAATGTAGCAATCTTCTTAAAACATTATTTTGAATTTGGGTAGCCTCTAAATTCCCATACTCTCTGCACTAGTTACCGCTCTGCCCTTGGAATATGCTTCACGGGCATTTCAACTAAAGTATCCCTGAAAGGGATGGAGCACGGACATGCTAATGAAGCCCTGCAGGAAATAAATAATAAATCTTAGTCAGGCTAAAAAGCTATTCGTGGTATCATCAGCTATCGCCAGTCCACTAACGTCCATTTAATTTCAGCTGTGTCATTAGCTGTTCTTCTGTGAACATATACAGCCATCTGTGATGGACAGGTCAAGATCACACTGCACCCATGCTGCCCAGAAAGCCACAGCTAGCTATACACCTTTCTCTGTCAGTTGGAACTGAACCCTGACACTTCACACTATGATACAAAGTCTCTTTCACATTTGCATCAACTATGCAATGCGGTAGAGACACAAGTCTTGTTGCGCCATTTATTCCATTACAGTCTCTCCAGCAGCCATAAAGTAGCTGGTATCCCATGATGCCATCAAAAAGATGTGCCGCAGATTGGCCTCCAGGCACTGTATAAAGTACCCCTAGACGATGTCAATGTCTGAATATCACAACAGGAAGACCCAAGAGAGAGTGTGGAAGGCAGAAGGAAAGAAAGCCCACCATGGGGGGGACTTAATGGAAAGCAGGTCATTGCGATGGTGCTAGGAAAGGGGCAGAATGCTGCAGAAACAAGTACTGAAGGGTCCAGGGTGGAGGAGCAGACTGTATCCCTCCTGGAGCTCTGAAGATCAGCTCTTCTCCAGTGATTTCATAATTGTACCTTATAAGAAACAGGAGATCCTCCGTCCGAATCTCATGCCACTCGTTCAGCTATTTCAGTGGGAGAAACCCACTGAGTGCAATCATTCCATTCAATGGGAGTGGGGTAGGCAGTGCTCTCTTTCATTTCAGTGAATGTTTGCAGGGAAGAGGAGGGAGGGGGACATTTCTACCTGCTGGCCTTCAAATAAAGCTCAGTTTATGTTCCCTTACAGTTGACTTTCAGGAGGAAAAAAAACATGTAGTGACCCTCAAAACAACCCAAAAAGGGATACAGGGAGGCTTCATAATTGATCAGTTCACTTGGAGACAGCAAAGGGGCTTAAAGGCTCTACATACAAAGCAACCTACAGGGAAAGCATTATTCTTCGCCCAGGCCTTGCCCCATGCCCCAATCACTGCTTTCTGTTCCACACAGAACTGTGTTTTCACATCTATTGTTGCAAATGTTTGGGGCCACCAGAAGCCAGAGAGTCCAGTTTCTGGCTCAGCTGGAGAGCACATTGCTGGAGAGCTGGGGGCACCTTCCCTGAGGAGTGAAGCCCTTTCCGCACTCTGGCTGTCTCACTGTCCTCGTGAGCAGAGAATGCAAACCCCATTGCGCCAGCAAAACCGACTGTGATTAAACCTTGGCTGAACTTTCCCCCACAAAACAAGGTATCACATAAAGTACCCACAAAATCAGGAGTATTTTGGGAAAACAATCATTCACTTGTTCAACCAAGAAAAGGTTTCTAGATCTAATTGTTACCTGCAGTGCACACCACACAAAGATTGCTGGCTACCAGGCAGGGTTGTATAAATAGCATGACAAACAGCTTCACATTTCAATTACCCCATGATCATCAGTGCATAGACTAAAGAGGCAATTTTGCAAAGGAGAAACCACAGGGAATACATTGGACTGACAACTGCCTGGAATTCAATTTGCCAAAGTGATATTGAAATATGGGGAAGAAGTCACGGCGTGCTGATTAAGTTTCAAGCTGCCGTCTTCCTAATACCATCTCATGAACCTGTATGCTCCACCATCACCATAGCAACATGATCATCATATCAACCCTGAAAACAGGCTAGACCACAGACTGTTCATTTACATTTGTGATAAATACTGGAAAAGTCAGGGACATTATTACACCAGGACTCTCACAGAATCTGACATCCTAAAAAAATTGCAAAGAGCAGAAAATACTATTTGTATATACCTTTAAGTTATCTGACACACATAAACAAACATATAGGAAAGATTTATGAATAAGAGAGCCAAATATTCATTTAATAAGAAATAACATGGAAAATATGATTTATTGTAGTCCAGGTGGTATTTAAATTTATCCATATTATCTAATGGGGGAAAAAATACTACATTTTGTAGTATTTGAAGGAAAGAATGACCATGCACACGTGTATACACACACACACACACACACACACACACACACACATATGTATATGGAAGTCACCAGGCAGTGCAAAGTTGTCACACAATGTTTAGGGACACTGTACACAACCCACACTGCTAGCATTCACTGCATCAAAATAAAGAATGAATGATGAGATTTTATAAGGTACTTTTGACAAAGGTGACATTAATTTGATTCATTGTACAAGCTTTTTACTCTCTAATGCTCATTTCTATTTTCTTAAGTTATACCTCATTAGAAAGAAAAAGCAAAATAAATATATAAAGTACTATTTCTGGCTTTTAGTGTTTACTAAGTAAATTTTCTTTCTTAATATAGACTAAGGCACAAAAACATCAGCATCTGATTTAGAACATATGTTTGCTTATTTGTTTGCAAATTTGTTAGATAAGGAGAAAACCAACCGTAAATGTTCACTTTAACAGAAATAACAGACAGATATTTGCCCTCTAAAAACTGAGGTGTTTAGTATTTCTCAGATCAGCCAAGCCTGTGTGCTCATCACCCATGGAAGGCACCAGAGTCTTCACACCATCCCCAGCCATGAGACAATTTCTCCTTAGGTTTATGTGGTACTCCAAGTTGCAGTGAGAAAAATTTATTCTTATGTGCTGTATCAAAAAAAACCTGAAACAACAGGAAAAAAAATATATACCCAGAAAGGAAAATGTCCAAATACTTTCCTAACTGCAGTTCAAACAAAGTTCACTCCTAGCAGGATACACAATAAAAATCTCCAGAAACAAAGATCTTGCAATGCATTGGTGTTTTATTAGCATTCTGTTTAGAGGGCTCTTATATAATGTCATAACAATCCAGGAATGTCGTCTTGAAAAAATCCATATCTCACACACAGAAGCAGTCAATAGCAGGCACCTGAAGGAAAGCAAACTTTCCCCACCTCTTGCCTCTGTATGCCTCTTTCTTGGAGACTTACTGGTCTATATTGCCAATAAGCACATATCCACACAGGGTAGTTATTTTATCCAAGGTCATATTGTTCTCTGAATGTTTTTCCCTTTCTTTCTTTCTTTCTTTCTTTCTTTCTTTCTTTCTTTCTTTCTTCCTTTCTTTCTTCCTTTCCTCTCTCTTTCTTTCTTTCCTTCTTTCTTTCTTTCTTTCTTCCTTTCTTTCAAGATAATGTCTCACTCTTTAGCTCCAACTGGCCTGAAACTCTCTATGTTGCTCAGGCTGGGTCCAAACTCATAGTAATGTCCTTGCCTCAGTCTCCAAAGTGCTAAGGTTATAGACATAAGTCATCTTGGCCAATGATTCTTCTTTATTCTACAGAAAATAGCAGATCTGGAGTGAGCTACCTATAAGCTATTAGTTAGCAATTCCCTGAGTCCCCAAAATAATGCTAGCAGTTGACACTTGTCTTAGTTGGGGTTTCTAATGCTGTGAAGAGACACCATGACCACCACAGCAACTCTTATAAAGGAAAACATTTAATTGGGACTGGCTTACAGTTCAGAGGTTCAGTATATTATCATGTCAGGACATGGTGGTGTACAGGCAGACACGGTCCTGGAGAAGGAACTGAGAGTCCTACATCTTGATCCACAGGCAACAGGTAGTGAACTGAACTAGGTATAGCTTGAGCCTAGGAAACCTCAAAACTGGTTCCCACAGTGATATACTTTTTCCAACAAGTCCACACCTACTTCAAGAAGGCCACACCTCCTAATAGTGCTAATCCCTATGAGTTTACAGGAGTCAATTACATTCAAATTACTACAACACTGTTTCATCACAAGAATTACAATTAATCCCCAGTTCTGATTCATCTGAACCACCTTTTCTGTACTAGTACCTTTGATGTACCTCAGTCTTTTCCTTCTGAAATCAGAATGTAATGGGACAGATCTCACAGCCATTGCAAATATTAAATAAGTTAAAATGTAAGGACTTCTCAGAACTGCACTAGGAATATAACAAAACTCCAAATGCCGCTGCATTAATATTATTATTATATTTATTTTATCATTATTAGTTACTTTTATACACTAATTCTTCATAAAGAATACTCTTCAAGTATGTGTCACCACTCTCTCTCAATCTTTATTTATATTTACTTCACCCTTTTTGACTCCAGTGGTCTGATATAACCACAATAATCACCATTTAATTAGAAAAAGAATGTGACTGAACACCCATTACTTACTAAGACCCGTTATATGTCCATTAATTCATTTATTTCAGATATATTAATTGATCACTTGTAGTGTGGAGGCACTGTTTTGACCATTGATCCATCCAAAAACCAGACACAAGGTCTCGTGAAAGCCACATTCTAGAAGTATTTCCTTTTGAGCATGGGCCCCTTTCCACTGAACCTTACTTTCTGGTTGGAAGTGACCAATGATAAACTTCTCAAGCAATTAGCAAGCAAATGAGAAAGAACTCACCGTTACTATATGGTACTGAATTCATTATCTGTCCATCATTTTGATTCCACTACCATTCAAATAATACAATCTGTAAACTACCCACTTCTCAGCTTCATTTGATAGATGTACTTCATAAGTGATCCTTTGTTTTTTTGTTTTTTTGTTTTAATCAACATTCCTTCTCAGTCCCGAAATTGCTCTCTCAAAAGTCATTCTTAAAGTCCCGTAGGAGTTGATCACCCACATGGCCTTTCTAATGTGGTTTTTGAATAATTGGGATTTTCTTAAAATTATTGTCCCTTCCTCTCATACACCCCACCCCCCAATGCCCATTTCCATATAGTCCCTTCTTGGACTATCTTGCTAACAATGACTCAATGGATTCTCTTGCAGATTCAGTTGACTAGCCCTCTGCTCTTTCTTGGCATCACTATGAAAATGACATACACATCCTATACCTCCATCCCTCATTCCTCATCTATATAAATCCAGCCATGTGTATGGCATCCCACTCAGTCCATATCCAACAGCCCTTTAAACTCTGCACCTCATGTTACTGACTTTGACCTGAAGTTTCTCCACTTTAAAATGGCACAAAGGCAAAACATAAAAATTAAAAAAAAAAAAAAAACATACTTTAGATTTTGAGTTCTGATCTTTTTCTGGACTAGCTATATATAATATGATACTGTCTTAGGAATTCAGATTATGGGGGCCAATTGTAATTTCTAACCATGCATGCCATCATTGAGAGTAAATGCACAGCTGGGCGGTGGTGTCGCACGCCTTTAATCCCAGCACTCAGGAGGCAGAGCCAGGCGGATCTCTGTGAGTTCGAGGCCAGCCTGGACTACCAAGTGAGTCCCAGGGAAGGCGCAAAGCTACACAAAGAAACCCTGTCTCGAAAAACCAAAAAAAAAAAAAAGAGAGAGAGAGAGAGAGAGAGAGAGAGAGAGAGAGAGAGAGAGAGTAAATGCACAACACTTTGCATCCCACTGTTGTTAAGATATGCTATTCAGGAAGCTAGATGTAATAAATGCATCTTTGGCTTACCATATTTTTAATTTACAGTGAGCTTGTTAGAGAGAATCCCTGTAATATGTGAAGGGTCATTCATACATTCAAAATCCCTGTAACATGTGAAGGGTCATTCATACATTCAAAACCCAAAGACCCTGCTTCTCCATTGTCATCTTAGTAACACATCTCTCCCATCATTGAATGTTGGATTCCTTCTCAACCTCATTATCATGCACATAATAAAAACAAATGGCTACAGCCTCTCCTTTGTGCTAATCTGAATGGAACCTCCATAGCTATAACCGGGTCACAAATGTCTTTTGAGACAGCATGTAATAAGTAATTCACACAGGTGGGCACAGCTTCCCTCTCTCTGGTGTCCTGGAGTCCTCCAACCCGTTAAATATTAGATTGAGTCGGGACCTGTAACCTTGGATGGACTAGTTACCTCGTCTCTTTTCCAGTCACGACCATTGTCAGGCAATCTGGCCAGCTTTGTGTCAACTGTGGTAAGGAAGGATTTGAGAGAATTGGAGGAAGAGCCTCATTTGTGCTGGGTCTGTGCACTGCTGAGAGGATAGTGTCCTACTCACGCTGGGCCGTGGTTTCCTGTGTGGATTTCTCCCTGGGGATATCCTGAAAGAGGAGTAGCTGTGAGCAGGGAAGTCAAGCATTGCTGGTATCCTTGGTCAGCTGCCAAGTAACGTCACAAATGCACTGCTCACATTGCTAATTGCATCCGTCTTCAGTTCCCTATTGGAGTCCTTCTTTCAGGGTACTTAACAGTATAAGCCCTGTATTGAAATATCAAATTGTAATGGCACCATTTAATGTCTGTGTGTGTTTAATCACATTTGTTAACTTTTACGAGCATCATGTGTGAATTGGGAGGGGGGTAACTTAGTGAATATTAAGAGAGAATCCACATACAGATTTTAACACTATTCCCGGCAGACAATAATTATTAATCATCATAGCTTTTAAACCTAGGTCCCAATATTTCTCCCTTTTCTCACTTACATTTAAACTTTGGGGCTTTCTTATAACACTTAAAACATAAAATCCTGGGTTTGTAGAATGGTTTACTAGGATCAGAACTACCTGATTTTTTCATATTGGTTTTGGATCCAACAACCAACCTTATTCTCATTATATTTTGCCTTTCTCCCGTCACCTCCAAGAATGACCAGCATACTATCAGTGGACATCACAGTTACATGATTGGCTAAAATGCTATGCAGCAGCAGAACTCAGAATCATACCAAAGTATCAATGTATAAACACTGCATAATCTGATTTTCAATCAATTTTTAACTGATTGGAATGTAGGCTGATGGGTGTGCACTGGTTTTCATAGTCAGTGAAACTTCCTAAGGTGCAGCAAGTCTTACTGTAGTGCAGAACACTGGAACAGAGAAGCCAACCCAATATTCACCTGCCTCATATAAGCATGCTAAAGTAAAGCAGAAAAGGGAAAAATGATATGTTTCCCCTGATCATTATATAAAGAGTGAGTCACTATTGCAGTTTACAGAGAAAGGCAAGCTAGAACACAAACTCCCAAGTAAGTTGACTCCCAGTGAACAAATGAGTCAACTTAGGAGAAGCTGAGTCACAAATTGTAACAAATAACAAATAGCTTTTGAACCATTATATCAATTACTGGAGAAAGGAGTACAGATAACTAACAGACCCACCCAATGTCAAATTATGATGCAATAAATATTTGTGTTGATGGTGTATTTACAATCCATAGAATATAATTTAAGTTTGGCAAAGTATTTTAGAAAATATCTAAGGCTGTAGCCTCCCTATAAACATATGCATGTACTTATCTGAAGGGAGCATGGGGCAGGTAAGTTTCAATAATTTCTCATTTTGCTTTTCTTTCATTTGTCAATCTCTGCAAGCTAGAAAACTTTGCCATTTTTTTTTTTAAGATTGCTGTCCCCAATTCCATGTGCTTTCCTCCTTTCGTTTAGGAGAGCGGGTGAAACCAGAGCTCATTCACTTTAACCATCATCACACTGCAATTACAGGGTAAAGAAATGCATTTCTGCTTCCAGAGAACAAGGTGTTATTATTTTTAATGTGGTTATTTGGGCAATTTGTTTTCCTCTTCAGTCTTTAATCAAACTTTAATCAAACTGTGAGCCCAAAGCAGAGTTTTCCAAAGAAAAATGGCCAAATTCAAAGACACAATCACAGTGGCCAGGTGAGTAACTCTGCTTGCTTGCTCAACAGATTGTGAGCCCCGATAGTACATCAGGCCTCAACTTCCTTACTGTGGCTTGACAGCATAGAGAAGCAATGCAATTTGAGACTGTGTACACAAGCACATCTGTCACAGCCAGGGAAGAACGCCTCAATGCTGCCCTGAGGAGGCATCAAGTAGCATGAAATATGGCATGTTCCTCTGGCCCTAACAAATCAGGAAAGTTCTATCAGAGGAGGAAGAACCCAGAGGAGGGGAGAAAATGTGGATGGAGGAAGAAAAGACTTTGAAAAGGGGGGGTGGCAATGACTAAAGGGGATGGGAAAACATTTATGAACTGGGGAAGGGTAAAGAGGGAGGAGAGAGAGGGATTGTTTGGGGTGCCTAAAAGCGGAATAACAGCAGTGATGAGATGAAATTGAGCACAGGAAAACTTGGGCCGCACATCTAGGAAGAGTTTGCTAACAGCGAGCCTATTAGACTGCCAAATGGCCTCTCAAGGGAAGATGTTTGAGCTCCATTTGCCTGGGTCATTTAAAACCAGACTGGACAAAAGCATTCAAGGAAACGTTGTAGGGAGCAAGCCTGCCCTGGCAGGGGAGAGTCAAGATGACCTACCAGCTCTGCTCCTGTGCTCTAATTTCTGTGATATATAACATCATAACATCACATCATTACGCTGCCTCCAAATGGGCAGCTTCTTGAGCTGTGGTTATAATGAGAGTGGATTACTTAGCCTGCCATGTACTCCAGGGGAGGCATGCGGTGGCCCAACCTGTAAACCACAGCTCATTAACCAGCAGCTACTCAAATGATTCTCTGTAGCTCTGGCCTAATTCAAATTAGAAATTGGGGTATTTTCCTGACAGGCCAGATGAAAGCTTCAGGTTCCCAGGATTTCATAGCCTGATTTTCTAGGAGCTATGAGTCCTGCATGTTTTTTAAACTTTGATTTTTATCTCAACAGATATGGCAGGGAAGGGGAGTAGCAACAGATAGAGAGCAGACTGCCTTGGTATGGGTTGCGATACAGGAAGCACTGGCAATGTGAAGCAGTCACATAGAAGAACAAACCTTTTTCATAGAAATAAAACTCCAGACCACTGGTTTCCTTTGGGATCCCAAAGGTGCCCTCAACTCTACACAAAACTAGCTGGTGATTCTGACCCCCACCCCTTGCTCTTATAATCCTTCCTTGCTCTCTTCAACTGAACTCCAGGAGCTTGGCCAAGTGCTTGGCTGTGGGTCTCTGCATCTGCTTCCATCAGCCACTGGATGTAGGTTCCATGATGACAATTAGGGTAGACACCAATCTGAGTGCAGGGGAAGGCTAGGGGAAGTCAAAATCATGATGGGAAAAACCACAGAAATAGCTGACCCAAGCTAATGGGAACTCATGGACTCTGGACTGACAGATGGGGTGTCTGCATGGGACCAAACTAGGCCCTCTGTATGGGGGTGAAAGTTGTGTGGCTTGGTGTGTTTATGGGTCCCCTGGCAATGGGACCAGGACTTACCCTGGGTATACAAACTGGCTTTTTATACCCCATTCCTTATGGTGCCTTGCTCATCCTTGATGCAGGAGAGACGGGCTAGGTCTGGCCCCAACATGGTATAACAGCCTGTGTTGACTACCCAAGGGAGGCCTAACTCTCTATGAGGAGGGGATGGGAGTGGGATGGGGGGAGGTGGGAGGAGCTGAAGAAGAAGAGGGGAGGGGGAGTAAGAGCTGGTATGTAAAAGGAAAGAAAATATTTTAATAATAAATAATATATATTTTAAAATGAAAAATAAATAAATGAATAAAACTAGTTGGTGGTGGCAAAGTAAGTGCCTCCTGGCATCTTCATTACAAGACCTTTCTCTCAGACTATCACCTTATCCTCAGAGACGAATCATAAAAAAAAAATCTCATTTTTAAAACTGTGTGTCTTGGGGCAGGAAAGATGTCTCAGCTGCTAAGAGCCTTTGCTGGGGGACTAGAAAGATAGCTCAGCAGTTAAGAGCATTAGCTGTTCTTCCAGAGGTCCTGAGTTCAATTCCCAGCAACCACATGGTGACTCACAACAATCTGCAATGAGATCTGGCCCCCTCTTCTGGCCTGTGTACATAATTAAAAAAAATAAAAATAAAAATAAAAATAAAGAGCCTTCCAGAAAACTCAAGTTTACTCAAGTTCAGTGGCTCCAATCACTTCCAGCTCCAGCCGGGATACAACACCCTCCTCCGGCCTACTTGGGTGCCTACACAAATGTGGTAAAATGACTAAGGCAACATCATCCTTCTCTGACTCCATTTTGTGTTTGCTTAGACAGTTCTACACCCTCTACCCCACTCCCCACAACAATCATGTCTGTTCATGTCTGCCTTAGCAACACATTTGAGATTTCCATGGCCTTAACCATAGTCCAGATGTATTAACAAAAATAATTGGCAAGTTATGTCTGAAATAACTACTATCCCCTGCCAAGAATGAATGTTTCAAGGTTGCTCTAACTCTCATCTAACTCTGACATATCTTTGTGGGTTTTACCTTTAAAAACTCTGTATCCCAAGCTTGGGTATGAAGACACTGTTCAGAGGTGTAAGCCTACTCTTGGTCTGGCCATCAATGAAAAGAACTTAAAACTTAATTTGGCTAAATCAGTGTGGCTGTCAATCACTATCTCATGTATATTATTACAGTGGCACACACACACAGAAAAAGACACACACACATATAAACAAATGTGCGTATCAAATATCTATGAGTTCACAATTATATTTTACCTGTGGACCTCATGCCAATCAGTCTTGATATGATAAAGTTACACCTTAAATATGGTTTTCTGTAATTTGTAATCACACACCAGTCTGGAGCATTATTTTATGACTGTCTTTTTTCATCTTGTTTGCACCACTGTTTGGATCATCAGGACAGTTATTTAATTTATTAATGATTCTTCCCCCCTCCCTCTGAGAGTATTCTGTACCGTGAAAAATGCTAAACCCATTTAACGCTTTCCTGGGCCCTCTTTTTTGTCCTACAGTTTCTCAAGCCTCATAACTGATTCTGGCTCTAGGGTCGATTCAATTACACTGTATTATTGATCTCTTATTTTATGCTTTGCAAAATTTTAGCTGTGCCATTTCAATAATTCATCCACTGTTCAGCAAATATTTAAGTGAACAAGTAAGAAGCCGGGTGCCATGTTGGGACCCAGAACTACAAAAGAACTGTCCCCACAGCCCAGCTTGGGAAATAGAAAAGATGAGCAAACAGAACTCAATAGAGCAAGCACCTTAAGCAAAGGTAAAAGGTTACTATGGGAATATGAAAGGAAATAGCTGAGTCTACAGAGGGGCTGTGAAAGCCCAAGCTATTCGGTTTCACTTACTTATGTACACGTATGTGCAGTTACATTTGTATGAAGCACACTTACACACATATATGGAGGCCAGAGGATAGACTTGCTATCTTTTCTTGGGAATGCCATTCACCTTGGGGTGGGTTGTTTGTTTCCAGGGTCATTCAGTGGCCTGGAGCTCACCAAATAGGCTAGGCTAGGTGACCAAAGAGACCCAGATCCTGCCCAGCAACACAGAGTTTTGACCTACTGGGTTTCCCGAAGAGTCATTTTTCACTGAGAGAAATGTACCATAGCATACCAGCAAAGCCACCCAGTAGTGTGTGTGATCAACTTATGATTGCTTTCTGGTTTATTCTGATTTTTCTTTGGCTCAGTTTGCTTTGTTTTTCTTTGCTCTGTTTTGTTTTGTCTAGTACTGTGGATTGAACCTAGGGCATTATGTTTGCTCGGTAATCACTCTACTACTGAGCTATATTCTTGGTGTTATTATTTTGAGAAAAGGTCTCCTTAAGTTGTCCAGGTTGGCCTTGAATTCACTCTACAGCCCACAAGGGTCTTGAACTTGTAATTCTCCCACCTTAGTTTGTGAAGAACATGCCTGCAAGTCCTGCTAACTTATGATTGCTAAATGAATACAAACGATGGTACAAACTATAAACCAGGTAATAATACACTAAAAAGATACGTATGCACGTATTTCCATTCTCTTTTAATTTTGCTATTACTCTAGTCATCCTTTAAAAACAAAATATAACAGAGATCTAACAGTGTTCTGTTTATTCTTAGTATCTGAGACAGAGAGATTGTGGTACATAGCTATAACTATGTCTAAGAATGATACCTCAAGGGAGCTACATCAAAACCATCACTTAAAAAGTGGCTTTTTGCCATAAGTAAATTTGTGTTCTTTGAATTTCATATTGAAAATACATCTACAAAGGACAATATAGCATTACATTCCAAGTAGTATAGCATTACATTAAAAATAACTTAGCCTTAATACTATGTCCATTTAGCAGAATAATTGCAGGCTCTCCCCTAAGGCCTACGACCTGACTAGGCACTTGCTCTTGGCCTTGTTAGCAGTCTCAGGCATAGGTTCAAGCTCTGGAAGCAGTCCTTAAACTCAATCAGAAACTGAATGGTTACTCCCATCACACTCCTGCCAGCACTGCACCGGCGCCAGTACAGCAGCGGTTGTAGCTTGAAGGGCTCTTAGGTGGGTGACATTGATGATGACCTTTTTCCTCCTGAACCGTTCATAGCGCCTTCCCGCACTGTGAAAGCTAGCCAGTAGGGATTACGCCGCCATGTCAGTAGCTGTTGATTTCTCCATGTTTATGACTCAAGTCAGTGGCACTGATGACTTACTGTTATACCAACAGATCAGTGCATCTCTCAGCCCTTTTCAGAGAAGCATCTTGTTGCAGCAAATGGCAATTAACAAGGGGGAACCACAGCTGGTAACTGTGGGGAGGGTAAGAGACTGGGGAGTTCTCAGCCATAAAGAAATCAACAAAACTAGACTAGGTAAGCTTGAGAGAAAGACAGGGAGGGAGGGCAGAGACGGGGAGAGAGAATACAAAGTTGGATGAGTAGGGAGATGGGGATGAATCTGGGAGGAGCTGGGGGAGCAGGGACGAACACGACCAGAATTTTAAAAATGCGTTGTATGAGATTCTTAAAAATATTATTAAACAAAGAACTTAGTCTCAGTGGGATAAAATTTATGAACGGCCTTCATCCCACGCCTTGTGATATCCTTTCTTATCTCCTCAAAGCCAGCTATGGCTCCATTTCACAGTTATTGGGAACTTTGCAGGCATTCTTTTAACGGCCTATCTTCCTTTAATGATTGCTGTTGCCTCCAACAGGATTCAGATACAAGTGACCCATTTTATTTCCTTAGATAAAACCCACAAGATTAGATTTAATATTTAGGTTAAAAACCACAAGATTGTGGACTCTGAGCTGTACATCTTAGAAATATTAAATGGTACTAACAATAAGTAGTTGAACATTGCTCTTTTTTAGAACAAAAAATTTTCGGAGTTTATCAATTGTATTCATAGGCAAATTCCTACTATCCTCTACAAAGTTTCAAGTAAACAGGCCACCAACTTGCTCTATAATCAGCCCAGAGACTGAGAATCCACTGCCTTAGACAGCCATTTATTTATTAGCTTTTAAAGGACTCAGTCTGCCAAATGTTCTTCTGTATGATTCATCTCATCAAAATCTCCACTACCCTTTGTTCCCGTTTTCTCTGTTCACTGCACTGACAGCTGCTAGGCTTTGAACAGGCTTTGGTGATGCCAGAGTCTCCCCAGCCAGACCTGGAAATCGGAACTCTTCTCTGTAACGGATGGTGATGACAAAGATAAACAGCCCTGACCCCTTGCACAGAACAGGCTATGGGCAAGTATTTTGTTCACATTATTAACAGGAACTTACCTGAATACCCTGAAGTACAGATTATTTTGATCCTTAGAGGGAAACAAAGGCACCCAGAAGCATGCTCTCATAGAAATCTCTAAATGGTAGAGCTATTGCATGAACTGATGCTTCAGAATCTGGTCCCTCCCCCTAGTGGAGGACTACCACCCTATTCACTCCCTTAGCTTGGGAAATGCAGATTCTACCCGATGACTTTAAATCGTATTTTATATTAGGGAGGAGGGAGGTATGTAACTATCAACCTGTTTCCAATCTCTGCAAGTGACTATGCTTCTAGTGGTTCACAACAAAGATGTCCATGTATTGACACTCATAGAAATCATCTTAAAAGTGGCTTGGGGGACAACCTTGGGGTCCAAAATCCAACACTGTTATCAGAACTCACCCTGTAAATTTTGAGCCACAGAACATTAAGTTATGGGATTCTCAGTTTCTTGTGCCACTCCAAAGCATCGCGGAGTCAAAGAATCTGAAAGATAAGTGAAAATTCCCTATGCCCCCAACATGGTAAAGACTACAGTGGTCAAATGCTCTTCCTGATGTTTCCTACCCCAATGACTCAGACTTCACCCAAATACTTGATAGGCATGCCCATCAAACATCCAAGACACCCC
This sequence comes from Peromyscus californicus insignis, assembly GCF_007827085.1. Lineage (NCBI taxonomy): Eukaryota > Metazoa > Chordata > Mammalia > Rodentia > Cricetidae > Peromyscus > Peromyscus californicus. The sequence goes on along the minus strand of NW_026294617.1, from coordinate 22,790,079 downwards.
AACTGTACAGACACTACTGAATACAAGTTTACCTGGAGTGTAGTCAACACAGAAAACACAAGAAATTCATTTTTGAAAATTGCTGAAACAGACTATCTTTTAACTGTTCTCAGAATATCATCATGTACAAACATATCTGTTCACATCTCATACAGTATTTTTATGTAAATAAAATCTGTTGACGTCAAATCATTTCAACAAACATATTCAGTGGACCTGCTAAATTCAAGACAGTATGTTAAGGAGGCATGGGGGAAAAGAGAGAGAGATGATCCCAAAGATGACTAAGGGTGGTTCCAGCCCTTGAAGGACCTATGTCACTGACTGGACCCCAACTCTTTCGATTACAGCCCAGTCAAAAAGACAGTGCTGCAGGTGACCAGAACTCCTAAACAACCCTGACACCTATCATAATCTATCAGGAGACATGTCTCAATCAGTCATAGGACAGAATGTGTTACAGTAGTTTAGGGCAACATATTAAAGAGGATTATTTCTGAGTAGGACAACACAAGGTACTTCATGGGAATGCAGTATTTGAGACCAGCCTTATGGAAGGAAGGGTTTATCAGGAACAACTTTAGAGCAATTGAGATAAGGAGAAGTAAGTGAACACCAGGAGTAGACTGTGAGAAAATCTGGGATGCTATCAGGTTAAGGAAATAGATTGGGGTCTAAGGGAAAATGGTTGGGAAAGTCTCCAAAGTTAATTGGAAAGAAGATTTGTGTGGCCTTGAATTTCATGATAAAGAACTTGGAATTCATGCTCCATGGCATGAGCCATTAAGGGGTTAGTCAGTAAACGGATGATACAATCAGCCATGCTTTCAGGATAACACTGTGGAAGCTTGAAAGACGGATTGGAGTTAAGAAAGGTGACTGAGCAAAGGAAACTTTTGAAGGAGACATATGTTCACCTGCGGAGGTGAGCTTGATACTCTCTGGGTGTCCTCAGGGCTATTCACCCTCATCCTCCCTCCTCTCCTCTCTCTCCTCTCTCTCTCTCTCTCTCCTCTCTCTCCCCTCTCTCTCTCTCATCTCTCTCTCTCTCATCTCTCATCATCTCTCTCATCATCTCTCTCTCTCTCTCTCTCTCTCTCTCTCTCTCTCTCCTCTCTCCTCTCTCTCTCTCTCTTTCTTCTTTCTCCCCCCCCTTTCCTGAGAAAGTGTTTACATTGAAGTCTATTTAATTTGGGGTTTATTTAAGTTCATTACTGGCAAAGCCCCACAACAATCTGGATAAGGAGAAGGATGGGTTTAAAGCACAGATGTTTTTCAACTTACCTTGGATTATATCCTGAGAAACTCATTTTAAGTTGAAAATATCATGAGTTTGTTCAGCTTGATGGCTCAGTGGGTTAACACATTTGCTACCAAGCCTGAAGACCTGAGTTCTATCCCAGGACTGTCTTAGTTAGGGTTTCTATTGCTGTGACAAAACACCATTACCAAAAAGCAAGTTGGGGAAGAAAGGGTTTATTTGGCTTACACTGCCACATGGCTGCTCATCACTGAAGGAAGTCAGCACAGAAATTCCAAAAGGGCAGGATACTTGAGGCACCAGCTGAGGCAGAGGCCATGGAGGGGAACTACTTACTGGCTTGCTCAGCCCACCTTCTTATAGAACTCAGGACCAGCAGCCCAGGGCCAGTACCACCCACCCTGGGCTGGGCCCTCCCCATTGACCACTAATTGAGAAAATGCCTTACAGCTGGATCTCATGGAGGCATTTCCTCAGCTGAGGCTCCTTCCTCCCTGATGACTCTAGCTTGTGTTAAGTTGACACACAAAACCAGCCAGTGCAAAAACCTAAGTGGGAGAAGAGACCTGACTCCTGAGATCTGTCCTCTGACCTCCATTTACATGCCTTTGCACCTGTGCCCTCAAGTACACATATGTGCAAAATAAATAAATGTAATTCTATATGTATATACCACAAAAATCAAAGAAATAGACTTTCTACACCCACCTATAGTGGTATTTGCTCTGCCCATGACATTGGGCTATACGCCTGCCCATAGGAGGAGGTGCTTCTTGCCATCTTATGTGACCTCTTAAAAGGAAAGGGAGAGGGGTCATGAGGGTCTTTCTCCCGGGTTCCTGTTTCCAGGCTTGAGCGGACTTCTGTCAGTGGTTATAAGAACCGCTGCTGTGTGAGCCGCCTGGCCTGGTAGTGCCTGGCTCACATGCTGCATGAGCTGCCTGGCCTACAGGCTCCTGACAGAGACATTGTATGCAGGTGGTCACCTGAGCAGGGGTCAGGCAGCTCCTGGGGGGTTTGGGCTGCTCCGGAGCTCTGCAGAGTGGAGAAACTCACCAGCAGCCAGCCGCCTGTGGGCATTAGGGTTTGGTCATGTGAGTAGCCCCAGTAGGGGCACAAGAGGCTCAGATCCCCGTGGTTGGGCGCCAGATAAAGCGAGAAATTTTTAGGAGTCTGCTTAAGGAGTATTAGGGAGTTTATTAGGATATAAATTGAGGAAATGCACTCATGAATACAGAACCGAGTAAACAACTGAAGTCATCCTCTGTTCTGGCGTGAATGGACAACCAGGTGGATTCACTCCCTCACAGAACAGAGGATGACTTCAGCTGTTTACTGGGTTCTGTATTCACGAGTGTATTTCCTCAGTTTATATCCTAATAAATTTCTTAATTCTCCTTAAACAGATTCCCGTGGATTTTTTGCTTTACCCACCCTACTGAGCAGCTCACCTTAGACTGGCCTATGTTAAGCATTACTCCAAATCCCATGTTCCATAGTAGAAGCAATTTCATCAAGTTTTTATAGTAACAGAACAAAGAAAATCACAAATCAAGACACTTTTTAAATATATGGATGGAAACATTAAGCAAGTAGCTACAGCAAAGCAGAGAAACCTCAGCTATATGCTTCAGATGCTGTCTGATGACTCGTGGCATTTTGATTTGGTGGAAACTATAGTTTTGTTAATACATTCCAAAAGGTTTGTAATCTCTTAGTCACAGAATGTTAGGTCTGACACAGGTAGGCAAGGAATGGATGTTTAGGGAGCTAACGATAGCCCAAGATAAGCTGTAATTAGGCTCTGGACCTTCAACACTCCAAACTCCCCATAATTATTCCAATCCTCATCAGTTAATCACTCCTGGCCTTTACAAACTGACCCGTTCCCTCCTAGCAGGATTACCTTAGGCTGGCTATGAAAGTCCGTGCCTCTGCCTACTGGATCGCCTCATGATCAATACTCACAAGTCTAAGGTCCAGCCTCTCTACCTTGCTTCCTCAGGACTGTGACTAGTAAAAACAATGTGTTAGCTACTTTTTTTGTGGCTGTGACAAGATACCAAACCAGAGCAACTTCAGGGAGGAAGAATTGATTGTGGCATGACTGGAAGGCTTGATGGGAGATGTATGAGGGGGCTGGTTACATCCCATCCTTACACAGAGAGACAAATGCCGGTACTTGGGCTGACGGCTCTCTTGTCCATTCAGTCTGGGACTCTAGCCCATGGAATGGTACTGCCCATGTTTAGGTGGTTCTTCCTATTTTAATTGAACCCATCTAGAAACCCCCTTTCAGAAACACTGAAGGGTTTGTCTCATAAAGATTCTAACTCCTCTGAAGTGGACAATCAGGATTCTCCATCACCAGCAGGTGCTTGTCCTGAACCTAATCCATATCTTAGAGACTTATTTGTCAAATTTTCCATTTCTCAATGAATCAGATGTAGGAGTCACAATCATGCAGCCATCATGGTTTAATTAATGTCCCCATCTCAGATTGATAATGCAATCCTAGAATGCTTCTAATAAGCCTATGTCTGACAGAAGACTGCGTTGGGCTGTGAGACAGAATCAGACCCAAGAAAACTACTTTCCAGGTAATAGCATACACCAAGTTTTCAAGCCAGACTAGCACAGCTTGCAAATACAGGAGCCCAAGGTGAAGTAATGGTGAGCACAAAGAGGAGACTTCCTTTAATACAGCATGGGAGTCCTGTGGCTGTTTATATGATGCATGCAAGGGCCTGAGCCAGGGAGGAAAGCACCCAGGGAAGGGAGAGTGCGCTGCTGAGGCTGCAGTTCTCTGAGCAGAAACCAGAGAAGAAAATGTTTGAAATTTTCGGGGGTGGGGGGGGGGCACACAGCAGCCTATTGAAACAGACCAGATAATACCTAAAGGGCAGGTGGCTTATTTGTTCTAAATGCAGCAAGAGGTAATGGCATGCTTGAGTCATTTCTGCCGCAGCCTGCAATTTCACAACTGCTCAGACATTCCCTCTGACAGCTGTGCTGTGCGTTCATTATGCTGTCAATGCGAGCTTCGTGAAGGAGTGAATGCCTGGTAGGGGGAGAGATGGCGGAGCAAGTGTTCCTTTTCTCCCCCCTTGTTTTTAATCTCTCCAATTGGTTTAAAGCAATCAAGTAAGGCAAGACTCCTCTACCCTGAAAATATTCAAATTGCCCATTTCACACACTATTCCATCTTTTATAGAAGATAAAATTAATCTTCCATGATTTACTTGAAGTTAGAGATTACAAGTTACCTACTTTTTCATCAGCCTTATCACATGCTCTGGGAGTATGTTTAAATGAAGTGCAGGAGAAAATTGAACGGCCATGGGGAGGAGTATATGGGGGGATGGGTAAAAAAGAAAGCCCTCTTGTCAGTCATGGAAGTAAAATTCAAGATGAAACTGAAGAATAAAAGTAACTCTTCAGAATCGAATTGTAAAGGAACAGGAGCGGGACCCTGACATTTCTCCCTAATTTCAGAAAGATGTTGTGGTAGATATGACCCGGGGAAAACAGGAGGAGAACTGTGGTTGTCTCTTGTAAGCTTCTGGTCCTGATTAAAGCAGGCCAACGGAGCTCGGCTCCGAGAATGTCAGCGTCCCTTCTCTCTTTGGCTCTGCAAATCCCCTTCTAAATCAGCCTTGCTCCCCGTGGAGAGCTGCAGATGGGAAGCCCTCACACAAGCAAAGCTGCTTCCCATTCAGCTCTCAGCTCAGCTGCGGGCCTTTCCCGCTGAGTGCAGGCAGGAGCTGCAGCTTGGCTCTGAGGTGAGGCCCGGCTGTGCGACATCAACCAATTAGAGAAGCAGAAATTCTCCCTCAAATATGGATCAGTTTAATGACCAGCGTCCCCACCCAAATCACACTTGACTTCAACTCCCTCTCAAACACATACAAGTCCAGCAAATTAAATTTTTTCTCTTGCTTTATTTCCTTTCTGCACCTTGACCAGCCTGTTAAAATAGTCATGCAGCTGACCTCTATTCAATTGTACCTGTATGGTCAGCGCCTGACTCCACCTGACTGAAAGGTGTCCCCGGCAGCTGGTTACCTTATTTGATGCTGGCAGCTCTTTCAATTTCCTTTTGGTTTTATTGGAATGTGCTCTGATAGCCAAGCTGTCCCGTGGTCCTTGGTTGTTTAAACATTTTAATAAGTGGGTATCAGCAAGTCACTGCAGCCAGAGATGTGAAGGAGCCCACAGCAATGGAGTTGGCCTAGGCCATGCTAACCTATTTACAGATTATCCTAATTGATGCTAATTTCAAAGTCATGGTCTCTGACATGGGCCTACTCTGGGAAAACAGCTCTGGGAGTTGCGATAGATAAATGAATAAAACTAAGGAGACTTAAGGAATAGAGTCTGAATGGAAATCTTGAAATACACAATATTTTAAAAGAAAGCCACTCTCAAATATTTACCGTAGGCTTTTCATTGCGAGGTACTTCAGGAAAACCATAGCTCCTTCACAGAACATATATTCTAATTGAGCAACCAATGTACAAATTCCTGTCCCTTAAGATTTCTTATACAGTACAACTAAGTAACAAGTGGTCTATAATATTTGGGGGCTTAAGCGAGAGATATGATTTGAAAAACTTGTTGTTGTTTGTTTTTGCTCTTTTGAGGGGCCCACCACCCAGCTTCCAAATAAATCACACACAGAGGCTTATTCTTAATTATGAATGCCTGGCCTTAGCTTGGCTTATTTCTTGCCAGCTTTCCTTAACTTAAAATTATCCCATCTATCTTTGGCCTCTGGGCTTTTCCTTTTCTATTCCTGTGTACATTTCTTTGTTTCTTACTCCATGGCTTGCTGTGTAGCTGGGTGCCTGGCCCCTGGAGCCCTCTTCCTCCTTCTCTGGCTCTTTCTTCCCTTTCTCCTCCC